>NC_136233.1:7595889-8195889 GCF_963402885.1 Antedon bifida | reverse complement strand
ACATAAGGACTATCTCGGAAGCCGATATATAGAGATTTTCCGAAGCACAACAGCGGAGGTTCAACAAGTGTTGTCTAGGCTACATTCAGAACCGTTGGTCCCCGAAGGACCCCCACTACCACAGATACATCCTTCCATCATACCTCATCATATGATACATCCGGTTGCCCTCCCTCCCCCTCCACCACAGATTATACAAGCACCAATGCCTCCAGCATCTCAAGTTATTAGTACAGGATGTGCACGAGATTGTATACGAATGCGTGGTTTACCATTCACTGCTACTGTTGAGGATATCATGAGGTTTCTTGGAGAGTTTCAGCATTTTATAAAACCACAAGGTGTTCACATGGTTTACAATATGCAGGTAATTATTAAATGATCATTTTATTTCTGATTATCCTTTATTAATTAAGAAAATGTGTTAATTATGATAAATTGATTAAATACGGTAACATTGTTTTTTTACAATTACAGGGGAAACCAAATGGAGAAGCATTCATTCAAATGGTGTCCGCAGAGAAGGCTTACATTTCCGCCAGTATGTGCCACATGAAATACATCGGAGATCGATACATTGAAGTGTTCCAATGTTCCGCAGACGAAATGAATTACATGCTATGGGGAGGAGTGAAAAACAAACATCCTCAGATGTCTCCACCAGGTAGGTTACGATTCGATTCGCTTGTACTTAAACATTTTATAGATAGGCCTAACCCAAGCAGAACAGTGAATTTAAATATTATAGTTATTAAATGTATCTATTATTATTTTAGCTGGTACTTTGCCGCCAACTACATTACAAATTAACGGTACACCAGCTGGTCTTCCACATCATCCCGCAATATTCCAAAGTATGCCAGTGCCACATCCTGGGGCCAGACACACGGCTAACCCGTACATTCAAGCACCATTATATTACGTACCAGCACCAGCTTCAACCATGTCACCGGCGATGAATCATCTCTACTACCCTCCCCAGGCTCACAATCCAGCCACTCTGATGAGGGTTCGAGGGATGCCTACAATGGGAGCCACTATCCCTCCTGATATGACAAACTACTTTCAAACGTCTATTGGGGTAAGTGATTTTAGTTTTTTCCGTAGTCAGTGATTTCACAAAACAACATTAATTGCGCGTTCTTGTAGAAGTTTTTTAGTGTTAAACATAATGAGCTAGAAACCGATTTGTGAATTCGTGGAATTACTGCAGTAAATGTGCTGCAGTCATTATATTCTGATACGTGTTTTTGATTAAAATTTGTGCTTGTTATCTTGACCAAAAGGCTGCTGGTTACGGGGTTGACTGGCAATAATTTCAGCCGTCAGTTTTCGTGGTCAGTTACTGTTGAAAGTAGTATAACATTCGGTGAGTTTTGTGACGTTTGTGGAGCTTTTCTGGCATGAAATTTGGTCGTGTTCCGGTGTATATTTTTCAATTGGTTGTACTGTATGCACTTTGGGAGTTCATTCTTACAAGTCATTTTTACACGTTTCATATTAATACAGTTCAAGTTGAATGCATTACATAGTGATTTATATTTAACACGTTTCATGTGGGAGAATTTAAAATATACTGCACTCTAATAATAAGTGAATTTAAACCGTCTTATACACAATAGGGCAGACATTAATTCAATAAAGTATCCGCTGATATATCAATTTTCATTCATTTTCATTAAAAAGTAGTGTATGCATGTACGTCGTAGGCCTACGTGATATGGGGTTGTTTGTTTGATTACATTATAAATCCAGGAGTGTATTGTGTTTATGCACTTGGAAGTACGTAAATGTGTACAACATGCCATAAAACACAATACACTCCTGGAATTATATATAATCAAACAAACTCCCTGATAAATCTAAATATATTATTATAATATTATTCCGATGAACGCATTGCGCCTTTAATGTTGTTTATTTTTGGTTAATTGGAATCAATTTAACTAATGGTTTTTATATTCATCAAAAAGGTCTTTAAGTGGAAGGTGTAATTTTTAAAAAACACACACATGGGTGCTGTTTAATCGGCGATTTTTATCATGGAATGCAAGCATGCCGGGAATGATTATTTAAAAGAATGATGACTTAAAAATCATATTTAAAGGGAAATGTTAGTGCCAATTTTAGTATGGAGCTTTAGTGTAAAGAGTCATTCTTTCTTTAAAAAACAATATTTTTATTTATTTTTTTTAGATGCCACACGAGAACATCCAAACAGTTCCAATGAGTGGAGAGACATTACTTCAATACACAACTGCTGCACATGATCTAAAAACTCAAACCGTAGGCCTACACCCAGATGGCCGTAAAATAACAAAGGTAGACGGAACAGGCATGTATCTATCATAAATCATGTAAGGAAACGCGCAATAGAAGTTAGTACGCTGTGGCTGTAATATTAACTGTTATAATGTTATTAATTATGACAACATCTAATGTTGAATATTATAATTATATTTGAACAAAATTTTAGAGTAATATATATTATATATTACAAACATTATTGTAATTAGATATTTATATAATTATTCGTAATGTATATATTGACGTCATTTTGGCAATCACAGCGGCCTTAATAATGTTTAGCAATTTAAGTGTGTATTTGTAATAACTGGCTTTGTAAATGTTTGACAATTGTCTTCCATTTCAAGCCAAACAACGATCGTCGTCTTCCAAGTGAATAAATATAATGTACTATTTATTTACCATGATATTTAGTTTATAGAATATTTTTATACCATCAGAATAATATAAAATTTGTAAATTTAAGTAATGGATAAGTTTCATTGATTATTTTTCCAACTCGTTCTTCCAGAATTGTTACTTCCTTTTTCTAGTCAAAATGATTCTACTTTAAACTATACAACTCGTTGATAGTAGTTATATTATGTAAACTAAGTAAACTAAAATATTAATTTAAAAATCATAACATTAAACAAAACTAGTTCACACTGGCAACTAAACTCGATTCAAAATACAAAGTTGCGAAAGATGACAAATACAGTTACAACGAAGTTAATAAAAAAAAACTTTAAAAAGTTACTTGGGAATCAAGCAAGAAAACAATATACAATGTTATGGTAGCTAAAATGAAATCATAATTTGTCCACAATTCACGTGTGCTTCCATTTGACTGTGCCTTTAACATCTTTTTTTAAAGATTATATTTTCAAAGTAACTAAAGTTTTTTTTTAATTCAGTAATGATAAAGACTAGTAAGCCACGATTTGCCTTTTATTAACATTAGGATTTTTCTTGTAAATTAATCTAAAAATGCATTTTAAATTGTGTATATAAATTACATTACGTATACTAAGTGCTAATAGATACTAATAGTTAACTGTAGACAACTAAAAAGAAATATTGTAGTTTTGAAATTGTAAATTTGTAGCTTTCATTTAAATTTGCATTACTTGTATATATTTTACAAATTGTTTTAATGTATGTTTTAAGATTATAAAAAAAAGTTGTGCATGATGTATTATTCAGTGTAGCACTGTGCCTATGCAACTTCTAACATATATTGTATAATGCATTATTTTATTTTAGCATTAGAAATAATATATACAATAGTATTGATTCTTTAGAAATTTACTAAAATGCCAATTAGAAAGATACTGCTAGTTTTTTTGTTGTTAATTATTTACTTTTTTGCAGGCATTTTACTTTTATATCACATTTAAACTATATGTTATTATTATACTATGCTGACATTAAGTGCAATACAAGTTTTAGAATGTCACTTGTTCTGCGCATGAAAAGAAAGTTGTACCCATAGCAATGATCAGGTAAAAATATAGATACTGAAGCATAGTAAATGTGTTTTTATTATGATGAAGCATGCAATTTTTTATATTATTTATAGATATTCAAACAAATTTTATAATTATGACTAGCTGCTAAAACAGTTTGTGTTCAATGCTGGTTGCGTACAAGCTATACAATAGTAAAACCATGGAGAAAATACATTATATTTTCTGCATGGTATTTTCTTCGTGGTGTATTAATACACATAACATTTAGAGTAGCCTAATGCTACATAGCTAATACGCTTAGCAGTTGTAATACATTTTCGCATCAAATGTGATTTTTGATGATATTAAGTAACTTTAAAAGGTTTACCTAAGTTGCCATTGAATGAGACCAGTGATTTGCAAACATTCAACAAAATTATATACACTATACCTTACAGTGTTGTCAGTAAATAAAAACCTTTGCCGTTTTAACATTATTAATTTATATATTTAAATATTATGTCATTTAGTATTTGAAGCATTAACTTTTTGTACTGCAAACCAATTATTATTAAATATAATATCTGTATTGTAAGCATTATGTAACTCAATGTATCTAACATTAAGTATGGCATTGAAATAAAGCTTAAACATGTGACATACGGTGTTTGTTTACAATCATTAATATTGAGTTTAGCCATAGGTAACTTCTTTCTCTAAACGGCTCTGACGGCGTCATATCACGTATGTGCGTGCGTTATCGTATTTATAATCTGAGGTTTCATCAATCTAGACGCGACTAAAATGTAATTAATTAATTAATTAGAAACGATAGGCCTATATCTGTGAGAATGAGAAAAAGCCGCACCAACCAAAATTCGAAGTCTGAAGCTTCTGCTTCACATGCAAATGTCCTAACCATCAGACTATTTCAGGCGACACATGCGCAGCAAACAAAAGCAAGTGTGGAATAATAAATTAAATTTTGTAAAGTTGAACCTCGGAATTCATGTAATTCCCTGTTTCTCTTGTCACCCGGAGCTGCACATTGGGGGAGGGGAGAGGTCATATCACACATTATTTCACGCTATGAATTACGTCATTTTTTGCCGACGTTATTATTATTATTCATTACACATTTCTGGCGTAGAACTAACCAAGGAGCAACAACTGGAGCGTACGACACAGAATTTTCAAACGTTTCTAATTTAGTACGAATAATACTTTTAATTACAATCTAAACTCATTGCATCTCGCATAACACTAAAACTGTATATATAAACAGTTTACATTAGTTGTATGCGCAACAGAGATCAAATTAATACGCTTTCAGTATATTATAATTCTCTATGAATTCACGAAGATGAATCTCCGAAGAGATACTTTTACATGAACATTCACAGAACAAATTCTAAACCACCACTAAATTACCCAACCATCCCAACCGTAATTCGAACTCGGAACCTTCTGCTTGATTCGTACCAGTAAAGTAACGACAACTATATTTTTAATAATTAATTTTATACTACTATGCATTACGTCACAGAAAAAGAAAATGTACGTTGCTCATAATACTATACATTTTTGTAAATGATGTTAAAAAAGATACAACATTCCTGGTGTGTGAGATATACGGAGCTGAACGTTTGCTGTAAAATATCTATTTGTACGGCTGCAGAGCCATAATATATCTAACTAGCATTAGTACCCGTTCGACGGGTGGAAGACCTGCTGATTAACATATTTCAACCGAGAAAACAAACGCATGCAAAACTATATGCAATAGTTTTGCAATTGAAATCCATTTTCTATGTTTTAAATCCATTGATACGCAAAGGATTGAAAGAAAGTTTAATATAGCATAGTATAGCATAGCATAGATAGGCTAAATCCTTATTATAAGTATCAATAACAATATTTTCTTGGAAATGTAATCTATTAACATAGACTTGCAAGTTGTTTTAAAGTACAGTATTGCTAAAACATAGTTTTGAAAATGGTGGTACATCCGTAGAGAATTGAATATTATTATTTAAATTAATGCTTACCATACAGTACAAACAAATTAATGTTTTCTTACAGTAGTAAGCGTATATTACTGAAATACAATGCGTCTTTAAATTGATACACCAAACAAATGTATTCATATGTACATGTAATTAGGCTCATCACAGAAAAATTATAAATTCCTTTACAGTACATTAAAACTTATTAAACTGTGGAACAGTAACAAAAGTTTTACAAAAGTTTACTTGGATTGGATAGACAAAAATCAAAATAACGTTTTAGAATAATGAGTTACTATACTGATCAATACACTGGAAACTTGCAGACTTTATAAATTCAATCAACTGTACAACATTGGCAATCCTAAATACGATGATACAATGGGACAATGTTTCATTAATGATTTACAAATATTAAATGGTATCAACGTATTCTTTTCAATATTTAGCTGTGAAATTAAAATGCTTTGATCCTTTGATATTAGTAATACTAACTAACAAATTTGTGTTTGCCTTTTTGGGCTTTTAATTATAAAGATTTGTGGCTTTGCTGTGTAGTGCGCCCTCTATATCGTCACACAAATAATGTTTCGGAAACATCTCGCGTTCACTCCTCACTTTTACGGTGGTTATAATGATTGATCTTTTTCGCTTATTTAGCATCTCAATTGAGATGTAATGAAAGATAATCTGCCTTTGAATGAAAGATGGTTGGCAATTGAGTAGTAAATCTATATTATTTTAATTTTAAAATAATAGTCTTTTGTTGTGATTCATTATATTATGATTTTGGAAATAATGGCGAAATTGGTAAACAGAATAACAGGACAATCTCAGACTTCAGCATAGACTTTGAAGGTACAGTTGAACCTCGTGAGCGGGCACTTCCCATAACGGCCGCACGTTCAGAAGCCCATTTGTTTTTCATATCTAACTAGTGAATTTGGTGTCTCCGTCCGCGGCTACCTTTTTACTAAAAATGTGATTTTTTTGTATGGTAAATTACCTCCCGTAAGCGGCCACCCAAAAAAAAAAATCGTATTGACTTCTAACCAAAAAAAACATTTTTGATACTTATTGTGCTTTATTAGTTTCATTTAAAAGCTTGTTTGCAAAATATTTTTGTTTGATTTATTAGGCGTTTAAATTATTTAATAATCTTTAATCATTCTTGCATATACATTACTTGAAGTAAATAAATAAATACCAGAGTAGGCCTACCCCTTGACGCTTTAAATAGGTCTGGTTTTGTTTTGTTCTCAGGGTTTTTGACAATAAATGACAAGGTTGTGGCTTTTATTTTTGTGAAGAACATTCCTGTGTTTTTTAGTTGAGATGAGAAAACTACACAGATTTTTGACCGACCATTTTCATGCATAAAAGCTTTTAAAACCAAAAATAATACTAAACCACCTGATCATATGATATTAAAACAATAAAATACAATTAGCCGGAGAATTTAGAGGCCTGTTGCGTTCAACTGTAGGATTTATTATTTAGCAAATCCTATGAATTTCGAACTTTTGGCTTTCTTGTAAAAATAATAAGCTTTTTGCATTCCATTGACACCCAGCCACTGATACCCTCATCATTGTCATTGACACCCAGCCACTGATACCCACAACATTGTCATTGACACTCAGCCACTGATACCCACAGCATTGTCATTGACACCCAGCCACTGATACCCACAGCATTGTCATTGACACCCAGCCACTGATACCCACATCATTGTCATTGACACCCAGCCACTGATACCCACAGCATTGTCATCGACACCCAGCCACTGATACCCACAGCATTGTCATCGACACCCAGCCACTGATACCCACAGCATTGTCATCGACACCCAGCCACTGATACCCACAGCATTGTCATCGACACCCAGCCACTGATACCCACAGCATTGTCATCGACACCCAGCCACTGATACCCACAGCATTGTCATCGACACCCAGCCACTGATACCCACAGCATTGTCATCGACACCCAGCCACTGATACCCACAGCATTGTCATCGACACCCAGCCACTGTTACCCACAGCATTGTCATCGACACCCAGCCACTGATACCCACAGCAATGTCATCGACACCCAGCCACTGATACCCACAGCATTGTCATCGACACCCAGCCACTGATACCTACAGCATTGTCATTGACACCCAGCCACTGATACCCACAGCATTGTCATTGACACCCAGCCACTGATACCCACAGCATTGTCATTGACACCCAGCCACTGATACCCACAGCATTGTCATTGACACCCAGCCACTGATACCCACAGCATTGTCATTGACACCCAGCCACTGATACCCACAGCATTGTCATTGACACCCAGCCACTGATACCCACAGCATTGTCATTGACACCCAGCCACTGATACCCACAGCATTGTCATTGACACCCAGCCACTGATACCCACAGCATTGTCATTGACACCCAGCCACTGATACCAACAGCATTGTCATTGACACCCAGCCACTGATACCCACAGCATTGTCATTGACACTCAGCCACTGATACCCACAGCATTGTCATTGACACCCAGCCACTGATACCCACAGCATTGTCATTTTTCATGTTGATCATGTTGATATAACAATTTGAGGAAAGGTAGCATGAAAGTACAAATACAAAGAAATCTGACATTTAATTAAGGATTGTAATTTGTTTTTTTAACAAAAGCAAATAAAATCTTGCCACTGTCACTCAAACAAAAGCAAAATACCATACACAAACACAGTTAGTTATGTATTTAATATTTATTAAAAAAATTAATACTAATCAAATATAATAAATATTATTGCACACTCTAAACTAACTAATAATAAATAACTAGACCCTGTAGAATTAGGAATACTGTATAATATAGCAGAGGAATGTAAATGCCTCCATAGCTGAGTTATTAAAAATGAATTTAAGTAAATTCTTTTTCCAGTATGCTTCTTCAACAATTCAAACATACTGGGCATTTTGTAAATAATGTGAATAAATAGCACACATCAAATCCTATTGCAAACTCTAACTAAATAATAAATAATATTAATTATAGGGAGCTTTCACAGGAGCATATAAACATTTAAACTTTAACGCTATTTCACAACAAGCTCCTCCCACAATCAAAACGAAAAAAGTATGTTTAATGCAACTGTTCACTGAACAATGCTGCTATGTAAATGAGTAGAATGTTGATGTCATCCGTTAAAGTAACATGCTCCTGCAAAAGCTCCCTAATTATAATATTAGACCCTGAACAAGCTGAGTTATTAAACCACTGTATATCATATTTAATACAAATAACCTTTTTAATGAATAAATAAAACACAATTAAACTTAATTGCACACTCTAACTACTGTAACTAAAATAAAGTAAAACTAACCCTGATCATTAGGATATGCACAACGTACATTTGAGCAAATTCTTCTTCTTGGTTGTCTTCAACCACTCAAAACATATTGAGCATGTCATAAAGTTACTGTATGCAAATGCAAATATTTTTACTAAATATCATTCTGAATCATTACAAATGAAAATACTGTTTGTTTTTGTAATTTAAGTGGAGGGTCACGATTGCATATCAAGCATAAACACTCAAATTTGCACTTGTATATAACGAAAAATGGAGTAGTTATTGAATATCATGTGACCTACAGTCCTCCGATCAAATGAAAAGGATCTTCTTAACTTAGGTTTTTATCAATTTTCCTTCAATAATTTATATATGGCTTAATGTATTTAATTCAAATGTTGTGAAAAGAGCAAATGGAACACCTGCAATAATACTACTCAGTCCATTGGTCTTCCATGGTTCTCCTCGCACTATTCCAACTTCCTTTGTCTCCATACTACCAAGAGCTGACGAAAACAAGAGATCATTCACACTTTTATTTTTTAATTTATTTAACACCTTTAACATCTTTAATGAGGGTGGCCTATCCAGTTCTGGGTCATTCCATCTCAGATCACCCAAAAAAAATGCATTTTAAACCTTACCTCTTTCAAATTTGATGAAATTCGTAAGTAAAGTTCAAATTTCAAATTTTAACTTCATCGGACTAGCGTTTTTTCGAGGTATCACAATTTTAATTTTTTTGTTTTTTGGCAAAAAACGGCATGACCGCCACATTTCATATAGCTATATCTGTGGAAATATTAGTAGATTAATAGATTTTGAAAAAGTTCTAAGGTATTTTTGTAAAGGAGAGATCAAAGGAATCTAAATTTACTGTGTGTTTTTGTGCACTCTTGTTGGATGAAACTTTGAGCAATATTTTGACCTTGAAGTTGACCCCATGGAACACGCCCAATTTGTTTGAAATTAAAATCGCTATATCTCATTAGGTGATCCCCTTCTAATGAAGGAATTGATAAATAAGGGCCTCGATAAAACATATAACATTCAATGTCATGGTTTGCGAACCAATGGTTTGGAATAGGCTTATTGAATTTTTTCTAAAATTTCAAAAGATCACTAAATATTTGTTTTTAATAATCTATTTATTCTTCAACTACAGTTTAAGTTAAAAAAAATCAAGCTAAGATACATAATTTGATAGAAATACAGATCTATATAGTTTATCAACATAGTAGCGTTGAACGCGCTAGCAACCACACAGTGCCATCTATCGTTATGACGTCACACTCACAACTCTATAAGCGCTCTAGCGCAACTAGTTCCTTTGAGTTGAATTTTGTTGAGTTTCGTCTCGACATAAGCGCAGCTTAATAGTGTATTAGCTCATTTGTACCAGTATTTAAAAATATAACAATATTTACCAAATGCTCCTATTGTCTTGCTAACAAAGTGCAGTAAAGAAGGTCCCCAACACACATAGCCTGCCTTGATAGCAACCCAACTGCATGGATAAGAGGTTAAGATGGTTGATAGGAACAACCTGTGTCCACTCCATGTTGATTCAAAATCACCTTTACCCAATAACAGGGTCATTGGTACTGTGAATAAGCTCCATGTACACCCACTATACAGATACAAAATACAGTATTAGAGTTACTCAAATAATGGTATGGTGATATATTAAAGAAACATCATTAAAGCTCTTGTACATTCTAGCATAGAGAATGGTAAACTACAGTGCCTGCAGTATATACAAATACATGAATATGAACAGTACAAATGGTTATTCACAATTAAAAAACTTGGATTAAAGTACAATAAAAGAAATGGATAAGCACAGTTAATTTTACAGTAAAAACAAACAGTAGACATGACATTGTATGAAGTACACAAAATGTTGATAAGTATAGACTAGAAGTAGTACTAGTAGTATGTTGGCCATTGAGACAAGTGACAGAACTAAGATAAGAACAGGCCTGAAAAAAAAAACCATGGCAGGCATGTAATTAGCCTTCCAGCTACAGTTTAAATTATGTTAAATTATGGCAGCAGACTTGAAAATGAGATGGATAAGCCAAGGAGGAAATAAAGTATCACAGTAAAAAAACATTAGAACCCTTCCTCTGGGACACCCATATTAAGGGGAAATTAAAAAATTATTAAGGTCTCAAATGTCTCCCCTTAATAGGGATTCTACTGTAATCAAAGGACCTGGATAAGTATGTGGGCCTACCGTAAAGTAATATTTATAATCTAGTATAAGCTGGCGAAACACATCAGTGTTAATTGTCTTACCTCAAAGCAATGGCCTGCCCTGTTGTATAATGCAACATCATCAATGGCAACAAGTAACATCTAACAACTAGCTCTTCTGCAACAATACAGAAGAACTCAGGTACCAGCATAAGGTATTCATGTATGGTGCCAACTTCACCAATGTCTTCATCAATTTTGAATTCTCCCCATTTCATATTATGAGCAATAAACATACGAAGAGTGACAACGGTGAAAGCAATAGCTATGCTGATAAAACATGATGGGATCGTACCAATTATCTATAGTTAGAAACCAATTAAAGTCAATTAAAACAGAATTCCTCACAATTTTATTTAGCAATATAAGAGTGTCTACCACCTCATGTGCCCCAGAAATTCAAACCTTAGACAAATGGAATATCAGGTTTGGTGAAATTATAAAGGGCACTCTAATACATCAAATCATAGATGACCCTATGAAAAACCTAAAGATATTGCCATTTTCAACTGTAAACTTGGGTATGTGGAAAGTGTGGTGCCAACTCATTATTTCACTTAAAACAATGCATGAATTGATTATAAACATCTTAATTATTATTAATTATCTAATCTAGAGGGACTTGGATTTATAAATTATATTTAAATAAATATTGGGAGATTCATTTGGTGCACAAAAACAATTTAATTCATTACTGATTTATGGTTAATCAATCAATAAATCAATTCAATACAATCATTATAAAATAATTATACCATTATTGATTAGGTCTAGAAAAAAAAAAGGACTCAAACATAAAATAAAATCTAGCTGGCACTATCAGCGTCTCTTACTCGTTCATGTGAGTGTGTGGCAGACTGAAATCTGACTGAACACAGTATTTATCCGACAATATAACTTGCATATTATATCATGGAATATTTTTCTAGCCATAAACAACTTAAAACATATTGTAGGGCTAGTAATTTAATTAAAATCGACAAAAGCAAAACCCGGACTGATTTTGCCAGTGGCAGACTGCTTTGGTGTCAGATGAAATCGGTCACGCTTAAAATCGGTCGCAATAAAATCAACTTTCGGAATTTTGTATGGATGGAAGACCAGGGACATGTAAAATATTATTTATTATTGACACACTGAAAAAGTTTTTTTAAGGGGAATCCCTGTCAGTACAGTAAAATAACAGTAACTCGCATTTTAATCACTGCATATGATCATTTTACTAAAAACTATTACAAAAAAACCACTAGATAAGAATATATGCGTGATTTGCAGCAATATTAATTATCACATAATAATATCCTACATAACGGACATAAATACAGTAGAAATAAAAATTAGTGATATGTAGAAAAATTCTTACGGCTGGCTTTAACAAATTTAACACATTTTAAAAATTATTGTTTCTTAATAAATTATTGTTCTACATATTTTTTTGTATAATAAAAAACACAGACATATAATCTCTAGTGTATTAATTACCGTAGTAGGCCTACATATAAATAGTGTTAACATATTGTATGCCTAATATTAAAAATTAAATTAAACGATGTTTAGAAATGGCCATTTTGAAAAGACACAGATAGGCCTACTTCTCAGAGACCTGTAAAATAAAAAAAACAATTTAATTATTAATAATAAATACTCATTACCCAAATAAAAAATATCCACACGGAAAATAAATAATCTATAAATTGCACATAAATCTATATTATAAACAACGTAAATGTATATCACGCCGCATACAAAATAGTGCGACTGCAATAAAACGTGACCGATTTAAAATGCGACCGATTTTAAACGCGACCGATATCATCAAAAGTATATTTCTAACGGCGTGTCAAACAAAATGCCGGAATTAGACGCGAACAATTTCAAATGCCACTGCTGTTGGCCACAAATTTAGAGCCAAAACTGGTCTGGCCGGACCATATTTGTTGTGACAGACCCTCTACTCTTCTTTCACTGTTTCTTCAGTGTCCTGTCGCCAGCATTTTCGAGGTGGTTGGTGTTGACATTATTACTGCCGTAAAAAAATAAAAGCACGTTATCTCTAGGCCTATGGATAACCATCTTCTCCCTGAGAATGGAAGAGAAGGAAGGAAGCGTACCTGCTGAGGCTCCTCTTTATGATGATGAGTTGTCGTCTTTGTTGTTGTCTTTGAATTTGCAGACCATATCGGGTGTTCAGAGCCTAGAGATCGCGAGAAAAATGTTCCCATCATTCCATTATAAGATTGATAAGAAAGAAGCACAAATAAAGGCAGTGCCTTCGCTACATCAATTCGTTGCATTCCTTTACTCTAATGTTTATACTTTCTCTTCGTTTACACCACTTTGTTTACTCGGTTTTGTAAAATAAAAACTCAGCAACAAGGAGAAGATAGACACACACCGATGATCGAGATACACGCTTTAAAACACGCCCTCTATTATGAGAATGTTCATCATGTCACGCAAGAGAAGTACAGTACTACAAGAAATATTTCTTACAAAAAACGCTGCTCGCTTATTGACGTAACAGTTTTAAAAGATATATTGTCCCTATTTTTTATTTCAAATTTGTTTTTGAATGTGTCATTTTATTGTCACATAATAGTTATTTTACCTGGAAAAAATGTAATTAAAAGCAAAAAATACTTCAATTGTCTGTCAGACAATGTGGTTTTTTTCTTTTCTCTTTTTATAATGTGAATTTTGTTGCAGAAGTGAATAACTTTGATATGAAACAGACTCAATTTAGTTTATTTTATTGCTAAGGTCAAGTCTGCGGGTCACTTCATCACGCCTTAGATACTTTAAGTGTGAAGTATCATATTACAAACAAAAACTTTCATGGACTGTTTTGATAATAATTCAATGATTATCTGACAGCGAAATACAGTATTGTCATGGGACTCGAAATACCAGAAATGCAGCTGGTACCTATAAATTATAGTCGAGTTTCCATTTTAGCAAAAATGTCAAAGTGTAGTACTATCTGCTGTTTGATTTCATCTAATAAATGAGTCATCTCGGTTGACGTAGCGGGCTAGAGCAGCAGCGTGAAAAACTGACCGCCTAAAATATACAGTAATAAATAGGTGGCCCTATAATATTTTGATATGTTTTGATATTTGAAATTTAATTTAAACATTGTGCAACACTTAGTTTTAGGTCTAATTTATCTATTGCAAATTGAAGTCAAAACTTTGTCAAGCCAATGTTTGAATGATGTGGAATGTCCAATCTAACCCCCATCACTAGAAGCTATCTGTGAGCTAATTTGTAGGTTTATGTATTGTGACTTTTTTTAAAATTTAATTATTTTTCCTTTTTATTTCTGTTGTTGTCACTATAATCTTCAGCTTAAAGATAGTAATTGTTCTGTTAGGGTCTGGTAATGTATTCACCTCAACAACAAAAAATGGATTGAGAAACAAAATTGATGTACCTGAAAAAAAAAACCAGTTTGTTAAAGAAAAAAAAATAGTCAACCAGAAAGACCATTGTTTGACAGATAACTTTGTTAAAACTGCAAAATTGCAGGGGAAGAAAAACTCTGCGTTGAGTTTTTATCGGTGATAAGATGAACTTGAAGGCTTCTACTGTAATCTGGTTTTCAGCTGCAGCATTCATCAAAGATATCTGTATATTAGTTGACGATGTTAGAAGTATTGTTTTTTATTTTTTAACAACCAGAACAAAACGTACATATTTTAAATATTTGTCTAAATCCCATCTCCTAGTATGTATATGTATAAGCCTTGGTTGGCAATGTACCATACTCCAACTAAACTTTTTAATTTTAATTATGTCTATACTGTATCTACAAATTAAATATTGAACACAAAACTAACAAAAATATTTGGATATATTTTGTATCTTTATTCCACATATATAATCATACTCTATTCATAATATTTACAGAAATTATCCAAAAAACAATTGGAAAAAAACAGGGAAAATTCCTTTTCCCAAATTAGTTTTTCTTGTAAACACAAATCACCATCAAATACGAAATATTGTCTTAAACAATTCCCTGTTTTAATTAGGTATATGGAATAAATCTGTCATTGATTGATGACTAATATATAGATGACAATATACCTTATTATTATTGAATGTTCATTTATTATAATTACATTACTATGTATTTATTTTATTCCTACCCATAAACAATACATCACTACCAATATACCAAACAAATAATTTTGTTTAAAATAATACAATACATTTTAATTTTGTTATACTGTATTATAAATGAGATATCTGAATAGGAGGAGATTGAGTCAACTGGACACATTTAGGCTGCTGTCCAACAATTATGAACGTACTGTGTAAGTGGTAACTACAGATTAAATAATATAATAACCATTCTTAATATTAAAAGGAATTATTGAAGTAGCATAAGATTTCATAACCCTTTTTTTGGTGTCCCAGGGCAAGGAGAACGGTTTGAACACTTAACATCTGCATACAGGAATAGTGGTACATATTGAAGGTCATGTTTTCACTTACTTAATGTCGCTACAGAACTACATACATATACATGTCTTACTAGAAAATATTCCTTTTAGATTGTTTTAAATGAAAACATCATATTTTATACATATTATGGCTTCTATATTGGAATGATACTTAAAGTGATATCGAGTTTTCTACATCATAGTACAATGTGAAATAATTAATATATTACTTATTTCCCAAAGAAAACATCTGAAGTCATTCTATCACTTTTGCAATACTGCACAAACACAAACTATACATACATTCATATTTACCTCTCATTCATAATATATTCTAATAAATTATCTATCTAGCCAATATAATTTGTAGGATTTCTATACAGTTTCTGATCAAATTTATCCAAAATTGTAATATAGAAAGTTGCATTATGAATGCTCATAAACATGCTCATCACTTATTAGGTTCATTTACTAGAGCGAGTCAACCCAGAGTTGAACCAACCCAGGGCCAGCCCAATAAGTGCAAGTGAGAGGTTAGACGTGGTTTCCATGAAATCATACAGGGAATATCAGGTTTTACAAGCATAATTGTAATAACATTTACTTTCCAACAATGATTGTCATTTATAATATTACCATTATTATTATTTTATACCAATGACAATTCTGAACCTGGAAGAACAAAATAAGAGGAATAATTAGCATATTGATCAATTGTTTGAACACGTACATTTCATGGAAACCAGTCATGCAGAACATTTAGATTTTAAAGATGAGATGTGTATGATTAGTAAAATGTGTGGTCAACACAATCACATGATTGGTATATAATTGTCAATCTTCCCTCGTTGGCGTTGGGCAACACATTCTCCAATCCAAACGACATTGCGACATTCTTGTTCTTTCAACTTAAGGTAGGCATAGAAGACGCCATAATGAAACTGCTGGATGAAAGCTAGCACATTCAGTTTAACCTGCAAAATTTAAAAACTAAATGTTATTGTTCATCACATAATTATAATGTACATCAAAATGACAATAAGAAAACATATTATAGCATTGTATAGCCTGATGTACTGTCGCATTTTTGTCTCTGAGCAAACAAAATCTCTATGTATATTATATGCAAATAAAAACACATACCTCATGTTCAAAAAACACATACCTCATGTTCAAAAAACACATATCTCATGTTTAAAAAAGACATACCTCATGTTAAAAAAACATATACCTCATGTTCAAAAACACATACCTCATGTTCAAAAAACACTACCTCATGTTAAAAAACACATACCTCATGTTAAAAAACACATACCTTATGTTAAAAAAACACATACCTCATGTTCAAAAACACATACCTCATGTTCAAAAACACATACCTCGTGTTCAAAACCACTACCTCGTGTTAAAAAAACACATACCTCATGTTCAAAACCACTACCTCATGTTCAAAAAACACATACCTCATGTTCAAAAACACATACCTCATGTTAAAAACACTACCTCGTGTTTAAAAAACACATACCTCGTGTTCAAAAAAGACATACCTCATGTTCAAAAAACACATACATCATGTTCAAAAACACATAGCTCATGTTAAAAAACACATACCTCATGTTTAAAAAACACTACCTCATGTTTAAAAAACACTACTTCATGTTTAAAAAACACATACCTCATGTTCAAAAAATTTGTCCTCTAACGTTTTATCACCAGGGTTGGTTCCAGCACCCTCAAACAAAGCTTTATATTCCTATAAAAAATATGTGATACTATAACTTAAAACTACTTGACAAACCATTCTATAATATTGGTAGGAGGAAGAGATCAAAGAATGACACAAGGCACTGAGGTGGAAAAGATGTTTACTAAAATAAGCAAAGGTTGCAGAAATGTGCAGATCATACAGCTCAAAATAAAATCAAACCAAGCTCAGGATATTTGCTTTGTTGGAATACTTACAGCGTAGTAGTCTGCAACGGCCCTCACTTGCTCATAGTCGTCACACTTGGCCAAAGCAGCAAGACCATCTGGGGCTAGCTGACCACAGCTGGGGTAAAGCCGGGCACGGTCCTCTTTCGTCAACTCTGTTCCAAATGAGTTGATTGTAATGATAAAGGCTCTCCTATCTGCTTCAAACTAAAGAAAAAAATGTTATTACTTTTACAACTACTGACTATTTTATGTGATCATTTTATTTATGCAGACCCGCCATTTATTTTATGCTCATTGCGTTTAATCATCATGGGTACTTAACAGACCAAGCCATGATGG
Source organism: Antedon bifida (assembly GCF_963402885.1). Lineage (NCBI taxonomy): Eukaryota > Metazoa > Echinodermata > Crinoidea > Comatulida > Antedonidae > Antedon > Antedon bifida. The sequence continues at coordinate 8,177,810 of NC_136233.1, read as the reverse complement.
CCCAAAAAGAATGATTATACTTTATTTTCATATATGCTCTTTTAAATTCTATTTCTTATCTTGTCTTCATTATGTTTTGTTTTTAACTTGTGATGACTTACCCCCAATATCTTACACATGACATCAGCAGTCGTTCCGCCAAGGGATTGACAGAATTTGTAGAAAGATTCCAAGTAAGCTTTATAAAGTGTGTTCCTAATGATCTCAATATTCATCTCATCTAGATCTTGTTCAGATATACATTCTTGAAAGAATGGTGCTAGAAAAAAAATAGCAAATAGTTTATTTTAAGACATCATTTGATAATCAGTTGTTTATAATAAAAAAACCTAGACAGGTATATTTATCTATTCTACTACAAAAACCAGTAGACCTTTTTTTCCAGAAGTTGAACCAAGTTACAATACATAGTAATAACATAATGAAAACATCTATAGAGTCTGTTTTCCAATTGACATTGAGTTGCGTTAAGTTTTCAAATCATAAAAAAATTGAGAATAAATAACAATAATATGTATATTTACACATTTTTATGTGATCATTCTTGGTGCTATTTAGCATTGCTGGGACATTTTGTTTGTATTTTGTTCAAAAAATATAATTTGTAAACCATTTGATTGGTCAGTAGTATCGTTAAAGTTGAACTCAGTAAAACTTAATGACTGCCTTAACAATTTTAGCATTCATTTTTACCCCCATTTCCTGTAAAAAAATTTGTCGCAACTCAACGTCCAATGGAAAAAAGAATTGAGGAAGGAAAGAATAATGACGACAAAGAGTTTTCTGGAAAAATGAAGAATATGGACAAATAAAATGGCAGTAAAGTAAATATGGAGGAAAATTCATTTCTTATTACTGTACACCAAGTAAAAACAACAAAACAAGAGCGACCTAGGCCACTATGACTCAGTGAAATAAATGTTTTAACCTAACAAATATATATTGTCTCCCTGAAAAGAAATTTTTTGTAAATATCACATATAGTTATTCAATAACCAACAAATTATTTACCGAAAAAAATGTAATTCCAACCAAAAAAATTGTCAAATTGACTGGAAGTCAATGGGCTTTTTGGTTGATTTTTTTTTATACGGAAGTGACTAACTTTATTAATCTTCATTTTTCATGTTTTTTAGGGACAATATATAACATTGCAAACACATACATACCAAGTGGTGTATCAACAATAATAGCATTGAAGAGCTCCGCTGGGGTGCTTGCAATGTTTACTGCTTCCATTTGCTCAAAGCTTCCTAAAGGATGACATTTGGAGATCAGTTCTGAAATGGATCGTTGATGAAGAGTTCCAGTGATTAGCAGAATGATGTTGTCAATCATGTAACTATACCTGTTTAAAGTTAAACAAAAAATGAAAATTACTTTCAGTCACATAAAACAAATATGTCACAAATAATTTTAAAAGATAAGGTGAGTCCTGTATTCCTTCTAAACATGAGGAATGAGCTGTGAGCTGTTCGGAGTGCATTGTATTAAGCATTTTTGGGCCTTATCCAGATCAAAGGGGTCCTTAATTGGAATTTATATGATATGTAAACTTACGTAATGTAATCCAGAAATGTAGATAGAGGTGCCACAGCCTGATTCCTGATGTGTTGGAATTCAATCACCAACTTCTCCTTCAGTTTATCATCAATCACAGACACGTTCAATGGAGAAGGTTCGTTTGCCAAGAAATTTCCATAATCTGTACTCTGAAGGTGCAACTTCAAATCTGATTTTGAACATATTAATTATAATTATTGCTTTAATAAATATTTTAGTTTCTATGGAACACCAAAATTGCAACTATAATTTCATCTTTTTTTCACTTTAATTAGGGCCTAGGCTAGGTAGTGATTCTGATTTTAGTTGATTAATATTCTTTGACAACACTAAATTATCAGCAGTAACAGCACTTTTATTGACAATATAGTTATTGAAATGTTCTTCACCAATAAGCTATTTATTTTTTCAGAGTGAAACTAGCCTATCTGACCCATTTTTTTTATTTGTAATTTCTTTCTGTTTTTTTCTCCCAGCGCTTTGGGACAATCTTTTGATTGTAAAAGCACTTTATGAATCTAACATACATTTATAGTATACATACAATGACAAGTGCATGTAATCCGATTTTATTTTTAGTAAACTTATAAAAAAAAATATTTTGGAACAGAACATATGACATATAGGCCTAGAGGCCTACATATTCAACAATATTTAGCAATATTTACAATTCTGGGAGCCGAAATGATGAATGTAGGACCAGTTTTTCCTTTTTGGTGACCTTAATGCTTCCAGACCCTAGTACAGTAGTAGGCCTAAGCTAGTAGTAGTGAGTAGGCCTAGTAGTAAGAGGCTAGGCCTATTAATATTAGGCCTAGACTATCTATCCTAGCCTAGCTAGGCCTAGGCCTAGGCCTTTTTTTACTCACCCTCTAGAATTTCACATTGTACAAGATTTAGATAGTCTGTTTGCTTCAAGATTCCGCCTTTGAAGCCCCGAATTAAACCTTCTAAATATCCATCATTTATATTGAAAGTAATTTCAGGCATATACATGTTTTTTTACTTTATCGAAAAAAAGTATGAAGAATCTCAACTAGCCTGGCCTGCCGTATATACCCTTACAATTATTTTATTATTCTCTCTCTCTATATCCGACGACACACATCACATGACCCAATTATTACCCTTCACACGTGATGTACTGTATGCGGTGGTGCGTGAAAAATAAAGATACTCTAGTAGTAGTACTACTAGAAGGCCTAGAGGGAGAGATCGAGAATTTGAACGGTAAAAGAGTCAAATTAATGATATAATTTCAATTCCGAAAAGTGAGTGAGGCGAGCGATCTAAAATAAAGAGCGACCGACGTTAAGAAGGCTAAAAAGTAAAATAAAGCCATAATCATCGAACGACATTTTTTCTTACTATATACCTAGTAGTACAAAATTAATTTTATATCTCCATGGTGGATAGTACAATTTTTATAAAATTAACTAATTTGTAAGAAGTAAAATGACAAAATAAATTGGTCATGTTCATATACACACGTTCTTGCGGTGTGGGCGGCGCATGATGATGGATCTGACCGGTTTACGATGAAATCGGTCGCGTCTGAAATCGGTCGCGTTTGAAATCGGTCGCGATAAAATCAACTTCCGGTATTTTGTATGGCGCGCCGCTAGAGCTATACTTTTGATGAAATCGGTCGCGTTTGAAATCGGTCGCGCTATTTTGTATGGATCGAGCGGGATGCGCATGAGAGCGGGATATACATTTTCGTTTATATAGATTTAATTGATATTTTTTTAGGAACTAGATTATTTATGTGGATATTTTTTACTTGGTTAATAAATATTTATTATCAATCATTAAATTAATTTTTTTTTTTTGTATTTCACAGGTCTCGGAGAAGGACTGTGTCTGTTCAAAATGGCCATTTCTAAACACGTTTAAATATTATATTAGGCATAATGTTATATTAGGCATATAATAATTTACCTCTATTTATATGTACTGTAATTAATATATTATATATAGAGAATATACGTCTGTCGTGTCTTTTATTATGCAAACAATTACGTAAAAGAGAACAATTTATTTAAAAACAATAATTTTTACAATATAGCCCGTAAAGCCAGCGTATCCATTTTTATACTTATGCATACTGTGACAGATTATATCATATCCATGTCGTTAACAACTTACTATTCGATCACCTTATTTTTATTTCTATTTTCTCCGTTATGTAGGATAATATTAAGTGCATAATGATTATTGTTGAGGCAAATCACGTGTATATTTTTATTTCTAATGTTTAAAATAGATTTTAGTAAAATGTGATCGTGCAGTACAGCTGTTTCCTCTAACAATACGTTATTTTGCTGACGGGGTTTCCCCTTTTTAAAAAACACGCACTTGTTAGTGTGTCAAATCATGGACAAAACACGTACGATCGTTGTTCATGGCGAGGTAAAGATGACGTCTATTACTAATAACCATCCATACGTTTGAAACGTCTATAGGCCTCCTGCACGTGTTTTTGTGAAACGATCCAATGAGCTATAGATGCTCGACGCGATTATGAGATCATGTTCATTCATTCATTCATTCTTTTTTTATTTAGCCTTTAAAATCGAAATACATTTAAAACATAGGTAACCAAATCAAGACACGTGGAAATCTAAGGAGGCAAGGATAAGCAAAAGCAATTAAAATCGCTGTAGCTCACAGGCTTGCTTATCCATAATAATTCCGAATAAAGCACTTTTTCTATATTTGACAGTATGATTTATATATAATTTACGTATATACGTCGGCGATACTATAGATTTTAATTTGAATATCTTTTATTTCTTCATTTATAATAATCATTTAATGTAAATTATTAAGTAAGTGCAACTCAGTGTCTCACATTCATACCCCGTTCGTAAATATAAATGTTTAAATATCAGTGCAGATTACCTCTTTGAGAATCGTGTCCACCTTTATTATCCATACATTATTATTCTCACATCTATCATTGTACATCATAGTCCTACTGTAGGCCGGTAGATTGATTTATAACGGCATATTATCTATATATTTTATTAATATCCTAAAACCAAGTAATTGTTTGCATAATAAAAGACACGACAGACGTATATTCTCTATATAATATATTATTTACAGTACATATAAATAGAGGTAAATTATTATATGCCTAATATAATATTTAAACGTGTTTAGAAATGGCCATTTTGAACAGACACAGTCCTTCTCCGAGACCTGTGAAATACAACAACAAAATTAATTTAATGATTGACAATATTTATTAACCAAATAAAAAATATCCACAAAAATAATCTAGTTCCTAAAAAATAGCAATCATCTATATAAACGAAAAATGTATATCCCGCTCTAGCATGCATCCCGCTCGATCCATACAAAATAGCGCGACCGATTTCAAACGCGACCGATTTCAAACGCGACCGATATAATCAAAAGTATAGCTCTAGCGGCGCGCCATACAAAATACCGGAAGTTGATTTTATCGCGACCGATTTCAAACGCGACCGATTTCTAGCGCGACCGATTTCATCTGACACCATCTGGGTTTCGACCGATTTCAAACGCGACCGATTTCTAGCGCGACCGATTTCATCTGACACCATCTGACCTGGGGTATCTATCATCATCTGTAGGCCTATCCCATCATTTTGTTTTGGGGGTTTTTTTTAAACTTTATAAATATGTATAATCACAAAACCTTCCTACAGTTAGATAAATTCATCATTTTTTTTAAATATTTTACCTAGGCCTAGGTAGGCCGCCCAGCCTATAATATAGACTATTATGTAATAAGCCGAAGGCTAGAGGGCGTACTCCAGACTGAAAAGTGATTCCAACAGGAGAGGTATATTCAGAGCGTCATTTCGACGATCGAGCATTCTCTACTTCTACGGAGCGCCATTTATGCCTTTATTTACTTCCGAAATATAAATAGTACTACGGTAACTGGTTCAGTGGACCAAATTTAGCACCAGTGGAGCACAGTGATATAAAATAGAAATAAGTCACTAATTTTAATATCTTTTCGTATGTTATTACATTGTGCTCATGTGGACCCAATTTGGAGCCAGTGGAGCACAGTGATATAAAATAGAAATAAGTCACTAATTTTAATATCGTTTCGTATGTTATTACATTGTGCTCATGTGGACCCAATTTGGAGCCGGCCAGGGAAGCATAGTGATATAAAATAGAAATAAGTCACTGAATTTTAATATCTTTTCGTATTAAACATATTTGAATACCTACCGGTATGGTACCATACATGTTCGACAATACAGTGTCACATATCTCTATTTAAAAAAAAACCAATATTAAAAAAAAAAAAATATCCGTCGAGGTTCGAACCCAAGCCGATAGCACTCAAAACTGAGCATTACCCGTTACGCCACCAAGTACATGACTGAAAAGCTGATAATAGTCTATTTATACGTGTATTACGTAATTGATCATTACGTCATAAATATCCTATTAACCTTGCTAAAACAAAATGATCAGTTAGCTCAGTCGTCTGAGCGTCGTGTTAACAACACGTATGTCGTGGGTTCGATTCCCACGCTGGTCGGTGGAATAGAGTTAAGGCTATGCGAGCCACTGTGTTTGGGGTTCACAGATCATACGTCCCCCTTTCCACCACACATCATGAGGCGACAACATCAATGCATCTGGTGATGTGGTGGAAACGACCCCAAAAGGCTGTGGCAGGGCCTTAGTGCTGAGGCAGGGAGAGCACATTTACCATCTTTTTTTTTTTTTGGCTCTCGCAAACTGCTTTGGTGGTTTAAATTTTATGTTTAGCGCCCTCAATTTATTTTAATGTTTAAAAAAAAGGGAATTAATTCTCTTCCTTACGTGTTTAGAAGAGAATTAATTTTATCTCATCGTAGTTTGGTATGCCGTGCGTTTGTTATGCAAATGAGTGTGCACATGTGCTGTGGGAAAGATGGTATTGTTAGTCATTCGCGATCAACACACAACACTGTTCAATTTTTATTTTGTTAATCTTTTACATTAGAATTGTAATTCTACCGTTACACATTATAGTGTACTTTTAAATATCCGTTTCATGCAAGATATTGTATTGTAGGCCTACTAAAATGTTAATAAAACCCAACCTAAAATTCGCATCTGGATAGTTGAAATTTAACATTATAATTATAAAAGGTGATATGATAATTCTAATTGTTTTCTAATTATAGAAATATTAAAATTAGTAAGTAGGCTTTTGTGTGCTAGCTCTGTTTGTATTTCATAATTTTGTTTTGTTGAATTATCGTCACGGCCGCGTGCATTGCACGTCTCACACTTGGGAAACAATCACCATTGAAAGGCTGGTCCTGAAGACTTTTATATTTCGTTTCATAATTTCCGAGTACTAAGCTTTCATTCTTAGCTCTGCCCCAACCATGGTGAGCTTAACTGGAGACTTAATATTTTAATTTCATATTTCAATAAATATTTTTTTCAAAATTGTCTTTGTTCAGCCCCAATTATGGTGGGGTACTGAAGATTTATATATCATGTTTCAAAATACTATAGGTGTCATTTCTGGGGACCTTGTAGCTGTTTGGTAAGCCCTGCGTTGTTATGCAAATGAGTTTTTGAATTTTTACTTTTTTTTTTGGCTTTCGCTACATGTATTTGATCTCGTAAATTTTATGTTTAGCGGCCTCAATTTTAATGTAAAAAAGGAATTAATTATCTTCGTTACGCGTTACGTGCTGAGAAGAGAATGTATCTCTCATCATAGTTTGGTATGCCGTTCGTTGTTATACAAATGAGTTTGTGAAGGTGTAGAAGGAAAGATGGTATTGTTAGTCATTCGCGGTCAACGCGCCCCACCGTTTAATTTTGATTTTGTTAATCAATGTTGCAACATTGGTAGCGAAATGTCCGATTCTTCATAGTAGTTGGTGTGTATGGCCGCGCCGTCCCAGATAGTCTCCGATGGTTTTTGTATGAGGTTAATGGAGAGTGAAATAAGATCAAATATAGAACATTTGCAAAGATGCCGATTTCCAGACCAATTTCGAAGCTTAGACCTAATTCCGCCGCCGGGCTAGGCCATAGGCATATACGAAGTCGAGTTTTTAAAGTAGAAAACCCCACCTAAAATGTTGAAGTCGCATCTGGATATTGAAATGTTAACATTATCATAATTATCATAGGTGACTATGTATAGTAATAAGTATAAGTAAGTGCATTTCTGGGCTCTATTTTCATTGCTCTGCCTCAACTATGGATGGGCTAGTACTGGAGACTTAATATTTAATTTTATATTTCAATGAATAGGTGCACTTTCCGGGGACAAGCTCATATATTGTCCTGGTGAGTCTTATATTTTGTTTCATTCAAATCATGTAACGCCATTTTTTCGGGCGGGAACCTACTGTATACAGCTCTTTTTTTCAAAATTGTCTTTGCTCAGCCCCAAGCATGGTGGGGTACTGAAGATTCTTATGCATGTTGTTTGAAAACATAATAGACGTCATTTTCGGGTATTTTAAACAGTTTGGTATGTGCGTGCGTTGTTATGCAAATGAGTCTGTGCAGGTGTATAATGGTAAAGATGGTATAGTCATTCGCGGTCAACACGCCACACTGTTAAATTTTGATGCTGTTAATTATTTACATTAGAAGATGTTTCAAATCATGTAAATAAAATATGTTCCGGGCGGGAAGCTAGCAGTTCCCCTCGTTTAGTTTGCAAAAGTAATCTCGAAAAGAACTCCATGTGGAAAAGAAGCCCACCCAAGAGTACTAAAAATGAAGGAGCACATGGGCTTCTTTTCGAGGTTTTATGGCAGTCTGGAAAATGGAAAATAATGCCATGCAACTTTGTTTCCACTTGACATTTACAATCCTCAAAATATCTCTCTTTCAAAATAAAAGAAAAACAATATTCATTATTTTCCATTTAAAAAAAAATCCACTGGTGCCAAATTGGGTCCACTTGAGCACAGTGTATTAACATACGAAAATATTGAAACTTGAGTGACTTTATTTCTATTTTATATCACTGTTCCCCTGGTACCAAATTGTGTCCACTTGAGCACAGTGTTTTATACGAAGAGATATTAAAATTTAGTGACTTTATTTCTATTTTATATCACTGTGCTCCACTGGGGCCAAATTGGGTCCACTTGAGCACATTGTATTAACATACGAAAAGATATTAAAATTTAGTGACTTTATTTCTATTTTATTTTTTTATTAAACCTTATTTTGTGAGGGTGACCCTAAACAGCATATGCAGACAGGCAAAAACATATATGAAAAAACGGATGAACTATGTTAAAAAAATATAAAAATATATAATATATATGTACTTAAATACAAAAATATAGCCTACAATACTATACAAAACGTTGAGTTTTTTCTTTTGGGATTAAATATTTTTTTAGAGCAGACTTAAAAATTATTTATTGTTACCGCATTTCTTAGTTTGGTGGGTAGCAAATTCAGGTATGTTGGTGCTCTATAGATGAAGCTGTTCTTAAAAGTTTCCGTTTTAGGGAAAGGGGCGACAAATTTCCTCTCACTGACACTTCGGGTACATCGATGATTTGGAATTCTGGCAAGACGCAGGGCAAGGTATTCCGGAGCAAGACCATTTGCAGACCTGTAGGCAAGGCAGCCCAGTTGTAGATGCATGCGATCTTGAACTGTATGAAGATTTTTAAATTAACATTTACAACACCTTAAAAGGTGTTGTAAATGTTAGTTCGTGGTGTGAGAGGATGAGCTTTAAAGATAATGCGAAGTGCTCTATTTTGAATGGTCTGTATTCGGTCAATATTCGATCTGATTCCCCAAACACTACATCAATGGTCAATGTGTGGGAGGATTATAGTGTTATAGAGGAGTATGGATGTGTGTTTATTAATGAAATGATCGAGCACGGGATAAGATGTAGATGGACAAGCCCAGTTTGGAACGGAGTTTATTTACATGAAAAGAAAAAGATAAATTTGAATCAATGTGAATGCCAAGATGTTTCTGTTTGTCAGTTTGTGATATTAAAAGTAGTGACTTTTATTTCTATTTTATATCACTGTGCTACACTGGTGCTAAATCGGGTCCACTTGAGCAGTTACCGTAGTACTATTTCTATTATTGAAGTTAATAAAGGCATAAATGGCGCTCCGTAGAGAAGTAGAGAATGCTCCAGTCGTCAGAATGACGCTCTGAATATACCTCAACAGGAGAGGGGGAACCAACAATGATGGCGGCCGGCCGTAAATGTGTTCAAAAACATTATTTAATATAAAAAATAATAATCTAATACGCCGTTCCGCAACCTATGGGTCGCGACCCATTGTTTGGGTCGCGAAAAAAATGTCTCCGATGCTGAAACTTATCAATAATAGGCTACACTGATCTAGACGGATGTGACTACAAAACTGATTACATTTTAATAGTCTTTTTACCAGTGTTGATGCGAGTAGCGTATCACCTTAGTATACACACACAAATTGGGAACTGATTACGGGCCGCTCGCCGTCGGGGCACATGGACACTTTTGGTGCATAGTGGTTCGTTGTTGGGGAATAGTGGGAATTCCCGTTTCCGAGGATAATCTTAATCACCTACGAGTTGGTTCTATGGCAATAGTTTTCTTTTAAAATTCAGCTTTACTTGTACAATGTACCGGATAGGCGCAACACAGGCGTATAGCAGTGCGTATTGCGTATGGCATATCTGATTGGTCGATTGCAGCAGATTGCAGCCACCATCTTGTTGGTTCCCTCTCTAGGAGAATAACTTTTTGAACTGCGATAACATTGTAGTTTGCCATCCAGCCTTCGGCTATATAATATCATTGGTTTAAATATATACTGTGATAACTCGATTTGAAAGAGTTGACCTTTTCCAATGTCTGTGAAGTTGGTTACTAGTTCCTAGTTCCTAGTTCCTTATTCAAATTCAATTAAAGAGACAGTCACAAATATTTTTAAAAACAGATTTTGATACGTAATAACTGTCTAATTGAGTTGTTATTGCATCAACATGTTAGCCTTGACCTCCTCTACTTCTTCCGGTCAAAGTTCATTAACATTTTATTCATTTACACCCTCTACGGCGAATAAGTAACTAGCTTTTACGAACGTTATAACACTTGACCTGCTTAATTTTTTCAAAATGTTTTGGTATGAATCGATCACCCTTGACCTACTCTACCATTTGCCACTCCAGTTCCGCAAACTTTTTTGCGTCTACGCCCTCCACGGCGAATAAGTAACTGGCTTTACGAACGTTATAACACTTGACCTACTTAATTTTTTCAAAATGTTTTGGTATGGATCGATCACCCTTGACCTACTTTACCATTTGCCACCCCAGTTCCGCGAACTTTTTTGCATCTACGCCCTGTACGGCGAATAAGTAACTGGCTTTTACGAACGTTATAACACTTGACCTACTTATTTTTTTCAAAATATTTTGGTATGAATCGATCACCCTTGACCTACTTTACCATTTGCCACCCCAGTTCCGCGAACTTTTTTGCATCTACGCCCTCTACGGCGAATAAGTAACTGGCTTTACGAATGTTATAACACTTGACCTACTTAATTTTTTCAAAATGTTTTGTTATGGATCGATCACCCTTGACCTACTTTAACATTTGCCACCCCAGTTCCGCGAACTTTTTTGCATCTACGCCCTCTACGGCGAATAAGTAACTGGCTTTTCGAACGTTATAACACTTGACCTACTTAATTTTTTCAAAATATTTTGGTATGAATCGATCACCCTTGACCTACTTTACCATTTGCCACCCCAGTTCCGCGAACTTTTTTGCATCTACGCCCTCTACGGCGAATAAGTAACTGGCTTTACGAACGTTATAACACTTGACCTACTTAATTTTTTCAAAATATTTTGGTATGAATCGATCACCCTTGACCTACTCTACCATTTGCCACCCCAGTTCCGCGAACTTTTTTGCGTCTACGCCCTCTACGGCGAATAAGTAACTAGCTTTTACGAACGTTTTACACTTTACCAACTTAATTTTTTCAAAATAGTTTTTGCATCTACGGCGAATAAGTAATTCGTTATGGGTAGATGACCCTTGACTACTTTACCATTTGCCAAACTAGTTCCGCAAACTTGTACATGTCCTTTTATGGCGAATTCATTTTAGTTTTGTTTTGACTTGTTACAACATGCAATTTTAAAAGATAATTTCTGAAGCAAACACAAATACAACAGTTTGGTTATAAGCGGTAACCACAAGTTATTATTCCGTTTTATTCATTACAACTTTTCAACACAAGTACAACACGACTACCTGAAATTAAAACAGCATTTAAAGTAGGCTCTATCGTAGTGTATATAAACTAGAACTAATAAATAACTTCTTACGTCAACATGTGACGACACACTGCATAGTTATTCAATACTGCCCACTTCATTAAATGTTATGCCGGGCTATTTTTTTTCGTTAATTACAACAGTTGCAATCGATCAAATGTAATATCTTTTTAAACGTGCTTACAGTACCCATTCTATAAAAGCACACAAACCAAATCTGAACTGACGTTTTTTTTAAATGTCATTACAGCAACTGTTACTCAAAAACAGCTTACCACCAAGCTCGGTGGTCTAGAGGTATGAACGCCAGGCTAGTGATCTGGAGGTCGTGGGTTCGAGTCCCACCCGAGAACTACTTGCGAATTTTTTCGCAAGTATTCTCAAATGTACTTAGTATAAAGTACAAATTACGTCAGAGTAGGGTAAAACATCTAATTAATCCTTTATTAATTAACAATTAAAAAGCGCACATTCTTCCCTGGGTGATGAAAGGTTTTAAAAACAATACAATAATTGTAATGTAACGAATGTAATGTTGAACTGTAAGTAGCTGAAATAATTTGTTATTTAAAAATTTAAATATGCCTATTACTACTCTTTCATAACTTATATAACATTATACAATAATTTCTTTCAAAACTGTCAAAAGCAATTTTTTTTCCATTGCATTTTGTTTCTCATGTTATGATGTAGGAAGATAATTGTATTTAAATGTTGCATCACATTAAGTTGTTTAAATGGTGTTCTTACGCATATGGTTTACGGCATAAATGTCTTTCATTATAAAATCTATAAATTACTAAATATTTCACCACTGTAGACCTAGAATGTTTGAACATTTAAAAATCACCCACATACAATGACATCATCTTACAGTACCCATCTATAAGCGCACAAAAAAAACAAAGCTGAACTAATGTTTTTTTTTCAAATGTCATTACAGCAACTTTTACTTAAAAACAGTTTACACTACCTTATAACAGCAAAATTAACATATTCATTAATACTGTTACCGTAATATTAACAATTAAAAAGCGCATACTATTCATTGAGTGATAATAGTTACGATAGGTCAAGGGTGATCGATTCATACCAAAATATTTTGAAAAAAATAAGTAGGTCAAGTGTTATAACGTTCGTAAAAGCCAGTTACTTATTCGCCGTTGAGGGCGTAGACGCAAAAAATTTCGCGGAACTGGGATGGCAAATGGTAGAGTAGGTCAAGGGTGATCGATCCATACCAAAATATTTTGAAAAAATTAAGTAGGTCAAGTGTTATAACGTTCGGAAAGCCAGTTACTTATTCGCCGTAGAGGACGTAGATGCATAAAAGTTCGCGGAACTGGGGTGGAAAACGATAGAGTAGGTCAAGGGTGATCGATCCATACCAAAACATTTTGAAAAAATTAAGTAGGTCAAGTGTTATAACGTTCGTAAAGCCAGTTACTTATTCGCCGTAGAGGGCGTAGACGCAAACAAGTTCGCGGAACTGGGGTGGCAAATGGTAAAGTAGGTCAAGGGTGATCGATCCATACCAAAACATTTTGAAAAAATTAAGTAGGTCAAGTGTTATAACATTCGTAAAGCCAGTTACTAATTCGCCGTAGAGGGCGTAGATGCAAAAAGGTTCGCGGAACTAGGGTGGAAAATGGTAGAGTAGGTCAAGGGTCATCGATCTATACCAAAATATTTTCAAAATATTAAGTAGGTCAAGTGTTATAACGTTTGTAAAAGCTAGTTACTTATTCGCTGTAGAGGGCGTAAATGCATACAAAGTTATTGAACTTTGACCTGAAGAAGTAGAGGAGGTCAAGGCTAACAAGTTGATGCAATAACAACTCAATTAGACAGTTATTACGTATTAAAATCTGTTTTTCTATATATTTGTGACTGTCCCTTTAATTGAATTTGAATAAGGAACTAGGAACTAGGAACTAGTAACCAACTTCACAGACATCCTTTTCCAGATGTTTTTGTAAAGTAATCGTTGATTGGCGGGAAGGCCATTATATAACAAATTATGTCCAATTGATTATGGCGTTTATTTTATGGGCGGTCCGTGATATAACGACCAGAGAGGGAGACCTAGATGAAGAATCGACCGGGGGATCGGCTTAAAAGCACACGTGTTGGATCCTTTCTCATCAGCCGACTCGAAGGTGCAGCACTGCAACCAGTTCTCTCTCCAAAATTTACATCTAAAAATCAGAAAATATGAAGGAGGCATATAAAGTTGGTTAGTGCATATCTATTATTAGTTTCCTAGTTTTGTTGGTAGTGTTTTAGAAAGGTTTATTATGTAATGTAGGCGGTTTGCCGCATTTGCAATAGAATAGGCCTGGCCTATTCTATTGCAAATGCGGCAAAATTATTTTTTGGAATAGCCTGCACTATCTACTAGCCTCTAGGGCTAGGCCTACTAGCTAGTACGAGTACCTATGCTAGTACGAGGTAGGCCTAGTTAGTAGTAGGCCTAGTGATTGCGTTTAAAACGCGTAAATTACATCAAATCAGTTAAAGCACGTCAAATTCGTTAACAAACATGCATGAAATTACTTTCGCCGATTGTGGAAGGTATTTTGTGAGGATTTAAAATGTGTCAAATGAAATCCGTTAAAAACGTGTTAATTTGGTTAAAAACGTGTCAAATCCATGAAAACGTTTCAAATTCATTAACGGAAAAACATACATGAAAAATTGCTAATCAAAATGTTGACTTTTGGCTACACAATTTATAATTTGATTAGTCGTTATTATGGCTATGCAAAAATTTTGAATGAAAATATTCCCTGATCTATTCAATTTTTTTATAGGAAAATATATTTTTTGACTGTATCCCCCGATCGCTTGCACACACAGTCATTGTATGGTTTGATAGTAGTGTGGCATCTGTGTCTGTTGCTTGATTTCACTTTAGTTCACGCACCATAGGCAACACTACTTTTCATTTCCTTCCATCTTTCCTACACAGTCTCATTTAATTTCCTAACTGTATAATAAAAAGTAATATAAATCAGAAACAAATTAAAATAGTCAGGCAGATTTTCAAGCCAAACATACAGTATACTAATAGGTTGATTGGGTGACATCTCTACACCATTTACTTAACATTATATAAAATATATTAAAGGACGAAAAAAGTGTAATTAATATTTTGTAAATTCTTGGCAACAGCACAATAAAGTTTTACACTGGTAAGTAGGTAGGTATCCAGTCACTGGCATAGAAGCCATATATATTAATTAGTTACAATGAATCAGCAAAATAATATGCACCGCTGAACATGTGATAGCTTACGTCTATTCAATGTTCCTGTACCTTTTTAAACACTTTTGGTTCAAAATAGATTTATTTTGTAAATTCAAATGTGTTTGTATCACATTAAATGAAGAAAAGGTCTTAAAAAAAATGTTCTTATATTATAATTTTTTGTGGGGTTTATGTTGGGAGGGGAATTGAGGGTGTGGTAAGATTTTCAAGCAGTAGGGCATATGAATGCGGTGTGGTGCCAGTTTCTGGTATAGGTGTATAGTATTATTTAAAGCTGGAGAAAGCAAACCTATTTTAATTAAAGCTGAGACTTCATTTGTCCATCAAGGCATATAGTCATGCATTGTAATAGTATTGAATGAATGAATATAATCTGGTTTGATCTAGTTCTGTATGCTGACAAATGCCACATGTTGATTTTTTTTTATTCAATTGAATGCATGACTTACTAATCACTTACTGATTGAATTTGGAAATTTCAAGTCTCACCCATTTGAAGCCTGAAATATCAGTATTTGTTATTTCAACCAATTATGTAAACTGTATACCGAAATTTAAATATTTTATCATTTAAAAAATCATTACAAAATCATGTCATGACCTATAAGAATATAATTTTGTTTCAAGATTTTATTCTACTATAATAAAAGAGAATATTCCATTAAATGGTTAATCCTCTAATTTCTTGAAATTTACAATGCATGTGTGGTGCCTTGGTTTTTACTATTGGTTACCTACAATCATTTTAAGTGAATTTAATTGCACATTATTTAAAAGTATACCTTAAATGATCATTGAATAAATCAATCCAAATAATGTTTAGCTTCCAAGGATGATTGAACCTAGAAAGGCATTGCACTAACAAAATTAAAGCAATTTAGGCCAGCTAGGCCTGTACCTGGATGTGGTGCTGTAACCTGCAAGCATTTTCCAGAACTGAATTATATAGTATTGAATTAATTGTATTTTGTATCTACTCAATGGCCCTTTTTTCGCGCCACGAAGGCAGATATATTCTCAGCTGAAGCATTAAGAAGCAGTACCACACGTGAAGCTATAGTTACTACAGCTTGACAGAATGAAGTATATGTAAATTTGAAGTATATATCTGTACTGTAGTAACTGTAGTATTATATTTTATTTATTGAATGTTATGTTTAAAAAATATCTGTACAAATATTATTACTTTATAATAACACAAATTATACAACAACATTTTACAATCATATTCCGATACCGAGTCTACCATTAGTTGTCTTTATGAAGTACAAATGTGACCTCTGTTCTAGTCGTCATCAGCTCAACATCTTTAAATAAATTTTTAAAAACAATGATGTATAATAAGTTTGAAATATTTCAATTTCGGCAAAGTACAGAAACCTGGAATTTGGTATTTAAAAATAGATCATGCATATTTAGTGCAAAATGTGGGCTAGTGAAATTGCTTGCCATAGACTAGAGATGGTAACACATTAGAACTTATTAAAGAGAAAACAAATACATTTGACTTACTACAGAGTAACATAGTGAGGAAAATTCTTTTGAGTTGTATCCTTATTGGTATCCACATAAATGGCTAAGCTGGCTTTTCTCCACTAGGCCTAGTCTACAGTGCTGCAGGGACCCGATTATCCCAGTCTGCCTGCTACTATATATGCATGTATTATATTCTAGGCCTACAGTAGTAGCCCTAAAAAATCCCAGGTTGAGTTAATTAAATTAATTAACCTTCCTGTTATTACAAAAGGGTCATTCCATGTCAAATCAACCAGATTTTTAAAAAGTTCCTGCTCCACCGTCTTGGATTTTGACGAAACTTCTCAAAATTGATCCAGTATGTGAAAAACCAACTCAACAAAAAAATTAACCATATACGATATGTGGTTTCCGAGATATTGCAATTTCCTCGGACTTTGGAAGCTTATAACTCTGGATTGGTAATAGCTATCAAGCTCAAACTTGGAATTCCAACTTATTTCTGGCCATATTATAGAAATATGTTTTGAGATTAACTCTTATCACTTCCCTTTTAAAGTTATCTGCACTCAAACTAGCCATTTCGTTTAACAACGCCGATTTTTTTAAATTTTCGGGGTCAACCTGTGTCCATATGAATGGGTAGATACATTTCATATTGCAAATATATTATCTATGGATAGTTGTCTATAGCCACAAAGAAGCACAGGCTGATTAAATGAACAGAAATGGAATAATATGTATTCAAAGTTGGGATCAGATCTAAAAAAGTGAAAAACGCCTATATTTCTTATTAACTGTCTATTTTGCACTACATATTATATTTAAAATAACCGTCTAGGCCTACTTACCGACTAATTAACAGCTAAGCTTTACTTATAGTCATACGATCAAGGGAAACCCCTAGTCGCGTTGTTGCATGTTTGTTGTAAGATCAGATCTCGACTGTGTTAATGCTCATTAACATATCATGCATATGTATGAGTTAGCTCTACCGGCCTAATATTTTAGCTGATGAGTCAGGGCTATAGCTAGTGTACAATGTTCGTACAATGCCTCTGTTTACCAGAAAAGCCTACAAACTAAGCCTCTAGGGAATGTGTCTTTAATATAATATTCTTTATATTTTCAACAGCTGATTTATCCCTGGCCGATTGGGGTCGCAAGGAGATGACCCTGGCAGAGAAGGAAATGCCTGGTCTGATGGAGATGAGAACAAGACACGGCCCTTCCAAGCCATTGAAGGGGGCGCGCATAGCTGGTTGTCTGCACATGACCATCCAAACAGCAGTGCTCATTGAGACCCTAACAGAACTTGGAGCTGAGGTAGTATTTAATTTATTATGCGTCATTAGATTGAGTGAACATGCACACGACGGTCACGTCCGCATGGGTCGTAGTCAATTAAATTTGTTGAAAATCTGTTTGATATTCATTTAATTGTTTTTCTGTGTTTTTCCTGTGTGCGATTCCTCATGCTTTTAATCAGGAAAATATTTACAGTATTTATTTTGTTGTTTAATTCAAGCTCCATTTTCGCCAACTTGTCTTGTACCAGGCGTCTCTTTGTTATTTCCATATGATGGAGTTTCTGTAGACTGCACAGACGTTACACGAAACCACTATATATAGCCTATTTATTTTTAATTATTGCATGTCATACGCTGCACAAACAGCAGCTAACGGTTGGCTATTTACCGGGATTGGCTATCTTTATGTAGGGATTTATTTTTTCAGATTTAAAAAAACATATAGTATATTTGATGAACGACGTCTTTTCAAAATCAAATATTTATGCATTATGCATTTTAATTAGATGCTGCCTATTTAATGTAGTTTTACATTTTTACCCTTCTTAATAAACTTTCCCTGGTGCAGTGCGTGAGTAGAGTAAACAAAATAACATACAGGAAATGGTAGAGTCTATTTAACAGGGATTTAGTTACACACGCACTGCTGACTCTACAGGGCTGTGTATTATATCTGGATGGTAATTTCTCCTGATAATTGTAGGAATCACTGTGTATGTATGATTGAATGTTTTGATCGTCTAACATACAACATAATTTTTTCTTACAGTGATTTAGCCATCTAAATATCTTTACAGTAGGGTTAACTATGATCAAGTTTTGACAGGGATAAATTTCCAAAAATGTTTTACCATTACAATTTACATTTCAATTTTATATTCAAATGGCTAAAAAAAATCATTTTCAAGGCTAAATAAAAAAAAGTGAACTTTTGGCAAATAAACTGAATTGGCTAAAAAAAATATTTTGACTTTCGCAAAATGGCTAAACAAAATTAAATTTTAGTGCTAGCCCAGGCAATAATCTTGAGTCTTAGTGCTAAATATGCGAGTCCGTTTCTTTGCTAAATTGTTATGTGGATTTCTTATCTTTTATCTTTAACAGGTCCAATGGTCTAGCTGTAATGTATTCTCCACACAGGACCATGCCGCTGCCGCCATCGCTAAGACCGGTGTCCCAGTGTACGCATGGAAAGGAGAGACAGACGAAGAGTATATCTGGTGTATTGAACAAACATTGGTGTTCGCAGATGGCAAACCATTGAACATGATCTTGGATGATGGTGGTGACCTTACAAATATTGTCCATGACAAGTATCCACAGTATATTTCAGGTAAGATGGTGTTGCTTTAAGTCCCAAGCAACGGCTTAGCCAGCAGGCCAAAGATGGCCGATTTTATCAAGACAGCCTTTCCCATTAGGGCTAGTTTAAATGGCATTTCTCAATGATAGTACACACGATGTTCCACTGTTAAACTGGCTATACCAATACTGAGCGACTAAAAACTGCTTTTTATTGCATTAGTCACTGTACTGTAAGTGTAATGTAATCATGATACCAGAATATTCATTACGTTTAGATATGTTGGTTCAATCATTGGTGGCACATTGTTTCTCTATTCATTGTTGTTCTCTCGTTCAGCAAACGCATTTAAAGGTCCTTTGACGCCTTGAAATAGAAAAAAAAACCTGTTTTAGGGAAAAGATCCTATATTTTAAAGCAAGAAGCAGGTTACAACACACAGTGAAGTGTGATGAATGTGCCTGATTGAGATGTATTGTATGATTATATTCATCCTCAAATTGAGGTGTGGTTGGGCTGGTGGACTCTCTTATTTATAGTTGTTCAATGTTGGTCACTGACACAGCTGAGTGTACAGGCTTCGGCTTGGTCAAGGAGAACCATATTTTAGGCTGAGAAATAACAAGTTTGCGAAAACGCTGCTTTAAATCATATAGAGAATCTATTCAAATATTAAGTAAGGCCACAACCAACATTTAGATCAGTCATTGGTTGGAAGACAAAACCCCAATTCAGTTGGAGACATAATTAAGACATTAGTTTTATTTGGGCAAATCAATAGAACGTGCGAATTACCTGAAATAAATAATAATAAAATAAGAATCTAAGAAAATAATTAGCTAATTTTGTTTATATTTTCAATTTTATTGTTGATTGTCCAACCATACTTGTGGGTTTTAGGGAATGTGCTACTTTGTACATGATTGTTACATAAATACAAATACATTTTGGCTAAAATGTATATTATTCTACAGGAATCAAAGGCCTATCAGAAGAAACCACTACTGGTGTTCACAACCTGTACAAGAGGATGAAAGAAGGAACTCTTAAGCTGCCATCGATGAATGTCAATGACTCTGTCACCAAGGTCATCTTTCAGATACAATTCTCTTTACTTTACTGGGAAAATATGAAAACAATTAATGGCGGATGCTGTAATATATGGAAGTCGGGGTTAAGGGTCACACCATTCCCAGTTTGAACTCCTGAAATTCATTTAAAGACTATCCAACCAGTGAATTTATGCAGATTCATTTGTGTTGGGTTTTTGTTACCACCCATACCAGCTCCACTTTTTCAAGTGTTAACTTACAACATAAGTTAAGCTCTGTACATATTGCATTTTTCAAATAATATACTGTAATACAATATTTTCAATGGTATTCTGTCACATTTGTTTTGTAGAGCAAGTTTGACAATTTGTATGGTTGCCGTGAGTCGCTTTGTGATGGCATCAAGCGTGCCACTGACATCATGTTGGCAGGTAAACTATGCTGTGTTGCTGGATACGGTGATGTTGGCAAGGGTAGTGCCCAGTCTCTTAGAGGATTTGGAGCCAGAGTTCTCATCACTGAAATTGATCCAATTAATGCATTGCAAGCTGCCATGGAAGGTACCGTATAAAGTACATCTCAAATTATTACATTTCAGCTTTTCATAACATCAATAACAAAAAATGCAACGAAATACCATGCTTGTAAAAAAAGTTCAAGTAACTTGGTATCCATCCAAAAGGACCATGTCATTGTAGTATTATCAAGGGCACTCTGAATGATTCCACACTATGGTTTAAGTGATAGGCCAATTGTCTAGAAGCAAACAAACTATGGCTGTTAAGATGTGATAAAAGCTGATTAGATGCCACACTTTTGATGACCTTTCCAATGACTGGAAGATCGGAAGTGGTTCGACAATTAGAAAAAGATCTTCAGGTTTTTTCAACAGGAGTGTAATACATGAGGCATGCTTCAGGGATGATGGAAATATACCTGAACTCAATGAAGTATTGACAATTTTAGGAACAATTTAATACGAAGTTGGTCAAATGTTCAATCAATGGTAAAAAGATACTGCCTGACCAGTATCCACATGTTTGTTGTATGTTGACTGGCTGTGGTTGCTACATTATTTATTTAAAGAATTTTTATGCAATATCGCAATTCCAGCATTCAATTGTTGTTTCCAATTTGTAACATGTTTATAACAATGATGAACACCCTGCAATCCGATAATTAGCTTGTAGGATCACGATAAAAATAGTGTGCAATCTTCCTATGCATGGACTCATGAAGGGTTACTCAATGGAAACAAAGCAATAATTCATACCTGTACTGTATACCTATTTCGTAATTTTCTTGCAGGCCGTAAGGGCAGTCAATTGAATATTGTGGTAGAAATGAGGGATTTTATGGTTTCAATGTATAACTAAAAGGAAATGCTTTGTGTTGTTAGGTTATGAGGTAACAACAATGGAAGATGCTGCTTCAAGAGCAAGTGTGTTTGTCACCACCACCGGCTGCAAGGATATCATAACCAAGAGGCATTTTGAGAGCATGAAGGATGATTCCATCGTATGTAATATTGGACACTTTGACATCGAACTTGATGTTGACTGGTTGGAAAAGAACTGTGCAGAGAAGATAACCATTAAGCCACAGGTATATTGAATGTTATGCAACACCTAAATAAATTCCTATGATTTGATTGTGGATCATATGGCGTGCAATAGTATGCACTATTCAGTGCTTGCAGAATTGCCTGCAATTTAAAAATGTTGGGCATTTAGAATAGCAAGGAAGACTTTCCAGTTATATATGGACTGTGTGGTAGGAGAGGTAAGCCCTAGGTTTGTTTTTGCAAGTTATCCATTCTAGAGTACAAGATGAATCCTACCATACCAGCTGCTTGATTCCTATGAACTCCAGATAAGCATTATGTTTATGAAATTCCTGGTTTTGAGCGACAGCAGTTACATCCTAGGGATAGTGCTTAGTTTACAATCATTCGGAGAGCCGCGTTGGGAATTATGACCGTTAGTACAAAAATTTCAACCTGTCATAATGTCATTAATTTTAGAAGCCCTCTCTCGACACAGAAGCATCAATGTTTCGCATGAAAACATTAGCCACTTGTGTTTACTTTAATAAACATTAGTGGGCAAAAAAATAAGCATATATGGAAAGATCAGTTCCTTATATGTATAAGATGTATAATTTGTTGCCAGTGATGGTTTCTTTCCAAAGTTTGTGTGCAGCCGTCAAAGTTTTTTAACAGGTCTTTGTTTACAAATTTTAAATTAGTGGGATTTGCATCTTTGCATTTTTATCATATTGAAATATCTAATATCAAAATTATACCAATTTTTTAAGTGTACTAAAATTGCAAAAATTCACCCTCAAATGAATGAAATCAATGATGACCAACACGGCTTCCCGACTGCAATTTACTGCTGTTTATACAAAAATTTTAAATATGGAATGCAATTTGTAAATCATAATATTAATTAATATATATAAAAATAATAATCATGGCTACTAACTAATTAAAACTCCAATTACCAATGTTCAATTCTAGAAATTGCTATAAAAAAACATTAAAAATAAAAAAAAGTTAAAAGACCAACCTTAAGAGTAAGACCAACAATTTTAAGATTCTGCCAGAAGTAGTACTTTTTTCGTGTACTAAAAAAAAATGCTTGCATACAAATTACAAAATTGATTCTGAACATAAAATCCAACAGTGCCGTCTATATTTAAATCAATGGCAACATTCAACTCTTGTAGTGACGGAAATTTTGGAGAGATATACATACTTTAGACCAAAAAAACATTTAAATTAGCTTTTATATCATTTTATGATTTTGCAAGAACTAGAATCAAACAAAGTTACGGTACACATTAATAATTTTAGGCCAAAAACTCAACTCTAATTAACTGGAACTATGTTTCTGACAAACGTATTGTTCTATTTGTAACAAAATCACTACAATATGTTACTTATTAGTAGACTCTAAAATTGACATGTTAGTTATTACCGAGTCTTGGTTAAGCGATGGAATTTCTTCGATTAGCGAGGAGTGCACACCTGACGGGCGTCAAGGAGACGTGAGAGGTGGCGGAATAGTGATTATATAGAAGTCTGAACTTTTGTTTGTTTGTGTCATCGCCTTAACGCATGAATTAAATCGTTTCAGCACGCTTGTATGACAGATCTTGCCAAGTCTTTTAGATTGATTGCCGATTACCGCCCTCCCCCCACCCTCACAGGTCTAAAACCGTCGCAGTTTATTGACGAATTTGCCAAATTTCTGCGAGAAATCAATGGCCTACCAGGTCCCTTGTTGTAAAGTTGCGCGAAAAAAACCTGAATGCAAATGGAGAAAAACAAAATCTGTTTTTTAGAACAGCACAAAAGTGTATGTGATTTAATTAAATTAGAGAAAACAAAAGTTTTCAAATCTGTCTTTTTAGAAAGCAATTCGAGAGAAATGTTCTCTATAAATTGTTAGGAAAATCTAAACGTAGTTTACCATTGTGTAATTCATAATATCATAAATCACTATGTCAATAGTTTGCTGACTATTTTAAAAATAAAGTAGTTAATAGCACGCATAGATGATCGCGTGATCAATGATGGCCTTGCCCTTCCCCCTGTAGAAATGTCAACCAATGTTTGCTTAGAAACTTTCCCACCCGTGGAGGTTAAAGACATACTCACAGTTATTAACAAGATCCCAAACAAAACAATTTAACTTAAACTACCTTATACAGCCTAAAGGCCAATTTACACAAATGAGCGGTCCTGTTTCAGCTGCGAAAAAGTATTTGAATAAATTACCCCACAGGACAAATTTACAATAACCGGTTAAATGCAGCCTAAAAATAACCATTACAAACAGTTAGAACGATGCGAAATAGCGATATTTGATTTGACCTTGAGTCAATTGCACTATAGTAACGTTTGAATTCACTGCCATTCACAGATTTAAACAGTTGGGAGTAGTACAGTCGATATAACATTATATGAATGCTATGCAGCAGAAATAAACTCATACATTTTACACTGGTGTAATAACCAATAACTCGCATGTCAAAAACGACCATCCAGTATTCAGTAATTAGATTTAAACATGTAATTTACATATAGGTTGATCGCTACAAGTTGGCAAATGGACGCCACATCCTTCTCTTGGCTTCTGGACGACTGGTCAATCTTGGCTGTGCTACTGGACATCCTAGCTTTGTCATGTCCGCTTCATTCACTAACCAAGTGCTGGCTCAAATTGAGATGTGGACCAACCCTGACAACTATAAAATTGGTGTACATGTCCTACCAAAGAAGGTAAGGTGTAACTGTTTTCCACCCTATATTTAAAAAGCTACACGTTTTCAGATTATTATAAAAGTATTCTTAATTTATAACCACATCTTTATTTACTGGTTCGAAGATCTTTCTTTCCTACACTTGTAATACTTAATTAAGTCATTCATAAAATTTAGAATTCGTAAAATTTGGATTTGTGGTTGATGAATTTTATGGATGAGATCTTGTAAATGGATGTAATCGATGCAATTGTCAACCCTAGTACTTTTCTCTTTCTTCCTTGTCTTAGTAGTTATGTGCAATTTTTAATTTCAGTTGGATGAGGAAGTTGCTCGCCTCCACCTTGATCACCTTGATGTAAAGTTGACCAAATTGTCGGAGTCACAGAGCAAGTATCTTGATATACCAGTGAAAGGACCATACAAATCTGACATGTACCGTTACTAAGCAACGCTATAAACGAAGCACAAGTCCTGAAATGTCTGTAATTGTCCATGTTTTATTAACCTTATATGTACCAAACATGAACCTTAAAATGAGTTACGTTAAGCCAATCATCAGTTTGTTTTCAATCTGTTTAAAGATTAAAACAATTTGATTTCAATAATAATTGTATTGTCAATAACATGGTTTCAAATAATTGGTTGTAAACAAAATTAATTTGTTAAAAATATCATTAAATAAAAATTAAACTGTAGTGTTAGTGGGTCTTTAATTGTTTTTATGCACAATTTTGGGAAATTATATCTTTAGGTACTGCTGCTTTTTTGTACACCTCGGAGTATTAAAATATATACCAGCTGAATTCGGCTAAGATTTACTTTATGTCTATCTTTTGTATAAATTGTATACCAGCATGCAATATACCTATCTACTCTATTTTGCTGTAGTCCTCACTGCCTGTGTGCTACAAGAGAATTATTGGCTAATAATCTGCTGGGTTGCTATTACAATTATTCTTCTGTACAAGTCCACCCTTTTACTACACATACACATACTGCTGGTGCTGCTGCACACCTTCTACATGACATTTTCCACCATACAGTTTTGACACCGACTGACAGTTGCATTCTGGGTACTAATGGCTTCATAACCAAGACCAGGGATAGGTTGCTATAAAATAGTCTTAACTGATTATCAGATAAACGGTCTTACTAATATGCTATAAAACAGTAAGCTAAGGCTGTGAACAGTAACAATTTGAGGGCTCACTTTATACATAGAATACCAAATAAGACATTCGTCACACTTGCTCAGTCCACAATCAATCCTAAAACAGTACGTATATTTTTGCACAAAATCTATTTTCAATATAACATCATTGGTATGTGATCTATCACAGAAAACTTGTTCAATGCGTGTTGTATTTCATGATCATGATACCAAGACCTAATAATATCCATAAAAACACTGTTTTAAGACTTTTTTGAGTGTAGGCTTGAAGGTTAGACCGCGGTATAGCAATGGTGATTGTTACGGCACGACTGAGACCATTCACCTCTCGCATTACATAATTACATGGTGTGTTCTGAAAAAGTTTACACAAAAATTATAATCTACAGGAAACATTTTCAGTTGGAATATATAAGTTGTATCTGAAACTGAAGTTTGTGTAACTATAAAGAGTATTTTTAACTATAACAAGTGTATAAAATAAATAAATAGAATTAATTCATACATTGAAGTCGTAGTTCAAAAAATCGCACTCCCGTCTACTCAATCTACTCTATTTTTTCAAACACCATTTTTCACCATCACAGCACCATAAACAAAAAGCTGAATTGTGGTTGGCTTAAAGTTAGAATTAAGGTTTGATTACGGTACGGCTACTATGGAAAGCCAAACCCGCCAAAAATACATACTACTGTTATACATATCATCCACCAATAATTCATTCGTACACAAATCAAGCCATCCGTTCTTATCTCATGCAGTTCAATGAAAATAAACATTCACAATCACCTAATACCGTATCTACACCATCCAATACAGTGTGTGACCATCTACCACTAGCCCAAACGACAATATGCCAAATAATCTACTTATAACATAATCTAATCATAATCTAACTAGTCTATGATGATGACGCATACTGTAGGTAACCAACCACGGCGTTACATTTTTTACGTATGTACACAATAGGTGTGCCTACGCGGTTGTCTGGCGGTGTACTTTGTTTTTTTCCATTCAGTTGTAATTGTCGCCCGAGCTCCAGCTCGCTGTATGAGTACGATACACGCGTCAATATCATGTTACATCCAGGGGCCAAAATGATTTATTTTACAGGTGAAAATAGGCAATTCATTCGCAAACTCTTTATTTACAGACACGTATTGCTCGATGATAGTTGTAACAGTAACAGTATGTCTTTTCTTTTGTTTAATCTCGGACGACAATTACAACTGAATCGAAAAAACAGGACATTTCGAGAGGCGCCAAAGTTATAACATTGCCGTTCATTCCAGGGGCCGGGTGATTTAAGATTTAAAGTTAATATAATTTATTATTATTGTTTGATGCAAAAATTATCGGGGTAATAATATTCAGCGCTTATAGGTTCCACAACATTAGGCGCTATATAAATCCAGGATATTATCATTAGTAATACTAAATATATATTGTAGTCTGTAACTGTTTTTTACTCCTTTCTTTTCCTTTCGTTTTTCTTTTCGGCTCCAATCCCCCCCCCCCCCCTTAATACGCCCCTGGGTCCTGTCGACGTCCCTAGACAAGCACTCTTTTCCGCCATGTAAACGCTGACCAGCGCGAAGTGCCCAGCTGTTGTGACGCTTTTACTTAAAATAGGCCTATCGGGGAAAATGTCACCTTTTAATAGGCTAGTACCTCACTTTTCAAATTTAAAATATCAATTGTACATTTACGTCGATCATAGAGGTGTCATATCTTTTCCAATTGTTCACACCAACTCAGCCCTAAACATGGTGGGGCTTAGTTGGTGTGAACTCTACAGTTTGCGCCCCCTTTCATAAACATGTCTAGCCATTATTTCAAATCTGTTGCAATTTTTTTCAGGTTCATCCTATATTTGTATGCTGTAATAACTGGTAAGTTATTCTTCCTCGGTCACATTTGAATACACGGTCACACTAAACTGAACAACCATGCCATCATAGTCAATTGACGTGACTATCCCAACCGAAATGTTTGGTCGAGTGGTAAAGGGTTGACTCTATGACATTGGAACCATGGGTTCGAGGTCTATCAATAGCGTGTTTTTACTCGGGGTACCCGAGTCTAGGACTTACTCATTTTCTCCATCTGGACACTATTGAGTAAAATGCGATTTTTAAAGTACTACTCCTCCCTTATTCGTTGTAGTATTGAGCTGGGATTTCGCATGAATATACTAAAGGCACATGTCCTCAAAGCTATAGAGCCGGATTTTTTATTTTCAAACCGGATGCAGCCATATGACGTCTCGAAGATGGTACCATATAGCCGTATTTGGTAGGTTATTGATGTGTATGTGACGTCACATCCCGTCTTATGACGTCATTACAGCTTCATTTGCTGTACACCGAGTATCGCACATTCGTGCTTATTTGTTAATTAATTTGTTTAATTAAGAAGCCACAATGTGTGACACACACCACAGCGTTATGTAGTTATATGCGGCATCTTGGCGTAGTGGTTATCACGTTTGCTTAACACGCAGAAGGTACCTGGTTCGAGCCCGGGCCAAACCTTTTTTTTTTTAACTTTATGGTGAAAAGTACTGTATACGCAATATGATAATTTTACACAGTATATCTTATTTTTATTATTTTTTTAAATACTTATTTTGTGTAATCGGTAATTATCGCTTTTACACATGTTTATTTTGCTTTGTGCTTATTACCATATTTATTTGTAATTTAAATGGATTAAAAAACTTTCTGTAACCCACATTTTTAGTGTAAGAGGTTTCGTAGTGTAGTGGTTGTCAAGTCTGCTTAACACGCAGAAGGTCCCGGTTCGAGCCCTGACGAAACCTACTTTTCTTTAACTTTATGGTGAAATATACTATATACGTAATATGATATAGAGTATATCTCGTTTTATTACTCGGGGTACCTGAGTCTAGGACTCTCTCATCTTTTCCTCTTCTTCTTCTTCAAAAAGTGCGATTTATAAAGTACTACTCCTCCCTTATTCGTTGTAGTATTGAGCTCGGATTTAGCATGAATATACTACAGGGACATGTCCTCAATGCTATAGAGCCGGATTTTTAAATTTCATACCGGATGCAGCCATATCACGTCTCGAAGATGGTACCGTATAGCCGTATTTGGTAGCGCGGTTATTGATGTGTATGTGACGTTACATCCGGTCTTATGACGTCATTACAGCTTCTTTCGCTGTACCCCGAGTATTGCACATTCGTGCTTGTTTTAATAGTTGAGAGAGATTATTTAGAGGGTTAGGTTAAGTACATTTAGGAAGGTAATCTCTTCTTCTGTCTAGGCAAATGTGACCGAGGAAGAAGAGATTACCATAATGACTGGATTATAATGGGAAATGTGAAAACTGCACAAAATCTCTACAGAAAGAATGAAATGAGAACAATAACAACGAACATTTCAATAGGAAATCTGTTAATAAGGATTAAAAATTAATTAAGCATTCGTAACTCTTACAATTTCTTCTCCTTTAAATCTCTTTTGAAAAAACACCTGTTTCTCTCTCTCTCTCTGATTTTTTTTCTTTTTATCATTCTTTCATTGTAGGCCTACTGTATATTTATATTTATATTTATAGGAATAAATGATAATTTATTTATTTCTATTTAGCTCTACATTTTGTATCGAGCACTTTCGCTTTCATGATCTGCGTTAATTTTACCACGAATAATATATCTATTTATATATATTTATTTTTTATATCTTTGTTAATTTTGTGTTTTTATAGTTTATTTTGTATTTACTGTTTGTATTGTTTGAGGGTCCGTAATGATCAGCTGATGCTGGATGGACCACCCTCATAAAATATTGTTGAAATAAAATAAATAAATTGCTCAAATGACCTCGATCTGCCGTTTTGAGACCAGTTTTGCACTGAGAGACAGGTATCGCAATGACCCGCCTTTATCGCTATCTTGCTGATAAAATAATTACAGTATAGATATATGATATAATAGATTTGGTATGAGGCTTATGAATATGGGAAGCCATTGAGGCCAAAATGAAAAAAATTGTCGTACGGACAAAATTTATCTGTAAGGCTAAATTTTGTAAATACACTGAGAATTCCGTAAGGATGGACGTCAAACATGCTACTGTCGCACTTTTTACTCGGGGTACCCGAGTCTAGGACTTACTCATTTTTAAAACTTTATGGTGAAAAGTACTGTATACGCAATATGATAATTATACACAGTATATCTTATTTTTATTATTTTTTTAAATACTTATTTTGTGTAATCGGTAATTATCACTTTTACACATGTTTATTTTGCTTTGTGCTTATTACCATATTTATTTGTAATTTAAATGGATTAAAAAACTTTCTGTAACCCACATTTTTAGTGTAAGAGGTTTCGTAGTGTAGTGGTTGTCAAGTCTGCTTAACACGCAGAAGGTCCCGGTTCGAGCTCTGGCGAAACC
This sequence comes from Antedon bifida, assembly GCF_963402885.1. Classification (NCBI taxonomy): domain Eukaryota; kingdom Metazoa; phylum Echinodermata; class Crinoidea; order Comatulida; family Antedonidae; genus Antedon; species Antedon bifida. Next base: position 8,147,655 of record NC_136233.1, on the reverse strand, counting down.
TATTTTTCTTTAACTATATGGTGAAATATACTGTATATAACTGCACAAACAAGTTTCTTGCAAATGCGGAATTTAATTGTTCTCCAACTTGATCCGATTTACTATAACAAATAAATAATGATTACAAATAATATATACGGTATCTATCATACAGTACAACATAAATAATTCTATACAATAATAATAGACCTTACATAAGTATCTAAATAAGTCATAGATAAAACAGTACAATATAAATAATTCTTGGTTCAAAATAATTACAACTATAATAATAATAAGATAAGTCTCAATTGCTTACCAAAGATATGCCTGGATAACATGTGCAGCTATAGCTATACACTATATCAATTACTACCGTACTACAGCTTTAGGCTTCTAAGTAAGCCTTGGTACATCTACCACTTCTATAGCTAGGCCAGCTTAGGCTTCTAAGTAAGCCTTGGTACATCTACCACTTCTATAGGCTTCTAAGTAAGCCTTGGTACATCTACCACTTCTATAGGCTTCTAAGTAAGCCTTGGTACATCTACCACTTCTATAGGCTTCTAAGTAAGCCTTTTGTGCTTGCTAGGTCCTTACCCAACAAGCCTAACTATCCAACTGCCAGCCACAGCCCAAGCAAGCTATGCCCTCATTAGCATAACCCATATGGTTGGTCACCTGTTCACTTGACACCCTTCAGTGAACACAAGCACAGTAACCTAGCTTGGATTTGGCACTTACATACCCACCCACAATTGCGCATTGCACAATTCTACATACAAATACAATGAAAGTGTAAAATCCAGGCCTATAACACAAATTATCCATCAACTTATTGACTATAATGTTAAACAACAATGTATATAAGTAGCGACAAAAATAAAGTTAAATATAAAGTTCATTTAAAGTTTCTTAAGTTTTCTGTGTTTCCTTCTTTTGTTTTGTTCAATTCAGAATAATATAGACAACGCCTCGGATTTACTTTTCCGGATCATCATTCTCCAACAGCAAACAGTTTACTCACAGGCCTTGTCAGGATACTTGCATGTGTCTTTACCTTTACTTGCCGAACAAACCCATCCTTGTTTTGGAGATAACCACTTTTGTCTTCTTTGTAACAGCGGAAGATATTCACTTTTCCATCTCTCCCAGAAACGATCAGCCAAATATTGAGCTTGTTTCCATCTTCTCCGGAAGCAATTGGATTTCTCATCTGCTGAACAAAACTGTTCCACTCTAGACTTAAATTGTCTTATAAAACGTTTGAATTCCAAGGATTCACCTGCAAATTTCTTAATTTCCATTTGTGGCTTCCGCATAGTCCTTATCACCTCGTTCATATCAGTAGAACCAACTTTTCTATTAGAAGAAAAAGAATCCTGACAACCCTGCCGGTTTTGCTGAAACAGATGCGTTTGCGTAACAGGAACTACCACAGGAGTCACTGTGTTCGAAGCTAAGTTAGGAATTGTAGTAGGAGCAGGATCTGCTTGAGCAAAGTTTTGGGTTGCCGGTATGTTTACGGGAACAGCAGGTACTACCACAGGAGCAACTGACGTTAGCACAGGAATTGTAACATGATCGGCTGGAGCAAAGGCTTGTGTTACATCACCAGGAACAACAGGGACTACAACAGGATCCAATGGGTCTAAATCTAATACAGGAATAGTAGCAGGATCCGCTGGACCAATTGATAACACATTTCGTCGGTATGCACTATCTAGAAACCCTTCCATTGATGACGTACTTTTGTGGCTACCAGAACCCCTTCCGCTTGCGAAATCCCTTGCAACATTCAATCTTGCTTCGGCGACGTCTATATCTTCTTTTAAAGCGTTTTCTTCTTTTAACTGTTTGAGTTTGAACTCTTCCTGTTTCAGTTTGAACTCTTCCTGTTGAATTCTCTGCTTTTCTGTGAGACTCCTCTGCCTGGCTAGCAACTCTGCATGTTTTTGCTCTTCTTGAATCACAGAAGCACTTAGTGATCGTTTAGAATATTTTGAACTGTTAGTTGATTTCCTGCTTGCGGAGCGATGAGAATTTACCGCCGCAGACTGCTCTACCTCAAGCTCCGCAAACCAATCCTCTACTTTAGCTTTTAAGTTTGCCAACCACACCTCTTTGTCTTCAAACCATTCATTATACATTATTTTCTCTTCCTCGTTCAGCAAGCCACAAATTTCATCATGAAGGAACATAAATTCACCATACACCATTAACCAATCTTGATGCACCTTAATCAGATTTTCTCTTGTAACTTCCTTATTCAAAGAAGCTTTCAACGCTTCTGACACAAATTTAACACGACGCCACAACTCTTTGATTCCTTTCAGCTTTCGTTCCTTTTCATACTCTGCACCCTTCTCGGTCTTACGTTTTACTTTAACAGATTTCTCTGAAGCAGCTTCAGCCATCGTGGATATATCTTTGTAAATTTTATAACTGCACAAACAAGTTTCTTGCAAATGCGGAATTTAATTGTTCTCCAACTTGATCCGATTTACTATAACAAATAAATAATGATTACAAATAATATATACGGTATCTATCATACAGTACAACATAAATAATTCTATACAATAATAATAGACCTTACATAAGTATCTAAATAAGTCATAGATAAAACAGTACAATATAAATAATTCTTGGTTCAAAATAATTACAACTATAATAATAATAAGATAAGTCTCAATTGCTTACCAAAGATATGCCTGGATAACATGTGCAGCTATAGCTATACACTATATCAATTACTACCGTACTACAGCTTTAGGCTTCTAAGTAAGCCTTGGTACATCTACCACTTCTATAGCTAGGCCAGCTTAGGCTTCTAAGTAAGCCTTGGTACATCTACCACTTCTATAGGCTTCTAAGTAAGCCTTGGTACATCTACCACTTCTATAGGCTTCTAAGTAAGCCTTTTGTGCTTGCTAGGTCCTTACCCAACAAGCCTAACTATCCAACTGCCAGCCACAGCCCAAGCAAGCTATGCCCTCATTAGCATAACCCATATGGTTGGTCACCTGTTCACTTGACACCCTTCAGTGAACACAAGCACAGTAACCTAGCTTGGATTTGGCACTTACACTGTATACGTAATATGATATAGAGTATATCTCGTTTTATTACTCGGGGTACCTGAGTCTAGGACTCTCTCGTCTTTTCCTCTTCTTCTTCCATCCGGACACTATTGAGCAAAAAGTGCGGTTTATAAAGTACTACTCCTCCCTTATTCGTTGTAGTATTGAGCTCGGATTTAGCGTGAATATACTACAGGGACATGTCCTCAAAGCTATAGAGCCGGATTTTTTAATTTCATACCGGATGCAGCCATATCACGTCTCGAAGATGGTACCGTATAGCCGTATTTGGTAGCGCGGTTATTGATGTGTATGTGACGTTACATCTGGTCTTATGACGTCATTACAGCTTCTTTCGCTGTACCCCGAGTATTGCACATTCGTGCTTGTTATTACTTGTTTCGCTCTTAATTGTATTGTTATGAATACCTTGGTGTACAAATATCTCGATCATTGTCTGATGTATATCACATAAATGATGTAATTAAGAATTAATTAAAATAGCTTACATAAAATCTATAATATCTGAACAAGTAGACTTTAACAGAGTCTACTATATGGTGATTTGCTTTGGAAAATGATCGGACTACCTACCACAAACTATATGCTAGTTATTTTTGGCTTTGTTGATGGGAAACCCCTCAAGAAAAAAATGAAAACCTACAAAAACAGACGTCTAGTATGAGTATGTATCTGTAAATTTGTAAGTCTTATTATTATTATTTTTAATGATATCCTGTATTTTTGTTGTTTTGTTTTTGTTTTATATATATATATATATATTAGCACTGATGAAGGGCTAGTGTTGCCCGAAAGATCTGCTAACTTTTCTGGCTGATTTACTTTATCGTTTTGATTTAGCTTTTCGCTTTTTTTTTTTTATCTCCATTGAGATCCAGCCACTGATACCCACAGCATTGTCATTTTTTGTAGTAATTTGCCTTTGGATATATATATTTTTTTAGAATGTATTTCTATGCCTGTTGTGTTTATATTTTTCTAGTTATATATATTGTAGGGCCTACATTTTCATACATATTTAATTAATTAATTATCTATAGATATAAAGGTGATTCCTATGAATAAATAAAATAAAAACAACTGGGTTGTACAATTTTGGTCAAAAATTCAACCTATCGTACACGACGTAAGCCTGTTAATATCGCCCTTTACTTTGCGAACCGACACGGTCCAAACGGTCGATTCTGACGTTTTTGTTTTGCCGAAGTTTGCATAATAGTCGTTGGAGTCGTCACTATTGTATGCATTGTGCATTATTTGTCGACAGGAACAAGGCTTAATCTGCAGACGTGTAAGCTACACAGTCGGTGCAGGTCTTTCCAGTTTTCTCTCTCTCTCTCCCAAACTACCACAAGACCAAACTAAGATGAAGAAAACATTTAAAGTTGGTAAGTGTATGTTTTATGTTTACATTATTGTGTATAGAATATTTTGTACGTACTAAATACTTACATACTAATTATTAAATTGAATGGCAATTTGATTGAATAGGCTTGCTAAACCAGGTGGAAATTATGACACAAGTTTATTACTTTTACAAAATGATTTCGCTTATAATTTGACTAGAAAAAAGATTTATATTTTTTCTTTAAATTACGATTTTACATTATAAAACAACACCAACAATTACCGGTGGCCTAAATCTCCAATGAACGCTATGAATGTTGAATTACGCCACTGTCATCGAATGTTAGTGACGCACGTTGCGAAGACTTCACTTAGGCCAACTTCGGAACAATAATGTAATGAACTTTTTTAATAACGGCACACTTCGATACGAAAAACTAAACTTAAACTAAAGTAGGTGTACATTTACACATGATAGCGTATTAACACATTTCAAAATGGTCTAATGAACTTAACCTTACGTGGTTGGTTATTATCTTTTTATGGTATTAGTATTACAGATATAACTATAATGTAAACATTTACGTTCAAATTGGAATTTTGTAATATGTGTCAATTTAGTTGTCCAAGTCAGGTGTGGATCCAGGATTTTGTGAAAGGCGGGGCGCAACTGTAGAGAGTCCAGGCGATTTTAAAAATATAACACCTCTAGATGGTCGGAAATGGCACTCTCACGTTATTTTAATTTTATCAAAACTGAGGTACTAGCCTATTAAAAGGTAACATTTTCCCCCCATAGGCATATTTTGAGTAAAAGTGTCACAACAGGGCGCGGTGCTTCACGCAAGTCAGCGTTTGCACGGCTGAAAAAAGTGCTTGTCCAGGACATAGAACATTGTTAAATGACGCCCCAGATGGCCGGAAATGGTACTCTCGCACATAAACTTCATGATAAATGGCAAAACGATCATACCTTTCCCCTCCAATAAACACACGTGACAAATTAAAGGACGATAACATTTTGTTGCCGATTTCATTCACTCAGTATTTTGTTTTGATTGCGTTGCGTTCAAGTTCAGTGCGAACGTACGTCTAGGGGAAGCCCCGAAAAAAAGCGCAAAATTCAATGCTTATTATATTATAGTTCAATATTTATTTAAATCAATTGGAAATTAAATATATCAATATAAATAGGTATTGATACAGTTGAGTACGTATCGGTGGGTTGCCTAGAAAAAAAATTGGCTGCTATAATGTAAACTACACTACATAGTTACCACAGTTAGTGTACTATATTAAATGTTAAATGATGTTAAATGCTGTATGTGTACGATACACGCGTCAATGTCAAGTTACATCCAGGGACCAAAATGTGTTTGACTTGATCGTTGTACTTTCTTTTGTTTAATCTCGGGCGACAATTACAACTGAATGGAAAAAACAGAAAATTTCGGGCGGTGGCAACGTTATAACATTGCATGCACTGTATTTAGAGTTTATATAGGCCTATTAAACAATGAACTTAGATTATTTTGATTATAGCATTACATTTTCTTTCAATTCTTTTGTTGATCATATTGGTTTTATATTTTTAAACAGCTGATTTATCCCTGGCCGATTGGGGTCGTAGAGAGATGGCCCTGGCAGAGAAGGAAATGCCTGGTCTGATGGGGATGAGAAAAAGATACGGGTCTTCGAAGCCATTGAAGGGGGCGCGCATAGCTGGTTGCCTGCACATGACCATCCAAACAGCAGTGCTCATTGAGACCCTGACAGAACTTGGAGCTGAGGTAACCATTTTTTTCTTGGTACTATTGAACGATCAACATTCAATCAATTTTGGAAAAATTACAATGCAAAATAAAACATAACTTCATTTTACAAATTTAACTAGGCCTAATCAATTAATAGTCTTTACAGTATTTCAACATTGCCTACAATGCTTAATATGCATGTGTGTCCTAAAGGTGTTTGGTTTCAAAAATTCACTTGCCTCATTTCTTTCGCTGAACATTGACTGATTTTTGTGTAGGGTTAGAGTATATTAGCAAACATTGCTTCTTCGGTAGAAAACTTATTTATTCACCTGGACAATCTTACTCGTTTTTGAGCCCTAATTATGAGTTTGTATAGTGTACGATTTACTAAACCTAATCTAGATAGCCTTACAGATAGCATACATGATCCAGTGAAAGTTCATGTTGGGTTGGGTTTAATAAGTTGCGGGACTTTCTGTCTAGACTAGAATACATTCGGACCAGTCTGGCATTGGAGAGTCGCACAGCATAATGCTTAAAGCTTGGTTTTTAACAAATTGAATAAAAGTACAATTTTCGCTCTTTGAAATTTTAAATTTTTGAACCCTTTGTTTAAATTAACTATATTCGGTGTCTCTATTCATAGGCCTTAACAACATTATCAAGTCCATTAAAATTACTTTTGACAATATAAAATTCTGTATTGTAGTATTTGTATAGAAATAATTCAAGTTGTCGGCACAATTCAGTTCAATATCCACGGGGTCCGGACCCACTCCCTCCACTACATTTTAAAGGTTTTTTAGACGTTAAATATTTAACATATTTGTGTGTATGTTAGTATATACAACGGCAAAAATAACAATAGAAATTGTCCACGATGTGCGAGTCATTGCTGTGTCACGGCCATTAAAAATAAGGCCACAGCAATTTGAAAATAAAACATCATGGCAAATTAAAAATTAAAAATCACGGCTATTTAACAAAAATACCACGCCAACTTAAAAATGAAACACCACGGCAAATCAAATGAAACACTATGGCAAATCAAATGAAACACCACGGCAAATCAAATGAAACACCTGCACGGCAACACTACAGAATACCACGGCGGAAGTGAGTTAAACGATAAACTTTATTGAACAAACGCTTTTGTATCAGCGGCACACGTTTACAAAGCAATATAAAAACAAAAGAAAAGTATCAAAAATAATAGTAAAATGAAATAGTAAAACAAAATCATCTTACAGACAGAACAATACTTAACATTTATTATGGAGTTAATGTTATTATCTATTTATTATCATTATTTTTGTTGTCAATGTTATTATTTTAAAATAGGGAAGGGAATATTATTATTATCATAAAATATAATTGGTAAATAATTTTATTATACTGTTATTATTAATTATTATTATTATGATTATTTATTCTTATGTTATAAGAACACATAACACATCAGGCATAGAACATTAATTCTAGAACATTTAATTAATTAATATATAATTTGAAACGAGGAAATCCGCCGCCCGGTGATATACTGGAATTTAATTAATTTGAAACGATAAGATGAAGAAATCTGGCTGTGAGAATGAGAAAATGTCGCCCCAACCGAGATTCGAACCCAGACGTTCTGCTTGATATGCAACTGTCCTAACCATTATACCACTGGGGCTTTCATGGTATAATTCAAATCTGATTAGATAGCGACTCTTTAACATTCTCGGTGTGGTACGGCGGAACAGCCCTCAATTGTATGCACGCGCACCAGAGATCAAATTGATACATCATCATTATTTTTATTCACGAAGCGGGATTTCCGGAGAGATACTTTTTATATATATAAACACATTTCTACGCCTAATATGTTCTTTCTATCTCCATGCAGCAGTTAAGTATTGTTTACAGTGATAGTCAGCGATTTAACCTATTCTCTTAAATGGACATTCTAAATAAAGGTCATCAAGTAAAAATATGATGTTGGTATTCGATTGTACCACTTGTAAAATTCTCCCAAAATTTATCATAACCACAATACAATAAATCATTTTTAAATTTAAAGTTAAAATGTGTATCTCTTATTATGTTTTTAAGGTTTGAACCAATGAGTACCTCCCTGGTTTGAACATTCAAGTAGAAAGTGGTCTGTAGTTTCAATGACCTGATTGTTGCCATGGCGGAATTGTCATTTCAGGGATTATCTAATTCCATGTTGAGTTGAACACACACCACATAGTGGGGAATATGCCTATTAGTCATTGAGAACTTTTTTCTACTCGCGGCCTCCTTAACAATTTTCCAGCATGCCGAGGGCAAACAAACAATTTGTTGGGCCTTATTATAGCGTTTATGATAACCGAATCGGAACAAAGCAACGTTAAGCTTTCCGAATCACAATTTTACCACAGGTGGATCCAAAGATCCGCCGCCCGGAAGATTACAATATATTGGGTTACGCACTTTTTAGGCACTGGTCCTGATGCGCCACTGGTTATATTCACGCAAAATCTATTCTTCTTAAATACTTATTTTATTATATACGATAGATACGTCATGCGTGTCATAAAAGACTTACTTTCAATTTAATTTCAATTATTTAATGATTTTGCTGTTGAAAAGTGAAGGGGTAAATCCACCCTCTTCTCCCCCACCCCCCCCCCCCCCCCTTCCAGGATCTGCGCCGATGCTCGGAAGTGCCCCTTTCTTCAGATATCGCTAACTTGACATAGGACGATATAGCTGCTTGAACTTTAGGTCTACTCCATGCGATGTAATATATACCGCAACGTTTTATCGTTTCATGTTTTTGTATTATGCAAATTTGTGACAGCTAAATTAACTATCTGTTTCCATTAGGTGCAATGGTCAAGCTCCAATATATTCTCCACCCAGGACCATGCCGCTGCCGCCATCGCAAAGACCGGTGTTCCAGTGTACGCATGGAAAGGAGAGACCGACGAAGAGTATATCTGGTGTATTGAACAAACATTGGTGTTCGCGGATGGCAAACCATTGAACATGATCTTGGATGATGGTGGAGGTCTTGCAAATATTGTCCATGACAAGTATCCACAGTATATTCCAGGTATATTATTTAATCAAAATTTTACATTTTTGACTTTTCATTCTGTGTTCTGTGATCGAAATTTGATTATAATTGTTGTTGATAACAAATTATATATAAGTTGCGTGAGCAAAACGCAAAACGTTCCTAGATCCGCGCATGGTTAACCAAAGAAAGATGTTTTGTGATAGGCCAAGGGCATTTTTGTATCATGAGTGACAACATTAATCGTCTAGACAAAAGAGCTTATGCTTATTTTGAATTTAGGAAATCTGATAATCGTAGTCATGTAACAAAGGATTCATAAAAAAAACATCATATCATGACAAACAAAACGGTGGAATATGAAGTAGGCCTACTATTGTAGTTTCAAAGCTTATGACAAATTGGCTACATAGATTAATTGTATAGAACTGCTCACTTTTTAATCTTTTTTTAACAGTATGATACAACTAGTAATATTTGTGCTGCAATAAGGGAGCTGGCATATTTAAGGAGAGTTGATTTATGTCAGGAATTTAATAAGGCATGCCAAATAATTTGATCAATGATGATGTTGCAGTAACATTTTATAGAAAAAAAACCAACATGTTTTAGGTTAAAAAATGATTACTCTGTATATTATTATTTTTAATGGTTACGATTAGCAGGCGGGGAAACTTGATATAAATTTCCGTAAGGAAAAAACATTTTAATATAAATCTGTATTCATCCTGTTTTATACTATTTATTAATGTTATTATAATGTAAAGGAATTAGAGGTTTATCGGAAGAAACCACCACTGGTGTTCTGAATTTGAGCAAGATGATGAAAGAAGGAAAACTGAAACTACCGACTATTTGTGTCAATGACTCTGTCACTAAGGTGTGTTAGATTACGTCTATTTATCGAGTAAAATTCAATGGCAAAGATAATATAATTTATAATGAAACTGAAATCATACTTATTTGAACTGGTTATTAACATTTTCAGAGCAAGTTTGACAATTTGTATGGTTGCCGTGAGTCGCTTTGTGATGGCATCAAGCGTGCCACTGACATCATGTTGGCTGGTAAACTATGCTGTGTTGCTGGATACGGTGATGTTGGCAAGGGTAGTGCCCAGTCTCTTAGAGGATTTGGAGCCAGAGTTCTCATCACTGAAGTTGATCCAATACCAGCCTTACAGGCTGCCATGGAAGGTACGGTCTATAGCATAATAGTAGTAAAATTTATAGTTATTCAAAATCAAATTAATCCGTGCAAGATAGATAGATTTGATTATACGTTTAAAAAAAATCTACAAAATGAAATGCATTTTACCGACTTTCTATAAAAAATATTATGTAGGCTATGAAGTAACAACAATGGAAGATGCTGCCTCAAGAGCAAGTGTGTTTGTCACCACCACCGGCTGCAGGGACATTATAACCCAGAAGCATTTTGAGAGCATGAAGGATGATTCTATTGTATGCAACATTGGACACTTCGACATAGAGGCTGATGTGGCTTGGCTAGAAAAGAACTATGTAGAGAAAGTGACTATTAAGCCACAGGTAATACTGTTAATAATAACTTAGGTGCTTTTGCGTGAGAATTGTAACTAAACAACACTATGGATCGATAGATAGACGAAGGAGTGGATCCAGGAATCTCATACAGGGAGGGCCGATATAGAGACACAAATCCTCTAGGGGGTCTAGTCTCTGCCAAGACATTTTTTCTAGACGCTCTCTGAGATAGCATCTGAGGGGGCGTTTTGTCCGATCGATTCTTGCCAATTAATTATCTGAATATAGTGGGTTTGTAGACTTTAGAATATGTGTCAGGAATTCGCACTCTTTAAAAATCTTCCGGTAGTGGAAACATTGAGAAATATAAATAAGCCTACCCCCACCTCAGATCCACAGTGGTTGGAGCTAAGATGACAAAATGTTTATGAATAGGCCTATGGACATTTAGATAGGCCTACCCGAAATTGCATTGTTTTTTGGGAGTGTGCAATGCTATTTTTACCTACTCTCAGCCCAATTGAGAAAATGTATGGACCTCTAGATCATGGGTAGGGTTTTAAGAAAACTTTTTTCAATCGTAAACAAATAAATATTGGAAGGCTTAAGCTCCATCAACCGGTTCCGTTGGCCTCTTGATGGTCCGTGTAAGGCTATCAGATACAATACTGTTAGCGTCAAATAGTTATCATTACAATTACATATTTAACAGGTTGATCGCTATAAGTTGCGAAATGGACATCACATCATCATGCTGGCTTCTGGACGACTGGTCAATCTTGGCTGTGCTACTGGACATCCTAGCTTTGTCATGTCCGCTTCGTTCACTAACCAAGTGCTGGCTCAAATTGAATTGTGGATGAATTGCGAGAACTATAAAATTGGTGTACATGTGTTACCAAAGAAGGTATGGTAACAACAATGTGCTAAATATTGTTAATTATATATTTATTGTAAGGTTCCTTTGACTTCAGAACTTGCGGGAGTTTCCGGAGTCGGTTCTCAAGACCACCCACGAAACTGTCAGGTATTGTAATTTCTCTGGGTATATCCCTGTGTTTAAGAAAACCTTGAATAGTTTAATCAGGGCGATCTATATTTGAGAAAAATCAAAATAAAATAAGATTTAAAAAAACAATCTTAAACTGCCAAATATCTGATGCGCAAAATCCAACTTGTACCGTTAGTCCTATACTATAAGCTAAGAAGATTGTAATTGCTGTTCACATTTAACATACAGTGTTTAATTAGCCATTTGCTTGCTAATTTCAGTTGGACGAAGAAGTTGCTCGCCTCCACCTTGATCACCTTGATGTAAAGTTGACCAAATTGTCGGAGTCACAGAGCAAGTATCTTGATATACCAGTGAATGGACCATACAAATCTGACATGTACCGCTACTAAGCACGTGAACACACATTGATAATAATATAATTTCATTTATAATAACGTATCAATATAGTATAATAATGAGTCCTGATTTGACGTTTTCGATTACTTTCTCTCATTCTGTTGCTTTAAATTGTCAAGAAATTGAAATCATAATGTGGCTTAATACAATATTGTCATTAGTTATCCGCACATAACGGTTAACTCCTTAGGCCTATCTTACACTTGTATTGTTTTTCATTTTGTACAAAGTAAACAAATGTGTTGAAAGTGGGTTTTAGATATCAATTATCAGACGTGTCCAAGGGTCGCTATCTTACATAGGCCTGACACAAATTATTACAATGGCGTAAAAAACAGAAATTTCACTCTTCCCTGGTATGAACGTAAAGTCTAAAATGAAAATTAATTGCACTCTTCCTCGACTATTCCTGATAGTAGGGCCTTGTCGACTTCCAGGCTTAAAGGCGGGCAAACAAATTGATCGTACATTTTAATAATTATCGATTTATAATTTCCCCTATGTTTCATAATTGTTGGGATTTTTAGTTGTGCTACACTATTTTGTTGAAAATAAGCATTTTCTTATCAGTGGTGGATAGTTTCGTGCTATACGGTAGCAAAAATTATCTACTTTATACCCACCAACTTTTTAACTTTCTAGGGAGTCACCGGATCTGGTAATACATTGGTTAAACTACCTAACTACAGTACTAAAAAAAAGAAGAAATTCATGTGTTTTTGTCTTGATTTCTGTTACACATATTTGTTTTATGTACATTTAACCATAATAATATCATATCTAAAATTCATGCCTGTACCTGAGCTTTTTCTTTATCATAGAACACAATGGGCTCGTGCATTATTCATAATTATATAATAAGTACAGGAAAACTATGAAATATGGTTGAAAAAACAGAATTTATTTCACGACAATACATTTCTATAAGGTCCCTATATGAACATATTAAAAGTCTAGAAAAATCCAGGTAGGGGAAATAGGGTTTTTTAAACAAAATGGCCGCCATTGGCGAAAATGCCTAAAAAAGGACAAAAAATCAGAAATGATATAGATCTAATTACCACTTTATAACAGTTTTACAATGCTTCAAATTATTTCTTTACAGTTTCGAAGATCTTGAACTAAAATATACACATTATTTGTGCTGTTAATTAGAAAATGGCCGCAAAACAAATGTTTAAGTATCTAGATATATCCCTATAATCCCTTATAATATATAAAACGCAGTCCTATGCTTAATGCATAGGACTACGGTGTCTAATAAATCAGTTAATTTACATTTGTACTGTTATAACAATATAATTACAACATTGGTGGTACCAGTGGGGAGCGGTATAAGGATGGGAGATCATATGAGAGGGTGAGGGGAGTCTGTCCGGCCCCCACCCCCTCTCCCCAACGTGGAGGATTGGCCATGTTCGGGAGTATGTAGACAATATATTTCCTAATATAAAACAATACCCCATTGAGTGGTATAAATGGAATAAACTCCTCACGACGATTACACGCCCCCACTACCCTCCTTAACAATCAACCACCAAGGGCATTTTTTCAAATAAATACGGTAATTTCACTTTCATCTTGTCAGTATCTCATCCTCCATCTATTGGTGGGGAATTGAGCATGTGCTGATGCCGTGGCATTCTTCAAAAATAGTGGAGCAGCAGTCCTAACCATATTTTCTACAACTGCAATTCATCTTACTACAACCTTATTTACAGGTACATCTAATCAACTGTAATAGTTTCTCTGGTGCTTGTAGTAAATTTGTCATCAATAGACACATCATGCCATCTGTAACTTTCCATCCCCAGTCTGCTATACCTAGTAATAAAGACTCACGAAATGAAATTTTGCAGACTTTTGAGGGAATAGATTTTTTTTTAACTGACATTTTGCTTTTTGCAACTTTCTCACAGAAAAGTAGACTGTCTAAAGTCTCATTGACTTCCCTCCATATATAGCTACCAATGCCAAATTCCTCTCATGCAATGTTTTCTTCTTTTTTGGGAAACTGTTGGTTTACAGAATTTGACATACTACTCCAACTGTGGTGTGATGATTTTTAAGACCATCTTTTCCTAAATCATACATACAGTGGGCAGTGAGATGAAGGTTTCTGAGTAGTCTAGGAGTATAGTATGGAGTCAATTGAGTAAAAGAGGGGTGCAGAAAAAGTACAAGGTTCTTTTTCAACAAATGATGCATGTGTATGACTGTCTCTCATAGCCATCATATGATGAAATAGTATATGTACACTGCTTCTCTATTGATAAACATAGCTGATTTTGACCCTAGTGTAATAATATGTTCTTTCCTCTTAAATTAATATTCTGTCACGGTTGCTTCATTCATTGATTTAATACCGAATGTTCACGATGGGGAGCACTGTGAATGCATGTAAAGTCTTTCCTTGGTGTGAAGCTCTGTAAAAATTAATTTGCTTTTTATACATGGAATCCAGGGATGTGATACTACATCCCATCTATTGGGTATAGGAAAAAGTGTTTAAAAAGTCATCACACCTGCAGTAGTATGCTTACAAACTCTGTAAAACCAAACGTCTCTAAAAAAAGAAATCATGTCATCAGGGGAATTGGCATTGGTAGCTATATACTGTATGGAGGAATACGTTCTGGGAGAAAGTAGCAAAAAGTAAAACAGCACTTGAAATAAAATCTATTCCCCCAACAACAAATGCTGCAAAATGTCATTTCCTGTGTCTATTACAATGGTACAGCAGTGGATAGAAAATACTAATCCCACAGACTGGGGGATGAAAAGTTAATGGCGTGATGTGTCCATTGATGACAAATTTACCACAGTACCACTGTTTGTGAAGAATACCAGGGTATCAGCACATGCTCAATGCCTATCTATAGATAGAGGATGATAACCGGACAATGAAACTGAATGGATTAATAGATTGTAAGATTGTATAATGTTGTTGTGACAGTACAAATGTAAATGAACTGTTTTATTAGACATCGTAGTCCTGCATTATAATGCATAGGACTACACGTTGTCTATTATTATAACCATGGTGATATCTTGATACTTAAATGTTTGTTTTTGCTGCCAAATAGCACTTGAATTAATATGTATATTGCAGTTGAAATGTTATCACTAAAGAAATATAAAAAGCATTATAAAAACTGCTATCAAGTGGTAATTAGATATACAATTATTATATGTTTTTGCTCATTTTTGCGCAATTCTGTTGCAATTTTTTCAACCTTTTACTAATTCTGAGCATATCTTTCCTGTACTATTCATCAACAACAGTAACAGTCATCCTCCAAGCACAGGAACATAACACAAAAGTATGTGCAACATCAAAACAGTACCATTACATTGAAATCCCTTCACCATGCCTTCAACAAACACATTTAGCATTTAGCCAAAGTAATTGTACCTGGTCATTTTGCTAACACCTTCATCTTTTAATTATTGTGTAGCGGCACAACATCTATAAATGTACATCTGACCAGACGCAACACATGGCATCTATCTCTAGTTCCGAACAACTCTGGATGTCGTTGGTCGGTAGAGGGCCTAATCCTATTTTCCTCAGTTTGGAGTTAAGCTTGACGAGGATACCTTTTGTTATCACCATTGATTAAGGAATAGAAGGATATGCATCGACGGTGACATATCAAACGATTTTCCAACGCGCTTGCCTATACTAAAGCACTGCTGCCAATCAAACAACGCTCATATTGAACTCCGTGTCTCTAACCGCGGCCCTCTATAGAACGCTGCGAATCAACTGTTACATTTTTTGAGAACCGCGTAGTCATGTAGAAATCGTATGCGCAGTCTGATTGTTCTATTGTCATGTCTGCGTCGATGATTAATTGAGAACAATATATTGCTGTTTTAATTTCATCACAATCGGACTACGAAAAGTTCACTTTCTTTCGACCGGTAATTTTAAGTAGTTGGTAATATGCAATTTTTATATTTGAATTATCATATTGGCCTGCCACCTCCTGTCATTAAAAATTGCGTTAATCTATAGAATATTAAATTATGCATTTGATCATGTATGTTGTTACTGTGTCTTGTGGTCTCAAATACAACAAACGTGTTTTTAATATATGGCTAAGCAGCGGTTTCTTCATAAATCTCCTTAATTATCGATGTGATTATATTTAAATTGTAGTGCCTGGTGATTGGCTAGTGGTTATGTAATCCACATCACAGCCAATCACCGGGCCTAATCGAATAAAAACTGTGATCCCTGATCCGGGATTGGCTGGTTATGTATAGTTGCGATACGTCACAACTGACTCTACTACTCTCTAGCGCTCGTTTTGAAAAGTAGACGCAAGGCAAACTTAACCATAAACAAACGAAGCATAAAGTACCTTGTCTATTACTGTATTATTATTTCCACAAGAAGTAGACAACGGTGAGTATATAGATTATGATTACACGTTGTAGCTACTACAAACCCAAAGGGTACTACACTTTACAAACAATTTGTATTTAATCTTGTAATTACATTCATTAATAATCTTGTAATGTTTCTGGGAGATCATTTAATTTAAATTCAGAAAAGTTATAATTAAATTCGTCGCATAAAGTTGTGTTCGTCGCCATAGCAGCTAGCGCTAAAAATATAACATATTAATCATGCCACCAAGATAAGAGCGCGCGAAAGCATAGCCAACAATGTTAAAGGTTGTTGAGCATGTGAAGTAAACGTGACCGTTTCGTTGTTAACGACGGTTAATTAAACTGTGTTTATTTTGAAACATTGTGGGAGGTCCGCGCCCTGTCGGTTAGAGTCATGGAAGCTTTGATCTCAAACTGATGCATATCCTTCTATTCCTTAATCCATGTTATCACATAATAATTTAACGTTTAACAACATCATTCTCCAAGACATTTCTATTGTTTTGTAATCAACTGTTTAGTTTGCTTTGCAGACAATCATTACCGAGGGGTATTATATACTGAAAAATAAAATGCTTAGCGCAGTTTTTGAAATGCAATATAGGCTAGGCAATCGATCTAGCACATCCCAAAGTGAAACAAATTGCAAACAGAGGTTTTTCTATTTTAAATGGTCATATATGATGAGATCAAAATGTGTCACTCATCCCGATGATATACTAATTAGGATGAAATTACAGGGTTGAATAAGAGTTGATTATTCACAATGTACATATTTATATTTGCTTGGATGAAACATTTTACGAAAAAATGATCATTTAGTTGCATGCAAATATTGAGAAATTGGGTCGAGGGTCAAATTTCGTACTTCCGATCATTTTTCGTACTTCCGGTCATTTTTTCAAAACAAAACAAATACACAAGATGCTCTACATAAACAAAGACTTATTACAAGTCTTTGGGAGTGGATTTGCAAATTGTCATGAGAAAAAATCCTGACATATGACAGGACTCCGGACCCTTTGATTGGTAGCCAAGCATCATAACCACCAAGCCACAACTCCACTCCACTGTTGTTTGTTACCCTGTCCTGCCATCTGATATTTAAGATAGTCCGTAGACAGCGGATGTGAAATACATTTAGTTTCTTTTCTTGTCTAGGGTGAAATACATTTAGTTTCTTTTCTTGTCTAGCATAGGTTGTCCACGATTCAGCTCCATACAAGAGGACACTAATGACACATGCCATATACACTTTGATCTTCACAGCCACTCTAATATTTTTGTTTTCGCAAACACGTACAGACAACTGACTGAGAGTACTAGAAGCTCTTCCGATTCGAATGTTTAGTTCACAATCAAGAGAGTTGTTATAAGTTATAACTGAACCAAGGTAAGACAATTTACTAACATTTTCAAGTAAAAATTGTTGACAGTAAAATTATTTTGACATGTTGTTTTGAACGATAAAATCTTTGTTTTCTTTACACTATGGTGAGACCAAAGTGTTCACATGCACATGAAAATTTATCAAGTAGAAGTTGTAGACCATTAGGACAATGGCTGCAGAAACATGCATCATCTGCATAAAGAAAATCACGAAGAAGAACCTTAAATATTTTTATCTTAGCTTTAAGTCTGGCCGGGTTGTACAGTTTGCCAGTAGATCTTCAATGCAATAAAACTCCTTCCATAAGATTAGGTTCAAAAGTTCTTTGGAGGACGACTGCAAAGTAATCTAAAAAAGAAGAAGGGCAAGAACATCTCCTTGTTTTGTCCCACTCTCTACATCAAATGAATCAGACACTGCTCCATTGTACTTGATAGTAGCTTGCATTCCTTGATGGAAGGATCGGATAATATTTAATAGAGTAGGTGAACATCCAATTTTCCTTAGGATTTCAAATAGACAGTCTCTATTAAAAAGGTCAAAAGCCTTTGTGAGATCGATAAATGCCAGGTAGAGTTGCTGTTTTTTTAGTTGGTAAATTCTAAACATTTCTAAATTCCTCCTGGGATACAGGTATCTTAGTTTGGTAAACTTTTCAGAGTAGTGTTCTACACATCGGTCCATCTGTTTCTTCTGATCGATTATTATCATGATTACCATTTCGGTCTTTAATTTGTGCTGTTTTCTTTTGCACTGGCCCAATGACCCTTCGTACATTCCCTTCAAGTGCCCTGTATCAGCATCTTGTTGTATCTGAGCACTAAGTTCCTCCCAGTAATCGTTAGTGCACTGGCGCACAACTCGTTGAACATCAGCCCTTGCTAAACGTAGAGA
The DNA here is from genome assembly GCF_963402885.1 of Antedon bifida. NCBI lineage: Eukaryota > Metazoa > Echinodermata > Crinoidea > Comatulida > Antedonidae > Antedon > Antedon bifida. Next base: position 8,128,818 of record NC_136233.1, on the reverse strand, counting down.
AGCAAGATTATGCCGTGTAGCGTGAGTCTTGTAAGCTAACAGAGCTGTACGTTTCTTCTCAATGACGGGCAGTAACTTTTCAAACTTTTCTTCAAACCAGTCTTGGTTGTTTTTTATTTTCTTACTGTCGTGATTCGATTTGAGGATGATCCGCTATTGATTAGGTTAGCTTCAACCAAGCAGATCTGAGCGTGTGAGGCCCGTCTCTATAAAGGGATAACTGACGCACAAATTATTCAGAAACACTGTTGGTTGCCACAGAAAACTTTATTAATCTCCTTCCGCATGTGCATATTATACTCGTTATTCTTACGAGAACAAAAAGCCCTGAATCGAATAACTATGTTAACTTGTACATGTACATCACAGGCACCTTCCGGCCATTATAATCGACGATTATAATGGTATAACATGTTCAAAGAATCATCGTAACATTGATATATAGAATTAAATACTTCTTAGACTTAATACATAATAACTTTCTGAAAATAATGTCTTCTTCCGACGGCAACAAACAACAAGCCTTATAACGGAAGAGACTCATGGTATGCAAATTAAGTTTACATTCCAACGCGCGCCACCAACCGATTCTGATATAGCGGACAAATCGAACCGCGACATTACCAAACACTTGTATAGCAGAGTCATAAATTGCATTTTTTTTTCCAGTAGGCCTATTCTTCAATATTTCATTGCATAGCAAGATTTTTTGGTAATTGATGTTCAAACTTTGCACATTTATCAGTGTCAGATGTTTCCTTGACATTGATCTTCCGAAGAGGGTGATGTTTGGTTTTTGGTCTTTGCTTTTGCACAATTTTTAGTCGACTGCAGACCAGAGAGTGGTCTGTTTCGCAAACTGCACTATGGAACGTACGAGTATTTTTAACATCATTTAAGGAAGAACGGCGTGTGATTATCAAGTCGAGCTGATGCCAGTGTTTATACCTAGGGTGTCTCCATGAAACTCCATGTTAGTTACGCAAAGTTTGTAGTATGAGCATAATTCAAGAAGCCTCTGTCCAATTTAGCTTTCCAACACCAACATTCCCCAAGCATGCTGGCCATGCTGCCCTGTTGTCACCAACTCTAGCATTAAAATCACCAAGCAAAATTAAAGGTGTTTTCTCAGGAATGTTCTTAATAAAAGAATGAAGATATTGATAAAACTGATCTTTAACCTCGTTGGAATTCGTAAGTGTTGGTGCATACAAACTCAAGATGACAGGTGACTCAATAGAGTTTGAAAGTCTAATTGCAAGCAACCTCTAATTACTGCACAATTAATATCGAGAAGTGGTAAAATACAGTAAAAAAATGTATCTATCAATGAATAGAATTGTAATTTAATACAATATATATATGCATGTGACGGGCGTTTATTCGAAGAAATAAATACTAAACCCCGAGGCGTTTATTCGAGATGGTGTGGGGGGTGGCGGGGACAGTTTATTGAAAATGACGTTAATTAGGGGCGTTTACTCGAGAGAGCCGTTTATTCAAACCGGGCGTTTATTCGAATAAATACGGTACTTAACTTTTTATGACGTCTAATGGAAACGAGGCTTAAAAAGTTAACAAATCACTGTAGCCCCAATTAAATTAACACCTTAAAACATCACAAGATACAGTTAAAATTCGAATTATTCCAAATATAACCAGTGCCTTGTCCCCACAATGTAAAATAGAGAGTGACCCCTTAGAGAAAGTGAGAGAGATAGAGAGAATTGAATTATGATAGATTAAAAGAATTAAAACAAGATAAATGTCTTTCTCTGGGCTGGATAGGCCACCCGTATTGGTTATTCGCAACAAAGTTTTTGATATTGTCTAGTTCAATCAATTAACTTTCACATCATTTTCCATTTTAAAATTTTGATGACGTCATCATGTTCAAAAGCGTGAATAACTTTTTTAATAAGTAATTTTTCGTCATAGATCAATTACATTTAAAAGAGCGCGCATCCATATTCTACGTATCCAAATTTCTTCAACACGTTAATATTTTGTTGCTCAGATAATTCTCTTCCAAAATTGATATCTACGTGTTTAATTTTGATGACGTAATCATGTCAAAAAATTGGAATAAAAGGCGGGTCCCGTTATTTTCACCTATTCTGCACTGTATGTAGTATGTATATATAGTGTATACTGTATATATTTAGACACAAAATAGAGGGCACACTAACATTTTATTTTCTTCAGATCACAATGGCATAATCGTTTTTCTGTGCGCAACATTCTAAACGTATGACGTGCACGTGGCGTTTGTGCGGCGGATAACCTAACTCGTCCATAGTGACAAGTTCAAATCTAGTTAAAGATGGTATTGAATAAATAAGTAAACACGGTATGTCTGAAAACGTCTTAAACACATCACCCAGTACGAGGTGTGTTGAAGGGGAAATGCAGAAATACTGGCATTTGGGGGAAATGAAGTACAATATAATTGGAATTGTACTGGGAAAAGTTACTACATTTGAACTGTCTTAGTGAGGAGTTAAGGTTTGTTGACTGTGGTGGGATGGGGAGAGCCCTAAGGCCCCAAGAAAGCCTACATTACATCAGGAAAAGTTTATGTTTATTATGTTGTCCGCCAGAGGGAGGTTTTGGACTTACGTTCAGCAACGCGACAACGTCTGCCTATAGCTGGCGATGTTCGGAATAACCATGGAGGTATAATACCTCCATGGAATAACAAAGCTGTTAGGCCTAGAAACCTCTACGAGAGAACTTTTGACGCGAGCTAATAAGTGCATTGTTTTTTTCTTTTTATCATAAAAGTTCACGTTGTAGAACAAAACGCTTCCTTAATTCTTTTGTTCCGTACTCAATTAGACATTTTAATAATCGTTGTTAAGTCGTTGAATTTTGTTGCTATGTAATTTTATTGTATTAACCTTTTAACTTTGAGCAATTGTATGTCACATGAATTTCAGTATGGACAAATAAAATGAACTATGAACTATAATTAACCTTATTAGACGCACATTTAAGACAAGAATGACCTGGTTTAATGTTTTTAAAACTATATATATATATATACATTATTTTTACAAAACGTCAAACATTGCAGGTCTAGTGTCTTTAACAACAACATCGAGAGAAAAAGAGTACAGTAACTCCGATCTGCACTGCGAACGTGCATACCCACACTCCCACAGTGCGATTTGCAAGTATAACGTCATGAGCTCAGGCATGCATCATGAATATTCATGATATATGCACGCCCTCTACAGTTTCTGCCTTTACATAATAGGAAAAAAATAATGCTACCTGGTTTGGAGGAGGGGAATTTTTTTCCGGGTTGTATTTGTCCGAAGAGTAGTTTTCAGGGGGGAGTAGTTGGTCTAATTCTGTGATATCACCTTTTATATGCATTTGTGTGAGCATAAGTGCGCGCAATATCTGATTGAATGATTGATTTAAAATGTATGGACAATGAAAATCAATAAAACACCTGGGTAAAAATGGTATCCCTATATAGCGTTGTGTAAATTTGTATACAAATACTTTGTTGCCATTTGTAAGCACAGAGCTCCTTGTTACTTTGCCTTCTCAATTAAACATTTTGCAATTCGGTTTTGATTTTGTGGTTTTATACTCAGAAAAGGCGAATGCCTATGGACCTGGTTATAGGTATATTTCACCTTGAGTAATTAATTGATAAATTGAACAAAAATACCACATACTTTAAAAAGTGTAGAACATAAGTTAATCTCCATGGTAACGATTTATAGCGTTGGCGTTTCGTTTGTTTGTTTACTATTCATATGGTAACACACAATTCATTTTCATTTGAAAATGAGTTTTCTTGTCACATGGTTGTCAGTTTGGAATCTGATATTCCTAACATATCAGGTGGCCATATATTGATCTACCGTACCAATTAGTTACACTCTAATTACAAACCCAGCATAGACGAGGCTAGATGATGGGTGGAGTTGATGCATTGATAGGCGTTCATTTAAACACTGTTTATTATTAAACCAATTTTCTATTTTTGTTGGTGAGATCGTGGTACATCATGACTGAATTATTCAAACATTGTGATACTGTAATGTACGGGCTGATAGAAGTGATACTCCCAAAAATAGTGTGCTGTGGGTGCTCTGATGAGATCTTCCGGTATGCTACACATGACTGGGGTGTTTCCGTTTAATTATGTAATTTGTAAGTGACGTCACACCTGAAGAATTGCATTTTAAAATCATAAATGGCCAAACAAACAGACAAAGAAATTAACATTGAATCTCCCTCCCTCCAATTTGTAGCTCTCGTTAACGTGTCTGGCAAAAGATACAGGGAATGTTCATGAATTCTTCGATTTTTCTTTACATAAACATTTATTATTGTTCTGGACTCTGAGTTCAATTTTTAATGAAATAAAAAAGACAGTCCCATCAAAGTTACAACCCACAAAAACTATTTAGTTATTACCGCCTAAAGGCCACACCTAAAGGCCACACCTAAAGGCCACACCTAAAGGCCACACCTTTTATCCGAATCTTGCCAAGATCTAGATCACTTATCTAGAGCTATTATGAAAGGGGAAAGGTTAAAGAACTATTTAAAAAAAATACTGTCCTCAGTAGGATTCGGAACCAGGTTTTCAATCATGGTGAGTTAAGTGCTAGTAACAGGTCTCAAATTTACTTCACTTGTTTCCGTATGCCGTGCATTACGCCTAATTTACTAGGGCACAACAAAACAATTATCTTAGGGTGCTCCCTGCTCTGTTTATTGAATTGATTATGTGTTTTGACAAGAGATAGATGAATGAGTGAATTAATGTTATCAATTATCAATTTTATCTATTAGGTCAAATTCTAGCTTTTTATTTGGAATATATCAAGGAGTATAACTGGGAGAACAAAATAATATGAAACAAAATGAATGACTGAATGAAATGTATTTCTTATAAAAACGCTTTATCAATCGGAAACACAGGTGCATACGGCCTAGGATGGGTGGGGGTCGTCTGCGTCACGTTTATCCCCATTCGCGTCATATCATGATTTTGATGACAATCTGATCGCCATATTATAGTAATTGCGCCTCGCAACACCGAAAATTATAATTGTAAAGTTTTATTTTCACCACCTACTCTGGTTTTACGAATGTTGAATAAGCCAAGATATATATCTGCTAGCAAATTATCACATTCGGCCGCCGCACTAAACTTCCGTAATACATCAATTTTTTTTTATAGACCAGACTTAATTGTGAATGTTATATGACTGTAAATTAGATTAGATTAACTTAAACTTAAAGTTTCCATTTTTAATTAATCGGAATGAACGTTTTATGGTACCGATTTCGCGCCGCGGCTTTAGCCAGCTATATCCCCATAATGACTACTCTCAGAAGCTACATCAAGCGGGAAGCTTATCTACGGCTGACATTTTTGGTATTTTGTAAACTCGACTAATTGATAGGTCCAAGCTGCTGGACCCAAAAAACGTCTGGGAAAAGAAAGTCTATGAGGGCTCACGGTTGAACGATTTTGGATTCTCGCACTTTGATTGGTTGACTTGACTCGCTAATCAGGACTGCATATCCAACACACGGGAAATAATGTCTTGAAATTCTTTGAATATATTAGCTTAAATAAACACACTTTTTCATTTACTAAACATGTAATATCATAATTAATTACAATGTTGATATCCAAAATATATTACTAAAAACCGTAATTTTTAAAGTTCATATAATTGCCTACTGAGGGCGAAATTTATTTACTTCGTGGCTTAAAACGATTATTTTCGGCGATGCTTTGGACCCTATATTTCGAAAAGTACAAGTCATATTTTCATAATTCTTTCTTTTTAATATTGATACAATATATCAACAGGCAATGTATGCTATTAACTTTTAATGTTGCATCGTTATCCCTAGTTAGGTAGTAGGCCTATATACATGTGGGCCGGGTCAAATTTAGGAGTAATGCTCTTATAAATTAGATAGGTCCATGCTCCTACCCTGGAATATGTAGGCCTACATACTGTAGTTTAGTTTATGATTAGATTTTTGTTCTGTACAGTAGGCCAGACTATATTTACACAAAATGTTTACTACTTTATTGTTAAACAAAAATAATTGATATAATAAAGCATTCTATCTGAAGAAAGAACAATGATTAAAATTATTAGTCAAAACGTCAAGCGGCGTTTTTTGTAAGAAATATTTCTTGTTGATATTCAAAATAGGTATACAGTTTACGTGAGACACAAGAGGGTTTCATTGTAATTTCAGTGCTATATAAACTTTCAAGCTTCAACCGCACATTGAACGATGTCCTTAATGTGGACGCAACCGACGAAAGAATTAATTGAACAATCACGACATGATGGGTCATGATGGGTCATCCAAACTGTCGATTGTGATTGATCAAATCACGTACGAATTGCGTCTACGTCCCAATCGCGACCATTTTAATGATAACGATTTGAAAATTCAACTCAACTCTCCATAACGTTACGTCGACAGGAAAACAGGTTTTAACGATTTAATATTTTTATTTATTTTCAACTTAAAAGTTAAAAATAATAACATAACGGTGATCGAGCTGGACCGCTAATATTTATACATGTTTACGCGACCGTTCATATAGGCCATATACCGTAAATCTTCTTAGTAACCCACACTCTATTATTAGTAACCCCCCTACTAATATAGTAACCCACCTTATAAGCCAATCTATAATAATAACCCACTACTCTAACAGTAACCCACGGATTTTGATTCTTCAACCCCGATACCAGCCTAGGACATTTCGCTGAAATCTTAATCTATGCTTACACTAAAGACAAACATTAAATTACATTTTATTTATATATTATATATAAATTACACTTGTTATTTGGAAATATCAGACCTTAAAAGTCGCGTTGTAAAAATTCAAGAATTATTGTCAGCGCGTACCTATTTTTTCCACAAACTGCAATGACGTAGTATGTGAATCATTGGTCAGTTTTAACGTCGTAAGGATTACCGTAAATCTTCTAATTGTAACCCTGGGTTATTATTCTTTGATTGTTTTTTAGGGTGGGTTATTAGAAGGTGATTACTATTAGAGTAGTGGGTTACTATTACTAAACTTAAATTAGGCACCTGAAAATAGTAACCCATCCCCAACTTTTCCGGTCAGCAACTCATAGCAAAATAATAAAACAGTACGAATAAACAAATTTGGTTGAACTCTAACTTTATTTTATAAACTCAAAACACTCAATCCTCCCCCACACCCGAGATCAACATGCATTATCTCCTTATTTTTAAAATACGGCTGCATCATAAGTTTTTGGTTACTCTAATAGTAACCCCCATGGGGTTAACTATTAGAGTGTGGGTTACTATTAGAAGATTTACGGTACAGATTTCAATGATTTTTAACGTTGATTTTACCCCCCCCCCCACCCATGGGGTTAACTATTAGAGTGTGGGTTACTATTAGAAGATTTACGGTACAGATTTCAATGATTTTTAACGTTGATTTTACCCCCCCCCCCCCCCCCCCACCCACTTTCCTGTAAAAACATTAAATCCTGTCAATTCAACCCAACGTTACGTCGACAGAAAAACAGGTTTTAGATGGATACATTCCTACCAGCAGACCTCCTAACTTGACAAAATTAGATATACAGAGGGCGGTACAATACATAAACACAACAATAGAGGGCGCTATAACAAACCCTAAAGATATTGGCATCATTGTAAAGAGATGGGTCAGGCCAGGCGTGCCAATTATTTCACTTAAACAATGCATGAATTGGTTACAGTATTTAACATCTAAATATCAACCGATATTAGTATGTTTTCTATTCTCTTATCAATATCTAGAGTGGTAGAAAAATGTATACATATCGGGAGATTTTATGGTTTATCTACGAAAGCCTAATCCTGCCACATGAATATAAATATATCTCTATGTCGAAATTTCGACATAGCAAACAAAAATAAATAAATTAAACAAAAATACTATGTCGAAATTTCGACATAGCAACAAATTAAATCATTAAAACAAATATAGTATGTCTAAATTTCGACACACGTATGTCGAAATTTCGACATAATATTTTTGTTTTGTTTTTTTGTTGTTGCTATTATTATTTATGTGGCAGGATTAGGCTTTCGTTTTTATCAAAATATCTGGAAATTGCATTTTTCTTGGGGGACACATGTTGGGGGACCGGGAGATGACTCGAAATATCGGGAGAAATTAACAAGTTGGGAGATCTGTACCTGCTAAAATAATTGATTTAATACACTCAGATATCATTTTTAGGTTAGTAAGGTAAGTATAATATAATGTAAAAAAGTATTTATCTATTTTCCGCGTAGGCGAATAACTGTAAACTTGTATACTATTAAACTATAATATATGTCTGCTGTATGCGCGGCTTTCACAACTACTAAAACGACGATCGAGTATTCCGATCCTATTCTCATTATTATTCATAAGTCCTTCCCACAATCCAACGCTCGTCGTGTGTGTAGTATTTGTCGCACCCATCTGCTATTTTGAGAGCACTGAGGTCTTCTTGCGATCAAAAGGAAAACAAGATAACTTATCAAATAAAACTGGACCAAGGGAATCACATTTTTAGTTACTGTTGTTCTTGGATCATTACTGGATGGTTATTCATCTCTAATTTACTGACTTTGGATTTATTTACTTGCCGAATTAGTTGCATTAGGGTGAAGTTTCATGAATGGTTCGTGGCTCCATTTCTGAGCCCATCGAGAGCTCTAGTTCACATCAACACATCACCATCATGGGGTGTTTCGGGAATGGTATGCCGCGAGAGGAAAAAGAGGCAGAAAAGAGGAGAAGAGATGCTAACAAACGTATTGAAAAACAACTACAAAAGGATAAACAAGTGTACAGGGCTACACATCGTCTATTATTACTTGGTTAGTGACGCAACACCGGGCACTGCTAAATATTTCAAGTGCACGCCCAAGTTTATTCGTTTCTAAGCGAGATCTTGTCAATTGAATAGTCCACCGACCTTCGTATGTCAATCGGCTAGAGAAGGGCCTAGCCTAGTAGGCCTAGGCCTAGCTCTCTGTGATATTTTTCTTTTGGGTCGTAGACAAACATCTGGCTTCACCTTATAATTAGTTTTCTTAAAATGATGTAAAAACTTGTCGTTATGTCTGTTATATTTTTTTTTAGATTGTTTTTTTATTATATTTCTCTTGGTATTCTTGCTTGGGTCAGATGAAAGGTCAACCAACCTAGAAATTCATCGAAATAAAATGACTAAACTTCTTGGTCACTTTAATTCTATCTACATACTAGGCCTAGCACTAGCCTAGGCCTAATGCATTACTAACTAGCCTGCTAGGCCTGATTGTTTAGATTGAATATCACAGTATTTTATTCAAAATTATTTAATGTTCATTTAATAGTTTTAAATTTCTAATGTTAGTGATTGTGAATTGATTGTCTGGCTAGATTGCACCTCATTAAATTATTTGTAAGAATTAACAATACATAGGCCTAGTTGCTTTTCTATTTTTTGTTTATGTAGAAAGAATGATTTTGCTATTTAGTTTTTTTTCAAAATCATGTTAAATATAAACTTCATTAATAAAATACTATACACTAATTAACTTATTTGATTTAATAATTCTGTATTTTAAATTGCCAGTATGTAAGCATCGAGGGGGATGGGGGTTATATAAGGCTGTATTGTTTGTCATGAAGTACAGTATCTTTATGATACTGTATGATTTGCACAATTCTTAAATCTTAGTTATACTAACTCAATTAAAACAACATAATTATTTTTAAAAGTCAACATTTTGCAATTAAGCTTGTTTGATTTGTACTTGGTTTATACAGGTATACAATAATTGGTAATAAGTCATATTAAATAATTTGCAATGCAGACTTATATTCATTAATATTAACGATAGCTTTGTGTACAGGTACAGTTATATTATAAAATAACTGCAAATGTTCTTTCAAACCTTGTATAAATTATAATATGATTATGAATATTTTGGCACAAGCCCATCTAGTCTATAATGTGGTATTATTTAATTTAACAATAACACAGTTCCTTGATTCCTATATATTGTATTCTGTACCCAATCTAAATGTGTTCTTACTTGTACTGTATATAGAAATTCATGTTCTTATATTTTGAGCAGTTGCTCACATGAAGGTAACAATGATGTTAGAGCGATGTGCAGTATGCTACAACTAAAACGGCTGTATGTTTAAGAAGACGAATGACATATTTAATTTTAAGTTAGGCCTAACTTAAGTAAACTGAGAGGCTATCTACAGTAATTCATACTTCAATCAATGTAAAAAATGTAGGCCTCTGTGAATCATTTCAACCAGGAATTGGATGGCGCCTGCATCAGCCTTGATAATTATACAAACCCTGCCTAGCTAACTGTAATACTGTGTAGTAATATGTAGTTAGATCGTTAGTATGAAGATGTATTTTTAGCAGTAATCGAAATAGAGAAATACAGAAAAAGAATTTTTTTTTTTTATAAAAGTTAGAGATAAAGATGCTACTATAGTCTGGTCACTAAATATTTAAAATATAATATTTAAATATTGTTGTTTCTCCTTGTGTAGGGGCTGGTGAATCTGGTAAAAGTACAATTGTGAAACAAATGAGGATATTGCACGTCAATGGTTTTAGTACAGAGTAAGTGCAATTTTTGTGTGTTTATTAAAACAGTTTCGCTGCATGAAAAATACCATATTTTTCATGTATGCATGAAAAATACCATATTTTTCTCGTATGCATGAAAAATACCATATTTGTTTTAAATTATTTCCTCTGCTGTAACTCTTTTACTGTAAGTGATTACTTTTTGTCACTTTTTACTTAAAAGTAAATGTTTATGGCAAACATTATCTATTTGTTTGTTTTATAAAATAACGAAAATAATAATAATAATAATAACTGAGTAGTTTTATTCATTTTATGTATCTTCGTCATTATTCATTGTAAACACATATTCCATGCATACAGAAAGAATTTTGTATAAAAAAAGTTTCTCTTCTCTCTCCCTTTAGAATAACCTCTTTAGCACAAAAAATAAATAAAAAGAATTTCCAAATCGACCTGTTTTAGGATTTTTTAAGATTGATTTTAAAATCGCCATTTAAACACATTTTAAAAGGTGGAATTACCACTGCACAGTGAAACTTAGGCTAAGTGTTGAGTGTGTACAGTACACATGGATAGGAACCATTGCCAAATAGATGACAACCAGATAAAATGAGCAAGACTGTAGAATGTAACAGTAAAAGAAGATCTTATACTTTTTATATGAAAAGTAACAATAGTTTTAAAATAAACATTACTTTAAGCACTGATCTGTGCAGACAAGTTATATGGATCCTATGTTGTATAAATCATGTTTCTAAATCTAGGAATCTATAAAAAAAGCATGAATGTTGAACCTTAAGGTGATAGTAGGTTGAAATTTTTCTAAATATACTTTGTTTATGTTGTCGATTCATTGGTATTAAATTACCGTTATTTTTTTATATCTTAATCTTTAATATATTTACTAATTTTACATGCAATAATTTACCATGATTTATGGATTTTACAGACAAAAACAATATTCGTTGTATCACGTATACATTGGAAAGTTTCAGAGCTTTTATTGATCAAGTTTTTGTGGTTCTATGCATTGATTAATAATAGACTAACTGTATCATTTTTTAACAATAAATTAAATTGCAAAATTAAAACCTTTGCGAAATGGGTAAATTTATGTGGTAGACATGTTTGTATTGTTTGGTACTAATAGTATTAATTAGATGTTTAAAGAGGACAATGAACTCAAATCTTAAATTGTTTGTTGCTTAATTGGAATAAAATGAAAGAAACTAAACACTTAGCTTTCCTCAATTGCAAAGATGGTTTATTTAATAAAGGATTAGAGTGGGAGCTGCATACCTATCAGTATGTACGTTTCTATGCTGTTGTCTGATGCTTGTTATGGCTACCTTTACATGCTGCTAGTTTACAACATTAGCATGTTCAGACTTTTGGGAGAATCCGAGTGTTACTATGCAGTTGTTATGATATGCTTTCAATCAAGGCACAAAGTGTGTTGTGTTCCTACGGTTTGTTGCTATGCTGGGCCTTTTACAAATTACTGTACATGTTGTACATTACAGTAGGTATCATAGATCAAGGATTAATAAACATTTTATTGTAATACAATTTTCAAATTTAGTTTTGAAAAAAATTGTTTGAAATGCTCGATATTGTTTGCAATAATAAATGAATAGTTTTTTTTTATTTCCACAAAAAAGTGAATTTTTACATACTGCAAAGTCTACTTTGCTTTACTCTCATTTTGATGCTTTCACTGAAGGCAATTGAGCACAGGTCTGAGGTATACAGTATATTGCAAGAAAATATTCTAAGGTCTGTTTCATTCAGGAACCCACCTGGAACATGATGAGTGGTCTGTGGCTCATATATTTATTCAGCCAGTCCTACTGTACACACTTTTCAACATCAGGATCCAAACCTCCTTGTTGTCCTCTCCTGCCTTCTTGAGACGCCATCTAAAACCTACACTACATTATTTTTAGTTTATTGTTGCTATATTGTGCTATTTTTATCATGATTTACAGAGAAAGAAAATCAAAAGTTGAAGATATAAAGAAGAATATTCGAGATGCAATTTTGGTAAGTGAATATTATAGTCTATTTCGTGCCTGCTTACCTGGATAAACCGACAATATAGCCCTCTCTCTCCGAAGAGAGGATACAATTACAAAAAAGAAAAATCCGTCTAGCACCCCTATCGGATAATGGTCACGTCCGCAACCACGCCCTCAGGAGGGAGCCATCCAACGTAGTAGCGTCATCATTTCTTTTTGGTTTGTGTAATTATGTTACTAAATTTGGTATACAGTTTCTGAAAATTGTAAATAATTTTTGTTTTGTTTATGTTTTATACATTCTTGTAAAAATAACTTTATGATTTGTTTTAATTTTATTTAGAATTATGCTATATTTATTTTTAGATAATTAGAAAGACTAAAATGTTTACCCCTTTGCTGCAGTTCTCTTTCCATTTTAAGCTGATATTTTATGGTGGATTTACTAAACCAAGTGTTCAGACAAACACATGATCATATGCTAAATATAGCTAACTTTCTCATCAATAATTAAATGAATTTGCTCAGAAATTGAGCAAAATGTAGTAGTGAACATTTTGGCAAAATATACTTTGCCAAAATGTTCACTACTACTATGCAATACTTACCCGGTTGAGAAAACGATAACCGTTTGATACCAATAGAAGAACTATTACAGAAAGCCAATTGAGGACGATGCGTGTGAGAGCGTTATCACGTAAACAACCAAAATAGAAGTCGGCGCTACTCAAACAATTTCATTTTGCCAAGTAATAAAATCAATAAATATAATTTTTTGCAGACTGTGACAGGAGCAATGAGTACGCTCACGCCACCTATACAGCTAGCCAACCCTAAAAACCAATTTCGATTGGATTACATTCAGGATGTTTCAAGTGCACCAGATTTTGACTACCCAGATGTAAGTAAAAGTTTGAGCACAAGAATGCACAAGAATGAGCATTTAAGGTTTGATAATGATGTATCATGTTCTGTGCTACAAATACCAGGACTTGCCATGCCTTTATTACCCAAACTACAACATCACGATAAGTTTACTATATTGACCTCACAGACCATGACTATGAATTCTAGAATGTCCAAATAATCCTTCCAATCCAAAGAACAATAAAAGTATTGTCTCTAAGATATGCTATTTCGGTTTAAATCATAGTATTAATATTTATCACAATATTTGTTTTAATTTTTAACGTTAACATTTTTATAAGTGTTCTTGAAGGTTCATTTATACTAGGACGATAACAATATTCCAGAACTGTACAATATTATAGTTTATAAATATAAATTATTCTTACATCTAAGAAAAAAAAACAATTATTCCGTGTGAAAAAATACCACCGCCTCAAACCTTGTATGTTTGTTGCAGAGTAGAGAAGTTCCTTGGTCGAGATAAAAATGCATTGGTATAGTTATTAATTATAAAAGGATGTTTACTATTTAAGAACATTAAACACATGCCTGTACCACTGTTTTAGTCAAAATGCTTATTGACATGTCCACTATCATTAAACCTGTTCCTCAACTGTTTATTCAAAATAGTTAACCCCTAAATTGGCAATCGCATATTCTGTAATCGCTTGACTGATTTGCTACACAGTGTGGCTATTTATTCGACAGGGTAGTTTTTGACTTGGGTCAAGCCAAGGCATACAGTATAGGGTAGGGAAATGATGGCATAAAGATTGTCTTTTTATTATTCACCAGCTTAGAGTTGAACAAATCTAAAATGCTGTGCTATTGCATTTTCAATCTTTGTATGGGAAAATGTCATGCACGCGATATGAAATCAAGCAACAAGAATACACACACTTATGTGTTTTAAAATATTTCAATTTATACACTATAGATATTGATATGAATGCTAATAATAGTATTTTAAAAGCTTCCTGTGAAGAATTTATCTGTTCATTGAGATTTGTCAAAAGGAATGCATTGTAATACGTAGGATTGATAACAAAACTATTCATTTTTAAATGAATTATAAAGAGGTTTTCATAGTTTAAAATATTTCTAGAGAATGATAAGGCTGACTAGGTTGATTTTAACACAAAGCTTTATTACAGCAAATATTACAAATTGGTATATCATTTTTCCACAAATGTTTTAAAGTTTAAAAAAATCTTTAACCAAATTAAAAAATGCTGAAATTATTAAAATAAAATTGTTTACATGATTGCTATGCCTATGAGATTTAAATATTATTTTAGATATATAGTTTTGTACATAAATTAAAACATTAAAATTAAATTAATACCGAGCGAAAGCTAGGCCCTAACTAATCAGCTGGTTCCTCTTCCTCCACATTCTGGTCTCTCTCACCATGAGGAAATTCCTCGTTAATCATCTTAAATTCTGTAGAGGTTCGAACCCAATCTGAGAGCACTCAAACCTGAGCATTACCCGTTATGCCACAAAGTAGTACATGACTGAACAGCTGATAATAGTCTATACGTGTATACATAATTCATCAAGAGGATAAAGACGTTTTGTAAAAATAATGCATATATATATATATAACTTTAAAAACATTAAACCAGGTCATTTCTTGTCTTAAATGTCCGTTCTAAGGTAAATTATGATAAAAAGAGAAAAACAATGCACTACTGTACCTAAGTAGCTTGCGTCGAAAGTTCTCTTGTACTGTAGACGTTTCTAGGCCTAGCTTAGTTGGGCTTAGTTTGTAGGCCTACTGTAGCTGGAAAAGAGCGGTAATGTAAGAACATTGTACGCCTGCTATAAGTCTAGCCTGGTGTTGTCGCGTTGCTGAATTAATTGTCTTTCCTTTTTTAGCAGAATCCGATAATACAAATTGAGGTATTTTAGCTGAAAAGTTAGGTTCTTTTATTTGTTTACCCTTTCACACGATCGATTGAGTGGGTACATCACATCAAAATATGAAAATATCAATCCGTGTGCGATGCCTGTTGGGATTTATAGCGGGCCGCTAAAACTATTAGATCTATTTTCACATTTTTAACCGTTTAAAGACGAAAACAATAGGTCCATATGGTACTAATTTACATAAAATGTACTGTACTTGTGTGACCTTAAATTAGGTAAAAAAAACGTAGGTCTAGTGTCTTTAAGTAAATGTTATTCAACTTTTATACTTGCTTGGTGAATCTTTTGGTCATTAAATCATTTAATAAGTTGTAATGAGTTAATTATTCAAACTTTTCAGTAAACAGCAAAAGATCATTGCCATTGTGCATGCTAAACATGCTCTTTGGTAGATCCAGCTATTAAACATATATTGGTAGAGTTCAATAATAATAGGAGTTTTTAATATCTAAGAATTACTGTAAACATGTGCCTAAACCACTGTGTAGTCAAAACGTTTATTTAGTTGCAAGCCTAAATTGACAAAATTGCATTTTGTAACCATGGTGCTGGTTTGAGGCCCTGTTCTGACATCGAGTGAAGGCAAAATGTATTCGCTAATTTGGCAAAGAGGATATTTTTGCCAAATTTGTTCTCCTACCTACAGTAAGTGTAAGCGTAGCATGTAAATGCTTTTCTTTTTTTTGTGACCGATCTACAGTAATATACCCTTTGCCATGTGACTTTTTTAGAAGAGTTATTTTTAACATTGGCAAATGTTGATTAATTATTTCTATCGGTTATCCATCTAAATTTTTCATGGTAGAAACAGGAAATTATCTTTAAAACCTAATATAAAATTTAGATTTTAAATTAATCAACAAGTTTTATTTTAATTTAAATTATATTAGGTGAAACATGAGTTCACCTGTAGTTGTATTGTTTGCTTCTTCCCCCCCCCCCCCCCCCCTACGAAATTTGGATTGCCAAGTTTCATTAAGGCAAAGCTGTGAAAATGTAGTGTAAAATATCAGTAAGAACTCTAGGAAATGTTAAAATGCAAAAACACATTGAAACCAACATTTAAAAAAAATTAATTTTGTACAGTGTTCAATATGGATTCTTATTCATTTTCTTTACTAAGGTATTGTAGAGTAATAGAACTAACCTAGCTATTATTTTTTCAGTACACATAAGTTTAAATAATTAATATAGTGAGAGCCTGTTGTTAATGCCTAAAAATAATCAATTGAAAATCGTTTTTTTAAAAATAAAATAATATAATACCGTATTTATTCGTGTAAACGCCCTCCTCAGATAAACGCACCAGGGCCTTTATTTATTTCCCTGAATAAAGGCCCAACCACAGGCATTATACACACAATATTGTATTACAACAATTTCTATTTGTAGTAGAATTCATTGATTGACAATGACATGATCTACAATTTACCAAGCATTTTAATACAATTTTTTACTGTATTTTATTTTAACATTTCTCAATATAAATTGTGTTGAATTTATTCAGATACATAATACATCAATCAAACATTTTCTATTTCAAAGAATATACTACTGTGTCTAGACTACAAAAAAGTAAGATAATATACTTTTATTGTCTTTTTTAAGTTGAATTTATCGTTGAATGGGTATTCCGTTACAGATTCCAAGTCTCCTGTTGCATTCAAGTATGTCCTAGCCCACCTATCCTAGCCTCATATCGGTCTAAGCATTCTATAGCCAACATAACCAAGTCAAAATGTCTGGTTTACAAATTACACTATAGACTAAACATACATATTTAGCGCTATTCATTGCAAACTAAAAAAATGAATGTGTGAAAAAAAGGGGATCAATGATAATGTTATTAACTTTTTCAGTGTGCATGGTGCCACCGACATGCAAAGCTGAATAATATTAAAAATACCATCAAGACAACCCTTATGTTATAACCGCTATAAAACGATGTTCAGCCATATTATCTAGCCACTATTTTTAATTTACAAGCCACAGAATAACTGATTTAGTCAATTCAATGTGCTAGCTATTCAGACCATCGGAAAGGTCACTATGCTGCCACTTCATCTATTGACCTCTATCCTAACTAAATGAAAATCTGTTTTTAGAAGCTTTATATAGTAGTCATGGAAACACAATCTACACATTATGCTTTGCCCATACTGTACAGAGAGAGAGAGTAAAATGCTAATAAATGCTGTTGCTATTAGCAGCTCACTGTGCATAATTTTCAATTATTCAAATAGTTACTTATTCACCAAAAATAAAACTTTCTTCATTCTTTTCTATAATGTTGTTTAAGTGTTGTGTTATCCTCTGACATTTTATATATTTATAAAATATTTGGCAATTGTGCAAATGTGCAACTAAGGCTTAGAAGCAAGCAAAACCCAGTTTTGGTAACTAGTGTGAAATCAATCTGGTTGTAGCCTGATTTTTACTCAAAATAAAACTTTTTTCGTTTGTAGTGAACAACATTATTATCCGGAGAGGGAGAGAGTAGATTAGTTTAGTTAAATATTTGTACCATTAAGATGCAACAAAACTGTCTTGTTGTATTCTCCTATAAAGTACTTGAACATAAATTGTTATTGTTTTGAGGGATCAGTTTTAGATAGATGGACCGCCCTCATAAAATATATTTGACATGAATAAATAATAAATGTAGCGGCAAAGTCAAGCTTTTGCCATTTTAAGCCATTTTGGTGATTTTTATGCATATTACTTGGATGATTTAAAGAACTTGCGAAAATGCTCACAAAGTGTCATGGTACTTTAACCCCTCAGAGTCCTGTAGGACAACATTGAAATTGTAAAGTTAATTAAAAGATGTTTTTCTATTTTGGGACAGGTACAGTATTTCAGTAGCTATTGAAATATACAATGATTTTTCTTCTAGGAATTCTGGGAACATACAATTGCATTGTGGGAAGATAAAGGTGTTCAGATGTGCTATGACAGATCAAATGAGTATCAACTTATAGATAGCGCAAAGTAGTAAGTATTGCACATTTAGTCAAATTTATGATATAAAATATGCTAGGTCAGATTACCACCAATTCATGTGTCAACTGACATTTGAGATTTTCATTTCTGATTTTAAAATCAATTTAACAATAATCAAATTATTAATGATAAACAAATTTCAAATTGTTTTAAATTCATTTTTTATATAATTTGGGTTTTGTTATACACAAATAAAGATGTACAGCAGCAGTCTTAATTGGAAGGAGTTTTCAATTGGAGGGTTTTTTCACCCAGGGTTCAAATTTCATCAAAATATTCCTTAAGCTGCTGTTGAATTATATGTTTATCATAATTATTTATTTCACTTTGAAGTAAGTTATATTAATTTAACTATATTTGATGAAAATAGTGTCAATGTCATTGTCAGGATGATTACAAATGAATTGTGTTGGAAAATGACATGAATGTAAATCTATATCATCCCCAACTGAATTATTATCTATATTACTACTAAAATGTTAGGAGCAGTAGACATGCTCATTTACATCAGAACTAGGAAATAGCCATGAAAATCATGCAAACAAATAATGTGATAACTGGCACGGCTCTTTTTTATTTTTTTGTATGATAAAAATAATTTTTTAAAAAGCGAAAATAATACCTTATTCCAATACCCATTTATTGATTGAACATACAGTCAATTTACCAACACAAACATTTCTGATATAATTGCATGCTAAAGTTGCATCCGCTAGAGAAAGGTACTGTACTGATGCTTGCTACAATTGAACCAGTTGGTAATACTGTAGTGTACGAATGAGATTTCAAACAGCAAAATGTTGTTACTAAGAAAGTAATAGGCCTTTCCTATGGTAATTGAAACCCTACCACACGCAAATATTTAACAATACATTGTGGGTTTGCCTACATCGGCGACTTCGATGGGAGGGGCGGGTAATGTGAGGTTATACTTTGTATTGCATAAACAATGGGACAGTATCTGAAATCTTTCAAATAGAATGCAAGTCAATACAGTATTTGTAAGTAGATTTCAATGTTTTTTTTGGGGTCTAAAGACAGTGTAAAACTAGTTCAGAATGGAAAAGTAGTGCGAATAGCTTATTTTCCATTGAGTGATCGATCATTCATGAGCTCTTATTGACATTTTTGAACATCACAAATATTTAGATAAAAAAATTGCTATGCTATGTTTTCGCGCCTTATGGTAAACGTGTATATAAGTATTGTGATCTACTGAAAACACAAATTTCTAGTTTGTTGCGTACTGTGTAATGTACAGTACAGTAATAATGTGAATATAAACCCATAAAAAATGATGCAGTATGATTGTTCATTTGGTAGGTATAGTTATTAATGTAGAATGTATGCCTTGGGCATAGGGAATTAGTAATGCAGGTTATTGCATGGTATTAGATCACTCCTAGTACTCGGCTATCTTTACTAGATTCTCGGAAATCACATGCTGTGCTGGTCTAGGGTTAGCCTAGGCCTTCCAGCTTCATTTGGACAGGTGAATGGTTACCTTCTGTACTGCACTCATCCCTGTACCAGGAGGAGTAGATAGTTTCTTAAAGCTTAGATAGAGATTAACAATCTTTATCCATGTTGATTATTAAATGGTTAGTATCCAAAGCAAAGTATAGACTACGTATAAACAAACTAAAATTTCAGTATAAAATCTTCTTTATACAGTACTATTTGTTTTCATGAAAAATTATTTTAAAATAATATTGTCTCATTTGAAGCTAGAAATAGCTTATTATCATTGCGATAATATTTGGTAATAAGTTGCATATTTTAAAAGTATTTTGCAAATTAATAGTAATTTTAATATCCAGTATAAAACAAATTATAACATACTACTAATGAATGAACATAATTTTAATAATTTGGTTATAAAGATCAATATTATATTTCTTCTATTACCATTTCATCAAATTATTCTCGATGTTTCTAGGCATTTTGTTGAAATGCAATTTTCTAATTATTTCTTCATAACCATGACTACAGTGATAGAGCTGTAATTTAGATGGACATTTATCACTAAACATTTGTTTATTCTGCTACTAGACTACAGTATCTGATACCAAATTGCATACATATTGTATACAACCTACTCTATTGTATTATGTGGCCTGAATTCTATAGAAACAATAGCAAGATTTCATATTATTTATACATTATCACACAGAAATCCGTTGAATTTTTCCAACAATATATTATTACTAGTATTAATTTTAGTGTGTTGAAAATCTGTTTTCCTTTATGGATCATGATTTATTAATATTAAGTTTTTTTTTTTTTTTGGTAGGCAAGGACTTTGAATTAAGAAAAAGAATAAATATACATTATAAATTCTATCGGTATAATATATTCTAACCTGGTAGTATACTGAATATTATACATTACAGTACGTGAGAATATAAATATTTACAAGCACTTTTTTAAAAAATGCATTACTTCAAAAACATTCAACCAGTCATTTCATGTCTTGAATGAAAAAAAAGCAGCCCCCAACTGGGATTCAAAAAACCTTGGAACCTTCTGCTTGATATGCAGATATCCTAAACCATTAGACCACTAGAGCTTTCATAGTAATAGCATTAATATAAAACACTACTGTTTGTATTTACAGTATTAGCAAAAATAATCAGTAAAAAAATTGTGTAGACTCACTTTGACAATATGCTTAGTTATGTAAGTTTGCTGGTAAACAGCAGTAAACACACAAATATCATACCACGACTAAAAGCCTAGCCTAGCTAGGCTTTGAGTGTACTGTAGGTCCGCTGGTAAACAGCGGTAAACATACAAATATCATACCACGACTAAAAGCCTAGCCTAGCTAGGCTTTGTGTGTACTGTAGGTCTGCTGGTAAACAGCGGTAAACATACAAATATCATACCACGACTAAAAGCCTAGCTAGTCAAATTTTGTTATTAAGCCAAATGAATAGGTCTTTAGCCAAAATATAATGGTAAAAACATTTTAGTCAATTTATCCATGTAGTTGTAAAGAGAGAGCCAGGCCTATACACTGTTCCCTGTAGTTGTAAAGATAGAGCCAGGCCTACACTGTTCCCTGTAGTTGTAAAGAGAGAGCCAGGCCTAAATCACTGTTATGATTTAAACAAATAATAATTTCCATTGTATTTTATACCAACAAATTGTTTTTAATCATACAGTTTATTGATCAGTGTAAATTTTAAAATCTCATTAAACGCTATGTTATTTTTGTTCTTGACGCTTGGCTGGTCATGTGTGGCTGACCACGCGAAAATCGTGTCCTAAGACAGTAGTACAGTAGCGGCGGTCTTGGCCTACAAAATTATGTATGCGTCGTCGTATGCTAAAAATATTGAGGAAAACGAACACACGTATGGTTGTTGAATGTACATATTTTAATATAGGCCACATCACCCTTTACATTCCTCGCCATTATGGCCACGCCGAAGCGTTTCCGTCGTGAGGGGAAATTGCCATCCAGATTTTACACCAACAACACATAAGCCGGCAGCCGGCCCTGCTGTATATAGTCCCGCATTTAATGCATGTGTGTGTGTGTGTTTAGCTAATTCCCTGTTAGACTACCATTTCCCGAATGTTGTTTTGTTTACGCTCTGTATGCACGAGGAAAGTTTATTAAGAAGGGTAAAATATGAAACTACTTTAAATAGGCAGCGTCTAAAATGCATAACGCATAAATATTTGGTTTCGATAAGATTAAGACATCGTTCATCGAAAAGACTATATTGATTCTTTTTAATCTAAAATACACCCCTATCGAAAAATAGCCAATCCTGGTAAATAGCTGTACGTCGGATGTCATTTTGTGCAGCGCACAGCACGTGATAGTCTGGGTAGACTTCATCATCCATGTTTTGTGTAATGTCTGTTTCTCAGTGCAGTCTACCTCTGCTAACTCCATCATATTGAAATAAACAAGACAAAATGGAGCTTGAATTAAACGTTTTCGCCCATGCCAACTTGGCGATTGACCAGTGCGAGCCCCAGGGTATTTATAATTTTTTTTAATACAATTTGTGACCTTAAATTAGATTTACAAAAATGTAGGGATAACAGTCTATAAACAGCATAATAATTTTACTATGGTGACCTATGACCTGTTGCCTGCTTACCATTTGTGGGTAGTTACCGAGTAGTGTAAATGCTATTAATAGATTACTGTTCTATTTTTGGTTGTATACACTATTTGCTATCTTACTTTTAAATGTCATGTCATCAGCTAGTCCTATAAATAGAATGTTATTGAATATGTTGGACTTGGCCAACCAGTATGACCTATGACATTTTGCATGCTTTATTGAGTTGTCACATGCATGCTGAATATTTCTGTATGTAGTAGTATTATTGAAAATGCTTTAGGACCAGTCGACCTTCCCATTAACTGTTCTGAATGCATTCAGTAAAACCCTCAATTACAGTACATACTGCACAGGCCTGCTGCTGTTCGTAATTCAAAATATTCGTAAAATTGAGGTTACAATACATAGATTTAACCTATATACACCATATCCCATAAGGCCTAAAAACAGCAGTGTAATAATAAATTGAGAATTTGTTAAATGGGGTTTGTAATTGAGGGTTTTTACTGGAAATGAGAATGTTTGTAAATGAGAAGTAAAATTAAGAAGAAAACCCATAGAACAAACCTTTTTCAATACCTGGTTGTTCCTACCAAATGTCTACATAGTATTTATAGACTTAATAAGAAAGTAAGGGTCATATCAGCTATTAGGCTTGTCGATCGATCCAATACCATCAAGCAAGTGTCATACTTGAAAATATAATTATTTTATTTCAATAACTAATATTGTGTAACTTTCAACATAAGTTGAAAAACTTGATTGGACAAAATGTAGCAATGACATCCTTAAACACTGATAGAATGTTTGTAATGAGAAATGTCTAAATATGAGAAGGTTGATCACCAAAAATGCTAATAGAATTCTCTAAATATAGTTCTTGATATAATGAAGAGATATGACAGATACTATAAGCCCATTTTTAGTATTAATTACCTTTCCCAGCAGAACACAAAATAAGAGAAATTGTAACAAAATCGTATGCTATCTCAGGTAAATTTAGTAAGATTTGTTATAATAGGACTATACAGTAAGTTGTCACTGTCCATATGTTCACCTAACCTCTTTCCCATTTCTCCCCCTCCCCCTCCCAATAATAATTTAATATAATTTTGACTCATAATAATATTTCTTGTCATTAATATTATCCAGCATGACAGAAAGGTCTTTAGAAAGAGTGAATTTATCGATAAGGGTACAGAGCGAGGGTGTGGTATGTAGACAACTCTTGCAGACTATAGATTAGACAACCCTGTTCTCTGTAACAACACATTTAAATGTGTAGTCCTGTGGGTGGGGAAATTGAAGTCCCTAGATATATTATGATAGCTTTAATCCATATATTTTTTCAAGGTAAGCTTTTCTCTGAGGGATTTTGACAATTCCTGAAAGCTTATCAGCAACCATTCAAACTAAATTAAATTGTATATTATCATGTTTGATTAATTCAGGGCTGTATATATTTACATTACATTTCAATTTTAACAAATGTTATCAGTTAAACCCCAAAACTATTTTAAAAATGGTATTGTTTGTACTGTAAATCAGTACTATGCAATGTTAACTTAAGACCATTGTACTGTAGAAGGAACAGCAGTTGTGTTAATTTAATATTTAGGCAAGCAATAGGTAAGGATTGTGGGGATAATGATATGATAAAGACAGGTTAATATAATGCAAACAGACGTAGATCATGCATTATTTTGAAGAGCCTAATAATATAATATTTAAAATGGGTCAGCAGGTCATAGCACAGAGACAATGCTAAGCTTTGATATTACAGTTTAAACTAGGCTTGAATTACTATTGCATTGAATAGGCTAGTCTAAATTTGTATAAAGCTTA
Source organism: Antedon bifida (assembly GCF_963402885.1). Classification (NCBI taxonomy): domain Eukaryota; kingdom Metazoa; phylum Echinodermata; class Crinoidea; order Comatulida; family Antedonidae; genus Antedon; species Antedon bifida. Next base: position 8,104,374 of record NC_136233.1, on the reverse strand, counting down.
TAAATTAGTTTAGATTTGTTTTGTACCAGTTGACAGTAACACTATTGACGCATCATGCTATAAATAGCTCCTGCGCTAAATTTAGACAAAACAGGAAGACACCCAGCCTTGCTGGGTCACCTTGTACAAAGGGATTTCATTCAGGTCATTATCGTTAACAAGCATTTAATGAAAAGACAAAGGCAAGGTGGATTAGTTCTAGGTTCCAATGATTTTCGAGCACCTGAGTCATGCTTACACATTTCAATTTGCTGTGCTAATTATTTCATTACCATACTGTAGAGAATTAAGGTGTATAATTCTACGATTCAAGAAAATATTTTAAACCTCAGTATGGACATTTTTAAAATTTTTATTTTCATTTTTTTTACCTATGAATACTTGTACAGTATTCATAGACTGGTTCTAGGCCAGCTTTATTCTGCTCTAAACTTGCTTCCCATGAACATCATAAATTTATAATTGAATATGCTTGTTCACAGTTTTGACACATCACAAAAAGGGAAACAAAAAAAAACTAAACTCTTTTATCATGGCCGCCAAAATGCTTTGATGTTGCCACTTATCGAATACATGGCCTAAACTTATTTTATAATATTTTGATAAACTATAATAATAATAATAATTCATCATAAAAAGCACAATCTTGTCGGGCACATGCAAGAGGCATAGGCCTAAACAGATTTAATTGTTCTACTATTCAGGTAATTACTTGATTACCGTATTGTATAAACACAGGATTTTCTTGTCTGATACAATGTTTTATTTATTTTTATTTATTTCTGTCTTTATTGTGACGACAGTTTTGTAGAACAAAATCAAACGTACACTAGATTTGAACTCGTCACTTTGACGAGTTAGTTGTCTGCACCACAAACGCCACATGCACGTCATATGTTGGAATATTGCACACAGAAAAAGATTATATGGCATTATGACCTGAACTGAAGAATTTTGTGTCTAAGTATACAGTACACACTGTATACTGTATCTACACTCACGCTAAGGTCCAATTTTCTTTTGCAAAATTTACGAAAGGTCGCCAATTTTTTTCCGCAAGATTGAAAATTCTTTAGCAAATTTTAAAAACCATGAAAATGGCTACATTTTTTGGTAGATACATAAAATAAATATATAGGTTGTTGTCTTGTATTGTTTTTATCTTTATTCATTCAAAATTTGTGATTCAAATACAAATAAAACATGACTGCATAAAATATGTCTGTCTACTGCAGCCTCACCGGCCTGACGCGATACCAGTCGCCACGGCCATAGCTTATAGGAGGCCTATTCAATGGTTGACTATGCCGTGCAGCCGAGTCATGTATGATCGACGTCAGGGCTCTATCAATTATCAGCATATGCAGCCTGCCTGGATAAAGTTTTTTTATCACAAACAATATAAAATAATAAATAGTTTTCGTTTGTGTTTTATATGCTTTTTATTCACTCGTGAAAACATCGTAACACACACCACAAACAAACTACAACGTTGGAATGTCCATGCAGCCAATATGCAACATGTTTGTTATTGCGCGATATTTTCATCTATAATACACGTCCACATGCACAGTTTGTTAATTTTTGTCGTAATTACAATTACTGCGCATGTCTATTCATAAAATAAATTCTCCTTAGTCGGGCGCGTGTACATTCAGATAACGCAATTTACAACTACTCGCTTGTACAATTAATAAGCCTCCTTACAGAAAAAAATCTACTACAGGTGGTATGAAAAACAAAAATCAATTGGAAAAACCATTTTTCTACGCTTTGTACGAGGTGTGCGCACAAGTGTGTGCGCAAAACGCAAACAATTTATACAATTTTTGAAATGCTCAAAATGACCTGAAATGTACGCGAAATTGATTAGAAATTAATTTAGCGCATTTTGAAATTTCAAATATGCGTACTCGTGTAATTTTGTGCGTAGCACGCAATTTTTATCATTATAAAGTTAAAGTTTCATTGAAAAATAAAATTTCCTAAAACTATACATAAGATTACATTAGAGATATACAAAATTCTGGGAATGAAATAAGAATAAGATAGGAAAAACAAATTTTAAAAATGCCTTATTTTTTTTACCATTTTCAGCACTTTTGTGCAATTAATATGCGCATTTTGTTATCTTTAACCTGCTCGTATAGCGTTATTTTAAGTCGGAATGGACTCAAATTTGGTGAATGTACTAACGATTGTGAGTAGAATGGGATTTGTACAAAACATTCGTAATTCTTGCGTTTTTTAAGTATTTCGCATGCAAATGGCCTAATTCATGCTGTAATCAAAACGTTATTTTGAGCTTTTTAAATTGTTAACGCGCCAGTCCTTCACATATGAAAAATCCAGGAGAGCAATTCATTGCTCTCCTGGAATACTGAGGAGAGCAATTTGCTCTCCTAGTACAGTACATGGTGCAAAATGTGGACTAGCTAGGCCTAGGCTGGGCCCGGGAGGAGAGCAATTAGTTGCTCTCCTCGAAGCAAGTTTAGGAGAGCGGAGGAGAGCAATCGCTCTCACTCTCCTTAAAACTGATGGACTGACGCGCGATTTTATGCATATGACCTTGTGTGCGCGTATGTTTTTATCCTTGACCTGAACTTATTTATAGTGAATTTGATTGATAATATATGAATACGAGTTATAGAGATATGCCTGATATGTGATTTCACAAAATGGCGTATAAATGACGTCACGGATGAGTGATCACGCTGAAAAGCTTTAGATTAAGATAAATTATTTGAAAAAAAATCTATCTCATACCAAAATGCAAGAACAGGGGCCAGATTTATCAAATTTGCTTAACAAAAATTTGTCTTAACTTTGCCTTAAATCCTTGATTTCGGATTTATTAATTACACTATGCAAAAATATTTGCTTAATTTTGTCTTAAATCTAATACAAACACCACCCTGCTGTAAGATGACAAATTTCATCTTATCTCATTTCTGCAACAGAAAAATTATTTTTCGACAACGCAAGCGTGCTACTAGTCTGAGACATTGCAAGTTTGGAAAGACTATCCGCAGTATCATGGACTTTAATAAAGATATCAATCTTCAGTAAGATAGCCTAGAAATTAGATGAGCAAAACGAATATTTCGAGATGCATTAGGTGTGACCCATTTGACTACCCAAAAGCTACTTTTATAAAACTGATAAAAAAGAAAATTTTTTTGCTAAAGACGGTGTGATAAATATGCATTTAAAATTTGAAAATGCGCAAAAGTAATTTCTAATCAACTTTCTACGCGTTTCATGTCATTTTAAGCATGTAAAATTCCCATACGCATGCAAACCTTTACATGTGAGGTTCGCACGTAACATTAAAGCATAATTGTTTTGCATAAATTATGTATTTCCATCATTTTCTAACAAATTTTAAACCATTTCGACTTAAAATAATGTCATATGAGCACGTCGAATTAGACAATTAGCGCGCGTTTTTTATGAAAAAAGTTGTCAAAATTATGTCTTTTTTTACACAGTCATGGTTTCTAAAATAAACGGTGAAATTTATTTTTATTACATACAGTCGACCTTCTCATTTACGTACCCCTTGGTCTGAGAGGCGTTCGTAAATGAGAAGGTTCGGGAAAAAAGCGCCCTCTATTAAAATCAGTTGTAAAAACATGTCCAAACAAATGCCCTATGTAAAACTTACTGTGCATTAGTACAGTAAAAGAACAAACAGTATTAAAAATACAGTATAAAACAATTAAATTTAACATGTAAATTAACAACTTAAGTGCCAAAAAGATTGATATTTCTGCTTTTTGTTATGTTACACACATTCTCTGTACCAAAATTCCATCGTTTACTTTTTATTATTGCATTTTGATACAAACTGTAATTTACGAACTTGTTCTTGAAGTAATAATATCAAATCCGTTGTGGACCGCAAGTATTTACATTTTTAGGCTACTATGTACTGTATGTGTGGTGTGGACAGCAAGTAAAATGGAATTCCCAGAAAAAATGGCTACGCGACGACTGACAACAAAGTTTTAAAATATTAATAAATTAGGGTCAAGTGTTTTTTTATATGGTAAAAACATGCACAAACCAAACTAAATTTATAGTATGGTCATCGTATCTAGCCTTTTTGCAGTTCGCGATCAACCTTTGGTTTTTTTCAAAACATGTGCAGGGTGCTCTCCATGCACTCCAGCAGTGGGGATGATGATCTCCTGACCACTAGCTTAGGCCTAGACTAAACGGCCTAGGCCTAGCTAAACGGCCTAGACAACTTTTAAACTAGAAATAAATCGTGGATCGTTTTTAATAAGCTTTGCTTTAGTTATGAAGTAATTGTTTTGGGATAGTTTAATAAATTAAGAAGATAATAAATTCGTAGGTATGTAAAAGTTTTATTATATTACTGATGACGTCATCGTTCGAACGGCGTTCGTAAAATAGAAGGTTCGTAATTGAGAAGTATGTAAATGAGAAGGTCGACTGTATTCTAGAAGGTGACCTCGACTAGCGAAGCGTGAACGTTTTACAGCAATAATTGAAATCAATCATACGTACATAATAAGAACCCTTTCTATCTTTAGATTACTGACTTTTTTTATCTTCATCAAATAATACAAAATGTATATTAATTAACATAATAAAAAACAGTAAAATATACGTTTAAAATTCATAATAACAGCTTCAAAGTCATGGTAAAATTCATATCTTCAAATTCCAAGTCAACAACACCGAGTTGATAGCTAGACTACTATATCGCTAGCTCACTACTAGCCGCATAGACACGCATCTACGATCTTTGTTATGTTGGTGGTCATCAACCCTAGATTTACAAAACTTTGGGCAATATGACGTCATGCAGCAAGCACATGGTTTTTCTCATCAGCTCTCGCTGCGAATTTGAGGAATTGTTTCTGTTGACTTTTTCCAGGGCATACAAAAACGATCGTTTTGATGCAGTTTATTTATTTTGTGTAAAGTTTATACTGTTCATTAGATACACATAGTAATTATATCGGTGATGATTACATACAGTACATAGGCTATGCTACGGTAAAATTAATTGAAAATAAATGTAATTTCTTAACGCATGATTTTATTTTTCTTTCTGCACAACGTACAAATTCAGAGAGCCTGGCTGTGTGAGTCGCGGCACCACAGCAGATCATGTGTTTACTATCACTGAACAGCAAACAACGCACTATGGCTGGCCGGCTGTTTGCCACATTGTCAATTTGTTTATAATAAATAATTTTGTATTGAATATGCTTTTATCAACTAAAATGAGATGTGAAAAATATGAATACAAAAGCCGAATAAAAAAAATGATCGTAGAGGTCAATCACATGGTTCAATTAACAGTGGAAGAGTACAGTGTAGTATTGAAATGGGGTAATGTTTTTGTGGAAAAAACAACATCCTAAAGTATCTTTTTTTTTTAGATATAAACTGTTATAATATACTCATACTGAATTATCAAAATTATTATTTTTGAAATTCTGATTTCACATGAACCTTGCCTATGTCAAATACGTGATAATAAAATATGGACACCCCTCAAGTGGATCGTACCATTTACCATACGTTGTTGTTTATAGTGTACATCACACGAGAGACAAATGTCGGAAAATAATTTGTACTTTGTTGGTTTCTCGTAGAATATTCAATTCAATTCAACAGCTTATTAAGTGGTCTAATAAATGAAGAATTTATAAAGCAAGTATTCAATTCAAGCTAAATATGTTATGTAGAAATATACGAGAATAATTTTAAACATTTTACATTATGCTCTAATAATTACCGTGCACTCTCTCCAAGCGGCAGGAGTCAAGTCTCACTTTACTAAATACTAGGCCTATTAAAGTAAAGTACTTGTAACAAACCTAACATTGTTAAATGGTTTTATTATATTAAACATCCAAAGAGCCCCAAAAAATGACATGGTATGCCTTTGAAATAAATAACAACAATAGAATCAATTACTGACATTTCAGGCAGTACGATTTTTTAATCAACATGGTGTCCTGAAATACCCTGAAAACGCTATGTTATTTTTTATATTTACGCTTGGCTGGTCATGACTGAACGAACGAAAATCGTCTATTATAAGCTTGGTTACAGTGTTAATCACCGTCATGTGACACCCACCGCTGAATTGTTGATTGACATTTGCTATTTCTAAAATAAATTATTATCACCGACAACGGCCTAGTTTTTCACGTGGAACACGAAAGACAATTATATCGGGATAAACTGCTAGCCGGAAATCCCAGCTCGATAAAACCGCTCATGCATGGATTGTGACCTTAATGTATTACTCGAGGATAGCGAAGCTCGTGAATATTGCTAGCAATACTCGAACAATGCTATGTCAACACTCGTTCAAAACATGCGAGGAATGTCAAAAGTCTTCTGACCAGTACTGTACTGGACACAAAATAGAGAACACACTGACAACATTTCAGTTTATAATGGCATAATATTTTTTCTGTGCATATTTTATGAAACCGGCTTAACGTACGTGTGCGTCACGTTTGTGATGCGTATAACTAACTCGTCAAAGTGACGAGTTCAAGTCTAGTTTTTTTTCTTTCTGTAAATGTTGTGTCTTGCAAACATAACATTTTGTAACTTTCTTAACATATCGTCATTCACATGAAATTGTATATCATGCACTAACCTTGTGATGAAAAGAAATAGCAAGTTTCACAGAAAGTTTAAAAATTTACGATAAATCTAGTTGATTACATTACTACTTTAGTGCTAAGAGAAAGTCTTTGGTTGCCAATATTATTTTGTGATTATATTTATAATTTTTTTCAGGAGCAAACAACACTTTTTATTTAGATTAAGCATTCTTGTACAGTATGTAGTACACAACTGCTGTTTTCTCTAATTGCGGTATTGGCAGTGGAAAACATAATCAAAGCAGAGTGAAGTGTGTTGTTGTACTGATCTTATTCTCAAGTTGATGATCTAATCCAAATATAGTAACAACACATCCTTCTAGTTTCTAAAAATAATAGTAACGAAAGGTGTAATGAATATCTGCAAAAAAAGATATACTTTATAAAATAAGAGTGTCAAACCTCCAAAGCTAATTCACATGATGCTATATTTAGAATAATTACAGAGTATATGTCTTAAATTTGATTTTATGTTCTTGTTACGGCAAATTTATTTTATAATACATTACCATCTAATTGTTCAAGATTATTACTTTTTCAAGAAGTCTCATTATTTTAAAAAAAAATTTACAGTTTTGTAAAAATTGTTTCTTTGCAATAATTTTGAATGCAATCATAATACGGTTCTTATAATATCAAAGTCAAATGTTTTGCAATACTGTACTGTGTATTATGGAAGTCCACCACAAAATGAATACTTGCCCTTACCAAATTAAGGTCGCCATAGTTGACCAGGCGACTGTTTCAGCCCTACTTATTTCTCCATGTGTCAATCTAGTTTGTGTCTCAAAAGATATCAAACCACTGATTCTGACAGTTAAATCAATCAAATATTTCATCTTTTTAACTTTTCATAGTGGTCAACGTTCCTTTTTTATTGTTGTACAGCTCCCTGGCAACAACATTTAATTTACTGCGGTAAATGAAAAATTAAGAATAATAAAAAAAGACTTTGAATAGGCCATTGCACAGTTTTAATAAATAATAATAAAAAAAATATTGTTTTCACTTATAAAAAAACAAAATTAACAATTAAATTCAACCGAAAACTCATTGACTTCCAGTCAATTTGACTATTTTTTGCTTTGAATTACAGTTATGGTATATTAAGAAAAACATTAAACATTTTTTTTCAGGGAGGACATAGTCCAAGAGCATTAGTTCATAAGTATAGGCAGACCCGGAAATTTCTGGTAACAAGCTAATTTTTTCAGGAAAGGTCGAGAACTATGATTGGAACATCATACTAAAAGTCCTGAAAAATCCTCCTTGTGCTCTCCGAGAAATCCAAGATGGCGTCCAAAATGGCTGCCATTTTAAATTGGTCTATAACTTTGTAACCGCTTGTCGTAGAGTATCGATTTTGGTGTCAAATAGTTCACAATATATACATTCCTATTTGCTCTAACAGAAAATTTTGTCAAAAAATGGCCGCTACTACAGTTTCTGGCAGTTTGACCTTTGACCTGGTATTATCATATCTCGGTAATGGCTTGTCATAGAGAATTAAGATTAGGCCCAAATTGTTCAGAACATGCATATTTTTATTTGGTGTAATGAAATATTTTATCCCAAAATGACCGGAAGTGAGGTTATTGACCTCTTATTGACCTATTCATATCTCTTTACCGTATCTCAAGAAATATTTGTCGTAGAGCATTACTTTTGGTGTCATATTGTTTGGAACATATACATTTCTATTTAGTCTAATACAACAGTTTGCCCTCAAATGCTCGGAAGTAAGTTAATTTATTGAAAACTTAAAAAATCAAAGAGCTACATAGGCAGAGGATATGAATACTGTAGAAAAAATCTGAATCAAAGTTTTAACTCTGCCTTAAAACATGTTTTGGGCATAGCACATCATCAGGTAAAGTGAATTGTTACAAAAAGAAAATATAAAGTCAATAAATTACAAAGAATAACTGTCAGTGGCTAATCAAAGTTGGTTAAGTAAACAAAAGACAATTGGCAAATACCTATGTACACAGCACATATCCGACCATTTATATGCAATTTTGAGTTGCGTGCAAACGCGACTCTATTGCTCACTATGTCGGTCGGTAAACACTAACTCATATTCATATTTTGTCGTTATTTTGACACTGGATATTAATACTTGTAGGCATATATAAATGTTTTTAAACATTTTTCAACATTTTTTAACTTTTTCAGCAATTTCGGTCGGTTGGTCAGTCGGTAAACACTAACTCATATTCATATTTTGTCGTTATTTTGACACTGGATATTAATACTTGTAGGCATATATAAATGTTTTTAAACATTTTTCAACATTTTTTAACTTTTTCAGCAATTTCGGTTGGTTGGTCAGTCGGTAAACACTAACTCATATTCATATTTTTTCGTTATTTTGACACTGGATATTAATACTTGTAGGCAAATATAAATGTTTTTAAACATTTTTCAACATTTTTTAACTTTTTCAGCAATTTCGGTCGGTTGGTCAGTCGGTAAACACTAACTCATATTCATATTTTTTCGTTATTTTGACACTGGATATTAATACTTGTAGGCAAATATAAATGTTTTTACAAATTTTTTTACATTTTCAGCAATTTCGGTTATTCGGTCAGTTGGTAAACACTAACTCATATTCATATTTTTTCGTTATTTTGACATTGGATATTATTTAATACTTGGAGGAAATGTTTTTAAAAATGTAAACATTTTTAAACATTTTCATCAATTTCGGTCAGTTGGTCGGTCGGTCGGTCAGTAAACAATAACTCAAATTTACGCACGCGACTGCAGCCATGTATATGGCCTTGTTGACTTTGTAAAAATAATGCATTTTGAAACATTTCTTGCTTTAAATGTTCGTTGTATGGCTTATTTATGATAAAAAGAGAATATACCCTAGGTATTTCACGTCAAACGCTCTTTACTCGGCATGCATAGACTTTCTTTTCCAGATTCAGATTTTATTTGGTCCTTGCTGAAATCTATGAAAAATAGATTGGAATACCCGGGCAATGATCCCGGTACCTCTCACATGCTAAGTGAGAGCTCTACCATTTGAGCTAGTCCCCCAGTTACATATTTAACTGTTTAAAGATGAAAAAAGTATCACCATATGCCCTATATATGATTTATTAAATATTGAAAATATGCAAAATAAGGGTCTTTAAATCACTTCAACATTGATCAGCAGCATTCTGTTACAGTCATTCATCATCTGATGTTGCATCTTCAACATCTTGGTGTTTGTTGCTTCTTTCACATCATTATCATCATGTTCATCTGTATGGGTGTTGTTGCATGTTTGCCCAAAAGTTATGACGTTATGAGGTTAGAGAACATTCAATAGTGCATTCTCTTTTAAAACAAGGAATGGCCTGGTTTCATGTTTCAAAATGCATTATTTTTACAAATAAAATGGTCTTTAACATTAGGTTTTTGACAATCCGGAGTATAATATATGCCATGTACATAGTGTTCCCTGCCAATTGAGCATTTCCATGCGAAATGTATATGACCTGAACATTTCATTCTCACACTCACAGTATCATAAAGTCTATACGTTTCCTAAATTACATAAAATTTCTACTTTTCTGAGCAAAAATAATTATCATAATTTCTATAATAAATAATAAAAATAACGACGTGATTTCAACAAAAGCACTAATTCGCGTATGTACTGTAATGCGAGTTACAGACGAATAACGCATTTAAAATGTATTCATGACATCTACATATAGGTGACATTTTGTAGCAATAACTTTTCAACCATAACTAGTATGAGAATTTCAATTAACGTGTCCCATGATATTCTTTGTTCTATCGAAGTTAAATAAATGATTATTTTGGTTTTTTCTTGTATAGTTCATACCCTTATTACAGTAAAATTTACCCTCAAGGTTATTGTTGAAAATAACAAAACACTCTTCAACTACCCAATAAAATGTTGCGGAATAACCCATTTTTTTTGTTTACTTAACCAACTTTGATTAGCCAATGACAGTTATTCTTTGTAAGTTATTGACTTGATATTTTCTTTTTGTAACCTTACCTGATGATGTGCTATGCCCAAAACATGTTTTAAGGCAGAGTTAAAACATTGATTTAGATTTTTTCTACAGTATTCATATCCTCTGCCTATGTAGCTCTTTGATTTTTTAAGTTTTCAATAAATTAACTTACTTCCGAGCATTTGAGGGCAAACTGTTGTATTAGACTAAATAGAAATGTATATGTTCCAAACAATATGACACCAAAAGTAATGCTCTACGACAAATATTTCTTGAGATACGGTAAAGAGATATGAATAGGTCAATAAGAGGTCAATAACCTCACTTCCGGTCATTTTGGGATAAAATATTTCATTACACCAAATAAAAATATGCATGTTCTGAACAATTTGGGCCTAATCTTAATTCTCTATGACAAGCCATTACCGAGATATGATAAGACTAGGTCAAAGGTCAAACTGCCAGAAACTGTAGTAGTAGCCATTTTTTGACAAAATTTTCTGTTAGAGTAAATAGGAATGTATATATTGTGAACTATTTGACACCAAAATCGATACTCTACGACAAGCGGTTACAAAGTTATAGACCAATTTAAAATGGCAGCCATTTTGGACGCCATCTTGGATTTCTCGGAGAGCACAAGGAGGATTTTTCAGGACTTTTAATATGATGTTCCGATCATAGTTCTCGACCTTTCCTGAAAAAATTAGCTTGTTACCAGAAATTTCCGGGTCAAACCCTAATGCTCTTGGACTAACAATATATCTTTAAATAATCTTCATGTGATAATTATTTTTCTGTTATTTTGTCAATAAAGTCTATAAATACATTCTAAATTTTGAAAGGTGTTCAGAGACCCCTCCAATGCACCCTGGCAATTATGGTACTAGGAGTACAGTAGGAGTGCAGTACTGTATACCATATATTTCGGTGTATAAGTCGCACTTTTGGAATGCAAATTTAACCTCTAAATTAGGGGTGCGTCTTATACACCGAACATAAATGCCTCACCACACAGATTGTACATATCGACACCTCGTTGGCTAGGCCTGGGCTTTTTAAGGTAAGGCCTAGTACTAAGGGTAGACCTAGCTACAGTGTACTAACGTAACAGCAACCTGCTTCTGCCTAGTTTTCCCAAGGCATTTTAGTGTCATGTTGTACTAAATATGATGAAAAGATTTTCATACATGTAATTATCATACAGATAGAATTATAATTTTTCTTCTATAAATAGATATTGGTTTAATATTTATATTTATGTTAGAGAGAAAGAGAATGTTTTTGCTATAATTAATCATTTCTATATTCTATTTTGGATTTAGATTGATTTATCAGACCACTCATTAGATCATAAGGTCTCTTTTATCTTACTTGCAGGAAAAAGAAAATAAATTATAAATTTGTGTTCCTGTCAAACTTGTGTATTAAGAAGACCATTAGTAAAAACAATATGATTGAAAAAGTTTCCCTAAATTTTTTTTATAAAATTTAAGTCAATTTCTGAAAATTATTGACTGTAGTGTGGCAGCTTTATTGGCTCAAAGTTTAAAGGTCAATTTACACATGAGTGGTAATGGTAAGCGGAAATCTGCATGTTTTGTCCCATCAGCAAGAGGAATTTGCGGCCGGTGTGGTGGAAACTAGATGGTTGTAGGCATCAAGGCTGTATGTTGTAGGAACTGTTAACCTGGACTAGACAAATTATGACTGACTGAGCAGCTAGCCTACGCCAGCCATACAGTAGACCTGGTTAGCGGGCCAGTATTTAATACTCAGTCATCGACATTTGTTGGCTAATAACGTCCCAAATGTATCTTTTCTTTACACTATCCTTATACAATCAGTCACATCGTTTATTTTTCAATAATGAAACTACGCTAGGCCTACTAGTACTAAGACACTCGTATTTATTGACATCTTGGACTTGACGGACGCACGCATGCTGTTGATATATGATGTCACATCAATCATGTGGTTGATTGGACAGAATCCAAAATTACTGCGCAGTATTTTGACAAAATAGAATCTGACTTTTAAGTTTTAGTTCTCAAAAAATCAAAATGTTGATATTAAAAGAATTTTATGATCATTTGAAGTCTTGTATATTTTCTACCATCATGCTCTGCGGATGACTGAGTAGTGTGTACGCGTAGCTTTTGCAGGCTCCACTCCCAGTAGCGAGTTTCGGTCGTGCTAACATAAACAGGTAACGGGAAGATTCGGCCCTGAGACGAAAAAGACAAAATTGTCAATAAAATACGGATTGTTAAACACCTTTAAAAACTTGATAAATACCCAAAAAAATGAATATGAATTTGGTCTAAAGTGAGACGTTTCGGCCCACAAAGTGGGATGTTTCGGCCCAAAAGTGGGCCGAATCGTCCCACCAAAAGTGGGCCGAATAGTCCCGGGCCGAATCGTCTCAGGGCCGAATCGTCCCTGAACCACATAAACAATGTATTCTACATTTACATGCACTAGAGGTAGATTTTGTTTAATTGTATTTACCGCATAACACAATACACAAATGTATTTCTTTTCTTGCCTAAACTTTTCTGCCGTCCGAAAATCAAAAACTTTCTCCATAATTTTCAATGAAAAAAAAAAAAAAAATAAATAAATAAATAAATACTATGTAAACTTGTTTATTTTATCAATTAAATATTTGATAGAAAAAATAAGGTACCGTAGGCCTTAAATTGACTGATTAATTTTTTTATACAACAAAGATGCATTCTTAGTTTTAATTTGTACAAGCCCAAGTAATATTTCAGATAAAATTGTCAGTATGTTTTACATAACGATCATAAATTGCACTGTTATTAACTTTAAGCTAGGCTTGAATTCATATATTTTAGGCCTATGTATTCATGGGTTAAAAAAGGCTTGATCGTTTCGCCCGATTAAAAAAAAACCACTTGACCCTACTTGGGAAAAGTGTCTATTTACGCAAAATTGCAATGTATACTCAATAAAAATATCAGATCTGGAAAGATTTTTTTTTTAGTGAAGAAATTCATTTTTGGGACTATACAAATATATACTCCCTCTTTTGCATGTAAAAGAATAGGAAATTACAAGGTATCCTCTCGAAAAATCTCGAAAAGGCGTGACTTTCAAGAAAACCGTACACATTGAGTATGAGGAATGATATTTTAAAATAACAGTTGAAATGTATGAAAAATATGAATTTTCTGGGTGGAGCTCCACTTCGTTAATGTTAATTTGTGGAATTGATCTAATACAGGCTTCTATTTTATCTTGCTTCCTCTTCCAAAAATTGTCTTGTTGTGTATGTCATGTTTACTATAAATAATGGTTGTATCAACTGTATTAATGAAATATCCATTTACTTGCAACATTGTTAATATAAAAAAAATTATTTTAATCGGATCCATTTCTTAGAAAAAATAAAAATAATAATAAATAATGTTTTTAAAATGAATTAAAAATAAAAGATATAATTGTTTTTGGCACAATGCTATTGGTAAGTTGTGACTATCGTTGCTAAGTAAGATGGTTAATACTCGCATCCTTAATGCACGCTTTTATTGCTGGCCTGTCTTCCTAAGTGAAACGCTTCACTGAGCCTCAGCAAGGCCATTGTGAAGAGGCTTTAGTAGCTATAAATAACAGCCAGCAATTCTAAAAATAGCTTTGTGCATAAATAATTATATCACTAGGTATAGTAGATTGATGAGGTCTCAGGCTGGTATGATAGATTCTATTAAGGCCATTCTATTAAGATTATTCGTCTACGTTTCCTATGCGCTGTTTCGAGCTACACCCATTTTTCCACTTGTCATCAGCGATAATGATACGATAATGTGCATGTAAACCTTTTTTGTGAATCACAGATGTGTTATGCAAATTAGATTAATTATTAACTCATAATTCTTGGACAAATTATATCGGTGTCGGTTAAATATCGTATATTGAAAAATTATGTATGTATTGTAGGTTTAAAGTGTATTAAACAATAATATTAAGAGTAATGCCGTTGATGTAAACATTTATTACAGATAGATAAATTACTAAAAATGATACAGTATGTAATGAAAAAAAATTGTTTTGTTTCTTATCGATAATAAATGATGATACCAAGTTACTCAATTTTCTTTGAATAGCTCAGTTGAAGAATTATTTTGATTATTATAATTTTATTTTTTTATTTTATTTCATCATCACCCTACAGTTACCAGACGTCACCATTAACAGTGTCAATAAAATAATTTTGAATATAATAATAAATGGGTAGGTCGGTAGGAAATGTTTGTTTTTTCAAACCTAAAATGTGTTACCGGCGAAAAAATAAACACAAATGATGGAAAAAGACCACACCACTTTCATGTTTTCTAGCTATAAGGCCACATATTAAAAAAACTTATTTAGCGTCACCGCCCGCCCCTGGATTTTGGCACGCCCCTGATTTTTAAGAAATTTGTATTAGCTATAACAAAAATCTGCCGAGAATCGCCGAAAAAGATTGTTTTTTTCAAATAATTTTATATTATTATTACTTGAATGTTATCTTTTAGTTATAAAAGTAATTAAATTAAATTGCCACGGAGCGAGAATTTAGGTCCTAATACAGCTGCCGCCTTCAGCCTCTTATTGTGGGGAAATTCCACTTCTTCAGCATCATCAATCGATCAAAGTGCGCTGATCGTGTGGTGGTAGATTGATCGCTAAAACAAGTTTGAAAGATCTTACAACATTTCAATTTTTATTCAATGTGTATAATTGCTCGGCGAACACTTAGGCCTACACAAGGCCTAGCTGTATTACATGAGTTTAGATATTATTTCAGATTTTTTTAGTTTTATATTGTTTTATCCATACACTGGCATTAAATGACATTAAAAAGTAGGCTGTATTCAAACAGCGCATCACCCATAGTTTGATTTCTCATCGCGGGGCAATTCCCCAGACATCGAAGTAAAGTTTAAGTTTTTAATATGGTAGGTAAAATGTTGAATTTTACTCGTTTTTGATGCATAAGCTAGGCCAGATATGGGTCATATTGATCGGCAAAATGTCGCTGCTATAGGCGGCTAAGAACGCACACGGCTCTTGTTGTACGTCCTGTCAAAGGTCAGAAAGTACATTTCTGGGTATAACATGAAAATTATTTTTATTAGGGTCAATACAAACATTTGTGTTTTCAAGTCTATATGGACGGTATGGAGATATGACAATTTAAGGTCAAGTACCTAAAATTAATGCACTTCCGGTCATTTTTAGAGAAACTTTTGCATTACAACTAATAGAAATATGTATATTACCAACAATTTTAGATAGAAATTAAGTTTCTACAATAAGTGGTTACCGAGATACAAGTGCAAGTCGGCCATTTGGAAAAACGCCCTCAAACTAGGCTTTCGGCAAATAATATTTTCAAATTCAGCATACTCAAATTATCCTAAAAAAATGTGTTGCCAACTTTGAGCACAACTTGCCATTTCCATCAATTTTTAGAGGGCCTTTTCCAGTTTTGTGCCTATACTAAGGTTGGCAGTTTTAGGAAATCAAAGGCTATGTTCACACTTAGCCACTAACCATTGACACTTTATCCCGATAAAAAAAGTCCATGGACAGTGTTTACGTTTATACGCACATTCACAATCCAGATACTGAGAATGAATGCAGGACAATAACCATCAGGACAACACCCATTCTGAAATGTACCATTGTTTAGAGTTTGGGATGTATGCATACAATCATGCCAAAAGGTGTATGCATACATGCCAACATCTGAAGTTTTTTTAAGGTCAACATCGCCCTCTATCTATTATCGAGAGGTAAGGAGTGCAGTGTATCCTTTCTCCGTCTTGGCAAAGAAAATTTCATGCCAGCATGAGGCTAATTAATCATACATGTTACCATATTATGCTAAAAGAAATCCCCTCTAAAAACCAGCCTATACGGTATTAAGCCTAGCGCTCTTAATGTGAAAGCGCTTCACATCAAAATTATACAGTATGTGAATGACAGCCTTTTTCTCCGCATGTGAAACATTTACATTGTGTGACCCTGATATGACACGTTACTGTTCCGATCTGTATAGCCTATTCTGATTGACCAAGCTGGATTGAAGGTTCTAGTGTGAACCAGGCCAAAAACAATTTCATTTTATCATAAAGTTATTTACATCTTGACAGTAAATTGCAATTTTTAATTGAATATAAACATTGTACGGACCGATATTAGTTTGTTTTATATTCTCTTATCTCTATCAAGTTTTTATCGGGAGACATCGCCATTTTCGGGAGAGTTGGAGGTCTAAGTCATTTTCCAATCAACTCGTTTCTTGTTTTTCAGTTGCACACGCTTGCATTGTCATTTTATTATTCTGGAAATCTCTCAACTTGTCACCAGATTTGTTAAAAAATGTTTATGCCCCAATCTGGCAGGTATGACATTGTGTTTGGTTGTTGCATCGTATATCAAAACAAAATGTATCAATATAACCAGTAAAACTATTACATTGAAAAAACTGAGAAAAAAAATGGAGATAATTAATTCACATATTATTTAACACATATTTCCTCGCAGCAGAACAGACTATGTGTTGTAGAATAAGAGTAGGATCACTCACAGCAATAGAAGCTACATGCATGACTGTGTTTAAACAATTCAGCCATATTATTATAATGGCACATTATAGCTCTGTCAATCAATACAAAGCACAGGCATGTAATGGCTTGGCTATTAATAGAACAGCTTGGCTATTTTTAGCTCATCCAACCAGGTTGTATAATTAGAAGTTTGGTAGTCCATCAAGGCACCTAATATATGTGGCAGATGGCTAACTTGCATACAGTAAATTATGCTGGAGCATGTTACTTCAAAGGAATCAAATCTCTATTAACAAATTATTCTCAGTGGCATGTCAGCGTACTTCTGCAGTACTACATTAACTACAGATTTTAAATCACATATATATAGTATAGTATAGTATTCGTTCAGTAGTACTGTGAGATGTATAACCTATTTATTCATTTATAGTACAGTATTAAGTATTTTATTTGAAAATTTATACATTCTTAAATTTATTTATTTTCGTTTGATCTGATTTCTAAGGTTACAAATTGCATTTTATGTAAAAATAAATACTATATGGGCCTATAGCCCTGTCTAACGAAAAAGTGATATCTAATGGTGATAATCAACATGCTCTAATGCATGTTAAGTTTCTGTAAACATTTTGATAATTGTTGCCATGTGACGTTGTCGACTGATCGCGCTGGGAAATCAACTTGTTGTGCATGCTGTCTATAACTGTTATAAAACAAACAATGAATGTTGTGTATTCATTGAATGGAGAGAATATTTCATTCGATGAAAACTTGACTGCTCTATTTTCAACTCCTCGTAAAAAATAGAGTATTCAATTTTTCGACTCAAGAAATATTCTCACCATCGAATAAACATTCATTAGGCCAAAAAAAAAAAATTATTGTGTTGGCCACGTTTTGGGTAAATCCTAAAAATGGGTAGGAAAAGTTTTTTTTTTTTTTTTCAGACCAAAAATGTGTTGCCGGCAAAATAATAAACAATTTACACAATTGATACAAAAGACTTTTAAACACTTTTCATAGCACCCTAGACTCACGCTAGCTATAATTCTTTCAACAAAAGTTTAAAAAAGGTTTATTAAATAAACGTAGGCCTAGCTTTTTGAGGCAAAAATGCCTAGGCTAGCCCTAGCTACCATTTTTAAAGCCAACAAAAACAATCAAGATCGAAATAAACTATTTCCGTGTTAATGCTACATTACGCAAGTTAACATATTATTCTAGATGAAAAATATTGAGTTTTATATTGTTTTATCCATACGTAATTACACTGGCATTAAAGATGTAACATTAAAATTTAGGCCGTTTTATGAGCCATATTTCGCCGATTTCTTATTGCGGGGAAATTCCCCACCAGCGACATCGATCGATCGAGGCTAGAGGTCCGGCTAGAAGCCTTGCGTGCATGCCGGAACGGATGGATTATCGCTATATAAATAACAAGTTTGAACAAAAGAGCTTACGACAATCTTAGGTAAATTTTTATTAAACGTATATAGGCCTACTTGCTTGGCGCATCCATGCCTTTTAAATCATTTAACAAGTCCGTAATGGGATCGTAGTACTGTACAGTAAAACCAAAAAACACCGCATCAACAACCTCGTGCGATGTACGATCTGTTGTTCTTTTGCTGCAGATCAACATTGGTAGAGTCCATTAATTATGAGGGTGTTTAAAAATGTGATAACTATTAAAAACCTGTCTCAACCACTGTGTAATCTAAGTGTTTATTTAATTTAAACCTGGATCCCCCAAAAATTAATAATCGCGTATTCCGGTTATCACGTGATTGATTCACGGTTGGTTGCACGCTTCTTTTTTACACGTCCGGCGGAGGTGAAATATGTTCGCCAATTTGACAATATTTTTTCACCATTTGGTTTCAAAATTGCCGTTTGGCTCAACAACAAAAAAAAAAAAAAAAAAAAAAAAAGCCGACCTTCATTTTCGGCAGTTTAGGGTCGGTCAGGCGTGGCCAACACAATAATTTTTTTTTTTTGGCCTTATTTTATATTTATATATGCGTTGTTTTATAAAACTACTAAAATTGCATGGATAGTGTCATAAATTATGCCATTGTTTCAACCATAATAGAAAGACATTTATAGAATTGAATGTAATGTTTATTAATATCAAGAACGTTTTTTTAATACAATCAGAAGTTTACCATTTACTTTCAATTGATTTTAAAATGATATTTTTTAATGACTACTTTGAAATTATCACTATTGTTTATTAAGAATGGCTAAGGTTGGGGTAAATCATTGGAAAACAATAAATACAAAAACTAGAATCAATACAGACTACAGAATCTAAATAACAAAAATGAAATGGCTGAAATTTGAGTAGAATATTAGAAGTTGAATATATTATATTTATAGCTAGATTATGGTAGCCTACTTTGAAATACTCCAATTTAATTTAGAAACAGAGATTACATTGGATGAAATGGTGCAATCAAGAGGAAATATACTTAATTCTTAAAAAAAACAAAATAAGAAACGAAAGAAAAGAAAATTACTTGCGCTAAAAATTACCCTGGATGAGCTATAAATGGAGAATTTGATTCTATCTGGAACAGCATTCAACAACATTGTTGGCATTAGTTGGTTTGCTGCAAGTGTAAAAGGTCCTTAGCAGGCTAAATTTATTAATATAAATACAGTTATCAACAATAACTTTAGCGCATAGTTTCCTTTGCTAAAAATGTCTACCTGCGATAACGAACACAGCTTTGGCGATATTTGACGCCACACCATGAACACATATTATAAATAACCTGGTAAGGTTGTGCTCGCTGCCGCTGCATCCTGTTTTTAAGGTCATTTAAAAATAAAACTTGTTGAAACATTTACTGTGAACGTAAGATGGATTAGGGACATACTTCAACTATTATAGACTTCACCTGCAAATTTAAGATTATGTTTGTCACGATTATAGGTACTGATTACAAACAACTGCCACGTGGTGTCTGGAAACAATTTTTTCGCAGCGTGATATGATAGCAGATTGTTGTACCCTCGCCTCTGTTTGTGAGAAAATATGTACAATTCTCATAATGATGGGAAATAACAATGCACACGGCATTTTGTCTACCCTGCTTGTCTTTCACTGTTTGCTTTCCTTCTCGGTTTAATGATGTAACAACTTTGTTAATCTACAGTAAACCAATTATTAAATTTGATGTTTTTATAATCTTAAAGGACAACTTTACCAGTATTCATAACAACATACTGTTATTATGTAACCGGGATGTACTCATATGAGCAAAAAGTATAATTTGTTCCAAAATGAATATTTTCAGAAACTGTTAGTTCTGAAAAGCAAGTGTTTATCCTAAAATAAAAAATAAATATTATTAGTTATAATGGTACAAAAACATCCTCCAGTTACCCAATTTTACCCACTGCAATAGGGCAATGTCGTGTTCATCGTAATACGCACACAAAAAAAACAGTCTGAAATAATTGTTAGTTTTTTTCTGTAACAGAGATTTTTTTGGAAATGTAATTTTTCTACAATTTTGACCCAAAACTGATTTATGCATAGTTTGGATTCCAACTGTATACCAACCTGTTACCCACCACACACCACAAAAATAATTATAAAATTATCTCATTTAGTATTTTTTTGCAATTTATTAAAATCACATTTTTTTTCGCACATAAATATTGCACACATAGGTGGGACTAATGTTGCGCAGTGAAAGGGTTAAAATACAGGTCAAATTAGCAATTGTGACAACGCCTATCAATTCAGGTTTGAATTTTCGATGTTAATATGGCTATGTTCAGACCCATGGCGTTAGACCGTTTTAGCGTACAACGTTACTTAGCAAGGTCACATTACAAACTGCAGAGAAAAAAAATGAGGTGTTCAGACCCATAGTGTACGGTATATCGTTACAACGGAAGTGCGTCATTCAGGTTGTTTCTAGTTGCATATTCATGTGCTCTTTACCCACATGTTTTCATCATTATTTCCACTGTATATAGGCCTAGATCTCAGCCCTACAATTATGACAAAATTTGCCGTAAATAAAACATACCTCAGCATTTATTTAAGAAAAATATAGTAAAGCCAAATTTCTGTTTCTATTGTTTTTTATTTTGTAGTAAAAAACATTTTCCCCAGGCTCTTGTGTTACGAAAATAAAGCAGGCCTCCTATTATTAAAATAAAAACAAATTGTATCAAGAGTAAAGAGAAACTACTGTAGGCCTTTTTACGGCCATTGATTTTGTTATACACTATCCCTTAACTTTGAAATATATGTAAGGTAAAAAATGAAAGCAATATTGGATATGGAACTTTAGACTTTACTTTTGACTTTTCAGACTTTATGAACATAAAAGATGCTAAAGAAAAATTGTGCAAAAATTGTGCTGTGTGAATTAGATGATGCGAGCAAACACTAATATGTAACGAAAGTATAAAATGACAAACTATATTATTTTGGGTGTTTTTCGTGGTGTATTAATTATTTGATACATAGATAAAATACAAGTGAACATAATCAAATGAAAAACACGTTGCTGTGGAAACACGAATTGTTAAGTTGTTTTCATGTTAAACAATATCAAACCATTTTGAATCGTTTTGTTTGTGTGTGTTTATTTTTATTCATTTACATCTTTTTATTTCAATGGTTTTGATATTTTGCAATTTTTTGTATGTGGAAGATTTGTTACATATTTGCTACTTTTGTAATTAAATTGTGGTCTAGCAGTAACCCGTCTTGTCTGCATTTGCATGGCATGATTAAGTATAATAAAAGCTCACGCTTCCCAGCCCCTGACATTTATTTTTTAAAAAAACAAACAAACAAATTGTCAATAATAAAATTTTGAACTATTTACGGCCATTGATTTTGTTATACACAAAGTATTCCTTTACTTTGAAATACTGTAAGCTACAAAATGAAAGCAATACTAGATATGGGACTTTGTGCTGTGTGAATATTAATCTAGGGTGCACCTCAGAAAGTGACAACGTGCATGAGAGGGACATGCACGCCAATCAGTCGTCAATTAAAACATTTTAATGATAAAATATGAATTATTAATATTATAAATAATATAAAACTACTAATAATAAACTACAGCTGCTTACGGACTTTAAAATCAACACAAAAAGCGAAATTAGATGCTCGGACAGAAACTTTTACATCATTGGATGTGTTTTTTCGTTGATATTTGATATTTTGTGGAAACACGACATCAATTTGGATTCGTTTTACTTGTGTATGGGGGTGTGTGTGTTTTTTTTATTCAATTACATTTTTTTTTATTTCAATGGTTTTTTATATTTTGCAATTTTTTTGTGTGAGGTTTAGTTTGTTGTTTGCTAGTTTTGTAATTACATTGTGGTCTAATTTTGACTGTTATCTTTAAGCGGTGATACTTATTACTTACACATATCGTGGATTCGAACTGGAACGTACTATAAGCCTTGATATCTGGCCACTGAGCCAAAATATGATTTAGAAAAATCATTCTGTTCAAAGGATAGGTGTAATTAATTAACACTTTAACGATGCAGTAATTCGATACAGTTGACCGTCTGCTGAGACTAAATACTGTTTGTTGGCGGACCAGTATGGTATTTGTAGATCCAACCATGGCGGTACATAACAGAGGAGGTTGCGTAGTTTATACAGTGACGTAACATGGTCGATGATACGTCAACTTACTGTGATTTTTTGTCTTTTTTAGTGTTTATCCTTAAAATTCAGGAAAGTGATACAGTAAATTTTCACGATTTTACATTTTGAACTATTCCATAACATTTTATTTTTGCGATTTGAGTTCCTTGTGTAATTTTTTTAACCAAATTGGCAAATGTATTTCGCCTCCACGATGAATGTCAAACAACAATTAAATAGCGTCAAGTAAAATTACAGAATACGCGATTGTAAATTTAGGGATGTAATAGGCTCTTAGATAGTGAACACCCACTATTATTATATTACCTAAGAAATGTGGTAAGCTTTTTTATTCCAATTCGAACATTATTTTAGAGAGCAATCCTCCCACGGCGCCACACGTGTCGATCTGAGTAGGCTGAGTAGGGCCTAGCTAGAATTTTCAGTCGGTTGCAATTTATTTTAATGTTTTAATTACACCTGAACAAACAATATAAATAATAATCAGTGTTCGTAAATGTTTCAAAGAATACACAATTAGAAGTTTATCGTAACTATTTTATTTTCATTTTTTCCATATTTAGGCTAGGCCTGGCTAACTAAGCCTAGGCTAGGCCTGATCGACTGTAAACAACATCGTTGGGAATTGTGCGATTTTTGTGCACCCTTTATTTTCATGATCAATTGCGAAAATAAAGGGCGTGCAAACATTTTGGGCTTTACAGTATAGCCTATCGTGTATCATAGTCCCTCAATAAACATCAGTGTGAGCACGTACCGTTCAGTGAAATTACGCAAAATATTTAGTAGCATTAATATATAGATTCTTAATTGGTTTTATTTTCTATCTTACAGTTTTTTAGACCAAGTTAATACAATCAAGGAGCCAAACTATAGTCCAACAGAACAGGTAAGATAAGACAGGAATTTTTTTGATTTTGGTCCCTGCTATCACGGAAAACAGAGAAACTGTTTTTAGTGTTTGAAAGTTGTATGAAAAGTCGCAGTGGACTGCCTTCAGTACTGTTGACCTAGCACATTTTACTGCTGCGGGTCTTAAAGGAAAACTTGACTGAGGACCATATTTTAACAACGTATTACTATTAGGAATGGACATCGCCGTAAATTGCTGTGATGTCACAGGTGCATCGCAAAATCTACTTAATGAGTTTTCATCATTGAAAACTCATGAGGTAACTTTTGCGATGCACCTGTGACGTCACAGCAATTTACGGTGACGGCTGTACGGTGAGCGCGTGCAGCGAAATCCTTAATCTTGCGTTAGTTCTGAATGTACATCACCAATACGTTATTAAAATATGGTCCTCGGTCAAGTTTTCCTTCAAGTAATTTTCTACTACTACTGTACTTTGATTTTTGAATTGTAACAATAATAACAGTAACACACAGTCTTTTTCATTTACTAATTAATGAATTTAACCTAAAATTACATATTAAATGATATTCTACACCTATTATGCAGATATTGCCTGCTTAGAGGTAAAATATAAGATTTGACATCCCTGAGGGAATGATATTTTGCTCGAGGGAATATATATTTCCTGAAGCGGTAGCTGAAGGAAATATAATTCTCGAGAGCATAATATCATTCCCAAGTGGATGTCAAATCGTATATTTTACCGATATAAAAGGCGATATCTGTTATATTATATAGCCAACAACAAGTAGAATATCTACCGGGTTGGGTAGCTAGGCCACCTTTATGTAATAAGCCTGCCTAGTTAGACGTTGCATTCACCTTACCTTGCAAAGAATAATATACAGATAATTACTAATTAATGATTTCTTGGCAATAAAACATTCACTGAGGCCTAGGTCATTTAAATAATAACACAATAATTTCCATTAATAAGCCTACATTAATAATATTATCAGGTAGGCCGAATAAATAATAATTCGTCTTCGAGCCGAATCACCTGCTACGCGCGTACCAGGTTAATGCCGTCAGTATTGACCAATCACAAACGGTATTTCGTCGCATCTATAGAAGGAGAATAACAAATGAGGGCGCTATG
The DNA here is from genome assembly GCF_963402885.1 of Antedon bifida. Taxonomy (NCBI): domain Eukaryota; kingdom Metazoa; phylum Echinodermata; class Crinoidea; order Comatulida; family Antedonidae; genus Antedon; species Antedon bifida. Next base: position 8,079,459 of record NC_136233.1, on the reverse strand, counting down.
TATGCATAGTTAACATAGTTTAGTTGCTTACTTTCTTCAAGCAAGTTATGTGGCGCAGCTGGTAAAACGTGTCTCGTTGATGTGGACTAATCTTCGCGAGTTCAAGCAAGGAATATCACTGCATTCAAACATACAAAGTTTTAATGAATTGAAAATACACAGAAAACAATATACTGTGAATATGATAATTAAATTGATGACGTCATTTTTCATTTTAAAATGCAGGGAACATAAAATCAGGGTATGAACATGGTTCTACTGTACTGGTTTTATTGAGTTTTATTTTGAACCAAAAACAGTTTTGTATCATGCCAATATTCATCAACCCCTTTACTTGTATAATGTGTTCTTATGGGATTATAAACATATTATCAGTATAATAATATGCTATTTTTAGCTGTGCCTAAAGGTCTTATTCAATATTATTAGGTGATCATTTAGAATAAAATGATCACCTATTGTTATTGTATAAAATCTTTATTATTATTTTTTTTTTTATTATTTTTTTTCTTTTTATTGTTTCTGTACACTATTTTGTGTAACAATTATCTCAAAAAGTTTAATGTCAATGATTACAAAAATTTCAGAATATCTTTCAAATAATACAACTTAATCCTAATAAGCTTTCCAGCGTGATCACTCATCCGTGACGACATTTATACGCCATTTTGCGAAATCACATTATCAATCATATCTCCATAATTCATTATCACATATTAATGAAATTCACTACACGTAAACTTCAGATCAAGGGTAAAAATATTAGCAAATAAAAACGCACGCGCACGTAGGTTCATGCGCGTGATATCGCGCATTAAAAATTTAAAACGCTCAAAATTAAGTTTTGATCAATTTAGAGCATGAATTAGGCCATTTGCGTGTTTCAAAAAATTACTGCGCAAAAATGCGTTTTTGCGCGCGCGATACTTAAAAAGCGTAAAAAATATGAATTTTTTTTACAAATCTCATTCTACTCACCATCCTTAGTACATTCACCAAATTTGAGTCAGTTCCGACTTAAAATAACGCTATACGAGCACGTTAAAAATGACAAAATGCGCACATTTATTTTACAAAAGTTCTGAAAATGGTGAAAAATAGGTCTTTTTTAAAATGAAAATAATTCTTCAGAATGCAAGATGACCCCCGATTTTTTTAACTTATTCTGGAAGCCATTGAGTTGTAGATATGAATTCATGTACACATTTTACGTACAAAATGTTTTGACGTCATCAAATGGCCACTTGAATTTAAAAATTAGGATTTGTTATCTTTTTGTGTAGATTATCACATTCAACAGAGCGCATCTTGGTTATGTGTGCTCGAATTTCGCACAACTTTCAGTATGTGCTTGCTTAATTAATTATCTTTATCATGAGTTGACACTATCTTCATTTTAATGACGTCATCACGCGTAAAAACTTGAATAACGTAGGCCGTGTAATTTCACCTTCGCAGTAAATTTGAATATCTTACAGCTCTTCAGAATTGAAGGTTACCTTGATGATTATAATTTATTGTGAAAGCTGATGAAATGTAGATATTAATTCATATAAAAATTAAGCCTATCGGATGTTGTGACGTTAACATATGGCCAGTTGAAGTGAAAAAGTAGTTTTTTCATATTTTCCGTCAAAGTTATACACAATTCAAAGAGCGCGCACAGCGCTTCTACGTGCCAAATTTTTTTTCCAAATCTTATATTTTTTTGCTCAATTAATTATCTTTCGAAATTGTCATCTTAAAGTTTAGTTTGATAACGTCATCATGCCAAAAAATTAGAACATGTGTCCCGTAATTTCACCTATGCTACACTGTATATAGATATACAGTATATACTGTACATATTGTATATGGCATATAGGCACAACTCAGCACTATAAGCATATAATAGGATGGCATACATCAACATTTTCCGATCGTATGTTAACGTACGTGCATGTTTAAAAAAAAATTAATTTCAGTAAAATGATAAAAATGATCACCTATAATTCGTCAAAGTGACGAATTAAATTCTAGTTATTACATTGGATATCTACTAACTACTAATATTACAGTACTATAATTTATCAACAGAGGCTTGGTATAGATAAATATTGTCAAATATTGGAGAAAATATTGGAGAAAATCCAGAATGAATATCAGGAATTGTCTAGAAAATCAATTTTTTTTCTTTAAACAAATAAATAATTTTGTTAATAAAATCCTCACTGTCTAGGCCTTGTCTTTTAAATTACATGCTTGAATGATTTTTTCTATAGCGCCATTAAAAAACATTTTTTTTTCAACAATGTTTTCTTTAAGCATTACCTACTCAATAGTCTCGCCATTATTTCAGTTTCTTTCAAAATTCTACTGAATATAATTCCAAAAAGTTCTTAATTTGACAAAATACTGTATTTTGCCACTATTTTTAAGTTATCCTGAATTTGACGACGTTAATACAATAGGAATATTAGGCAAAAAAAAAAATGTATTGTGTTGGCCACGTTTTGGGTAAATCCCAAAAATGGGTAGGTCGGTAGGAAAAAAGACAAAAACACTTCATAGCACCCTAGGCTCACGCTAGCTATAAATATTGTTTCAACAAAGTTTAAAAAAGGTTTACAGTATTAAATAAACGTAGGCCTAGCTTTTTTAGGCATAGGGTTGCTAGGCCTAGAAGCTCTAGCTACCATAACCAACGACAATCATCGATATAAACTATTTCCATGTTATATGCTACATTACGCAAGTTAACATATTATTCACACAAAATATCGTTCCCTCGGGGATGTCAAATCTTATATTTCACCTGGTGTTAGGATTAGTTCGCTGAGGTAGAGCGAAGTCATGGTATACCTAGTTTGACTATACACTACATTAGCTTATAATACATGTTACCATATTACACCAAAAAAAAAAATAAATAAACGCTCCCCTAAAAACCATTGGGAACAATAAATGCCCGGGGTGTTTATTGGGATGAATTCGGTAAGGTATTTCTAGCATTCTGGAAACTGTTGAGCTCAATGTTTCTATCAAAATGTTTGATCGTCCTCGGGACGTTATTGCATAATGTTACTGAGAGACAGCTTTTTGGTTTAAAACATTAGTATTTAATAGTATTTCTGGTCATCTTTTATCCAAATTTTCTATTAGAATGAATGTAAATATGTATATTTCGATCAAATTGATACCAAATTTAAGTTTCTATAACCGGTACTTACATAGATATGAAGATGCCCTGGTATGTGGGTCAAAGGTCAGAAATGACTTTTTTGAACTTTTTTGACTAAAATGCCCCATGAGACTGAATATGTATGCATGCCTTTAGAACATAGAGACTAAAAAATTGACTGCGATCAGTGGTTGTCAAGATTTGCATTTGTTCATATAACCCTTGACATCGACCCTTTGACCTTTTGTATCATTTTTCAAAATGTGTAACAAATAACAAAATGTATATTTCAAACAATTTAAGACCAAATACAAGTGTCTATGACCAGTAGTTTCGGAGATACATACATGCCCTGGATTGAGGGTCAAAGGTCAGAAATGGCATTTCCGGTAATTTTTTGAATAAAATGTCCCATTAGACTGAATATAAATGTATACCTTCTGAGACCAAAATTACCTCGCTGTGCTTACGAAAGTTGATCTAGCTAGTAGTATAGTAATTGTGTATTAAATTCTAGTTTAATATTGGTACTGTGGAATATTGTATTAAGTTGTCACTAGAATTCATCTACACTAATTTTTGTTTTCTTGTAGGATATTCTACGATGTCGTGTCTTAACATCAGGCATCTTTGAAACAAAATTTGTTGTTGATGGTGTCAACTTTCAGTAAGTAATGTAGACAGCACTTCGTGTAAAACTTTGAATTAATTTTGGTAAAATTGTACTGATAGAAAGACTTTTCTTACCAATCTCCACACACAGACTTTTTCGTATGTGATTTGGAAACTCCATAGATAAATACGAAAGTCCTGACAACAATTTCTAGTAATCTTGTGTCTCAACCACTGTGTAATCAAAATGTGTATTTAGTTACATCCTTAAATTGACCATTCTATTCATTATCACCTGATCGATTTACTCTTGATGTCTAGTGGAGGAAAATGTCCATTTATTACAATGTTACCTTCAACATTCCAGTCATTTGGATTTGCGTCTTAAATTTTAAAGATATATTGTCCCCTAAAAAAATATTTTTTTAAATTTTTCTGTTGAATATGTTATTTTAATGTCACATAATAGTTATTCACTCTCACACAAAATTGGGTCTGAAAAAAATTTATTTACCTGAGAAAAATGTAATTTAAAGCAAAAAATGGTCAAATTGTCTGGAAGACAATGAGTTTTTGGGTAATTTAACTGTTTATTTTGTCTTTTTATAGGTGAAATAATTTTTTGAAGTGAAGTGAACAACTTCATTAAAACGGCAAAATGGCCTATTCAAAGTCCGATTTTAAAAATCTTTTGCATGATTTTGGGGGACAATACATCTTTAATCTGAAAAACTGAATAACTTTCCATCAAGTTGTTTTTTATAATTACTATACTCCGATTTAAAATGAATAAATTATTTATAAATAATAATAAAGATTTATTTACTGTATATTGATTTTGTAGTTTAATTCATGTACTGTATTGTATAAATTAATAATTATTTTTCCTGTAATAAGATTATATAAGATGAAAGATTATATCTATATTTAGATTCTTACAATTTTGTTTAATTGGAACAGTGACACTATAAATGTATAAATATATATGAAGACCATAGGTTTACAATTGCAATAGAGAAATCAACATATCCCATAATGCCAGAGTTTTATGATAAGGGATCATCTAGGAAACTATACTTGAGTATTATTAAAGCTACACAAGTCTAATTGAATGTATTGTAATCGCATATCTCATTTGTTTCCAGCGTGTTAGGTGGAATATCTTTTCATACTGATTCACCATTTATAAATAGATCCTCTGTTTAGTTACTAGTCGTTTTTGTTGTTGTACAGTTTATGCTACTTTTGCGTTAGCTTTTTAGAGAAAACAAATATTGAATGATACTTGCTTATTACTTAACGTTCAATTATAATTTTCCAAGAAAATATCATTGTATTTATTTTAGATGAGCAGTGGTTCTTGAGGTTACCATCCATTAGATAGATGCACTTAAACAGCATTGTTACCATGTAGAAATGCATTCCATGTCTTTTCAAACAATTAATTAATGCATCAGATGATTCAGGAAATAATACCCAGCTTATATTTACAAAATTGAATTAATTGGAGACTTAAATGACACTTAAAACAGTAATAATTTTGTTGACTTTTCTCCGTTTACAGCATGTTTGATGTTGGAGGGCAGCGAGATGAAAGAAGAAAATGGATTCAATGCTTTAATGGTTAGTATTATAAATAATATTGATATAATCAATAAAGTGCATCACCTTTGGATATGTCTAAAATGTTCAGTTTTGTAGAATATATGTTTTTCAGTTCAAATGGCCTTATTGTTATTGCATGAAAAACCTGTGCATAATATATAAGATGTGCCATATTAATTAACAGTGTTCCTATACAGTAAATTGTACTTATTGTCATATCGTCCCTTGCGTCATTGACATCAAAAACCTGTTTGTTGTGAAGGCCTACAACCAGGTCATTGAGCTTGTTGATCTTTCATGCAATAAAGAGCCAGTCATCACATCTACATGACCCAATTAATTTAGTAAATAAGGTGTGGAAATGAAAGATCAAAGCAATGATTTGTATTTAATTGAAAATAGAATATATATTTAATACCCAAACTATACAATACAATTGGATTTATGACATGCATTGTTTTTCACTTGTCTATTTTACTACAGAATAAACAAATACACTACAGCAATTCCAGAACACTTTACTTTGAATAATGTATAGCTCAAAATGTTTGCGCGTCTCCTTTATTTTCACGACTTTCGCAATTGAACGATTACGAAAATAGAATAGTTTGCGAGAAAATCGCGAAATTCCTAACGATGTTGTTTACAGTCGATCAGGCCTAGCCTAACTACTGTAGGCTTAGTTAGCCAGGCCTAAATATGGAAAAAATGAAAATAAAATAGTTACGATAAACTTCTAATTGTGTATTCTTTGAAACATTTACATTTATTTATATTGTTTGTTCAGGTGTAATTAAAACATAATATAAATTGCAACCGACCGACAATGCTAGCTAGGCTTGCACTGCCTCGCTCAAAACAATGATAAAATTCCTCTGCACAGGGAAACTCCTCCTGTGATTGTTAGGAAACTTGAGAGGAAACCACACAACATCTTATAATACAGTAAAACCCTTCTTTCAAAATAGTGATGAAGCCAAGCAGCCTAGCATCCATGTTGCCTCCAATCTTCCATGAACACATTGTAAAATGTTGTTGATCTGCAAGTGGACTGTTCTGCTCCATTTGGGAAAAGGAGTTTTTATATTTAAAAAATTGCTGTTTACTGTATTTTTTATTTTATGTATTTAATCCAAAAAAAAAAACCAACTGGTTCTGTACTTTGATATTTTAGATGTTACGGCTATAATCTTTGTGGTGGCTTGCAGTAGCTATAATCTAGTTTTGAGAGAGGATCCAAATCAGAATAGATTGCGAGAATCACTTGACTTGTTCAAGAGCATTTGGAACAATAGGTAAGTCTAAACTACTCTGAATAATATGCTATCGAATGCACCATTAAAACCATACTAATATTAAATAAAGGATTCTTTAAAAAGTTTCACTTGATGTGGTTGGTATTTTCCTCTTTTTGATTTTCCTTAATCTCATCCCTGCCTGTACTGCTCAATAAGAAACCTTCACTTTCAGAAATAAAAAAACAATTGAATAATTAATTAAATGTGTTTTTTCTTCTAGGTGGTTGAAAACAATTTCTATTATTCTATTTTTGAACAAGCAGGACTTATTAGCTGATAAAATTAAGGCAGGAAAATCAAAACTAGAAACTTACTTCAGTGATTTTGATTCTTATTCATTACCACAAGATTGTAAGTATTCATTGTTCTAATTTGAAACCCTACATTTGTAAGAAATTTTAATTGTGGGTATAAAAATTGTATAATGGTTAAGTAGTTTGCAAGACAACTTCATTTAAAGTTTATATTCTTTATGAGCACACAAATAAAAGGTATGATGCGCACCGAAAACCAATTGTGTAGTAACATTACCTATGACGTTAACTTCAAATGGACGGTGTTTGCTGGCCATGTTCAAACCATCTGCCATGAATTACAATAAACAGTCACAACAACAAATAAATAGCCATAATCCCATTGGTGCCTTTTTATCTTACAACTCATGAAAATATTCTCACCATTCAACTAAAGAATAACAGTCATTTTTTCCATGTGGTCGCACTGCATACGTCGGGATGTATATAATTTGTTGACGGTCACACCAATCTAAGCCTCAACCACCGGTAGTGTTTTCATGATAAAAAATGTTATCAACTAACTGAAAAAATATACAACAGATGCTAACATCATGTTAAATGCTATTTGGCAATTTAATTGCTCTTTTTATGCAATTTATTTAGTAATAAACAGCCGAATAGACAGTTCACGTTAACTACGGGTCACATTGTAGTTGACATGTTTTCACGGAGGATAGTTTATTAATATTAAATATTTATTCAATTTGAGATTGTAGCTTATTAAAAACATTACTTGATTTACCGGGCGTAGATAAGTATGCTGCAATGGAAAAGAATATGCCATGCTGGTAATGCATGCTTAATTTTTGTTGCTGTTAAACCTTTCTTTGTGAACTAATTTAGCATGGTGGTAAACTAATTTTTCCTAGAAGTGAATGTACAAAAATTAAATAATTATATATTAAAAGCGATACCAATTTCCAATGCAAAAATTGTGGATTACTCATTCTTGTGATATATTCTTTGATTCAACTAAAAATCATTAATTAATTTATTTGTATTACTAAACTTAAAAACAATCTGTGTGTCAAAAGTGAATGTATATTTTAAGATTACATACTGTTTATATTCACAGCTCAATTAGAAACAAATGAGGATGCTGGGGTTGCCAGAGCCAAGTACTTTATCAGAGATGAGTTCCTGGTTAGTATTTTAATTAGTTATCCGCTTGGTATACCAAGCGGATAACTCCTTGTTATTGTATGAGATCAATATTTTTTTTCTGTATTATTAGTTATCCGCACTATGGCGGATAACTCCTTGTAACTGTCCTGTTTCATCATCTTATTTTTTTTTTTTTTCTGTATTATTCTTCTTTCTTTCTGTCATTTTTGTGCAGAGCGTATCTCTAAAACGTGTAAAGTTAACATTTTATAACTTTGTCAACATATGGGCAATCACGTGAAGTTGTGCTTTCCTATAATTGAATGACGTCAGAGTTGCGCAACATGACTTACGCGCGTTTTTATGAATTTCGCGTATTTAACATAGATCGAAAACCATATAACAATTTAAATTGAAACTTAGCAAAAGTCTAATTTATATCGTGCGCTAACTTTTTGTGCACTAAAAATGGCATGTTTTACACGAAGTTACGCGCGCACACGCGTTTAAAATTTTACAATGCGAAAAATCAATTTCTAATCAACTTTCTACGCGTTTCATGTCATTTTGAGCATGTCAAAAATTCCCACACATGCGCAAATTTTTACGCGCGTGGTGCACACGTAGCGTTAAAAACGTCATTTTTTCGAGTGATTTATGTTTTTCCAGCCTTTTCTAGTAATTTTACCAACTTTTAAACAATTTCGACTTTAAATTACGTCATACGAGCACGTAGAATATGATAATTTGCGCGCTTTTTTGATAAAAAACTTCAAAAATTCGTCAAAATTAAGCCTTTTTTTAAACAATCGTAGTTTTTAAACTAAACGGTAAAAATTATTTTTATTAAACATTCTGGAAGTTGATGAGTTGTAGATATCAGATCATGCATTAATTTGGCTAACTGGACATTGTGACGTCATCGTATGGCCACGCGAATATGAAATTTAGGATTTTTGTATCTTTCGTCATAACTCCTCACATTTAATAGAGCGCATCTCCACTTATCCGTTTTCCATTTTCACCCCGATTTTGATATTGTCTAGGTCAATGAACTATCTTTAGCATGAGTTAAAAATATTTTAATTTTTATGACGTCATCATGCCTAAAAATTTAAGTTACGTGTGGCATTAATTTCATCTTTACAGTAAATTTCAATCTGTTATAGCTCGTAAGAATAAAATGTGATAATCACGATTAAAACGTTTTCTTGAAGCTATTGGATTTTAGATACAAAATCATGTGAAAATTTTGCCAATCGGATGTGGTGACGTCATCATATGGCCAGTTAAATAAAAAAAGTTGTATTTTCATATTTTACGTCATAGTTCATCACATTTAAAAGAGCGCGCATCTATATTTTATGTATCCAAATTTCTTCTACACGCTAATATGTTGTTGCTGAGATAATATCCTTCCGAAATTATTATTTTAGTGTTTCATTTTGATACCGTCGCCATGTTAAAAAATGGAATAAATGGCGGGTCCCATAATTTCACCTATTCCACACTGTATGTAATATGTATACAGATTATACTGTTTATACTGTACTGTACTATATGACACAAAATTGACAGAATTCAGCACTAACAACATATCATATTCTTCAGATCAGGTCATATGCCATAATTTTTTTCTGTGTGCAAAATTCTAACGTATGACGTGCACGTGGCGTTTGTCGTGCGGATAACTAACTCGTCAAAGTGACGAGTTTCATGTCTAGTTCTTCTTTCCTTCCTTCCTTTTTGTGAGTCGTGTTCCTCTAAAATGTGTAAACATAACATTTCATAACTTTGACAACATATGGGCATTTACGTGAAGTTGTGCACCTCCTATTTTTGAATGACGTCATAGTTGCGCAACGTGACTTACGCGCAATTTTATGAATTTCAATGATTGATCATAGATTAAAAACCAAAAGTCATTTAGTATTGACACTTTGACAAAATTTAAGTCATATCAGGGGCAAACTTTCTACGGATTAAAAATGGCATGTTTCACAAGAAGTTAGGCGCGCACGCGCATTTAAAATTTCAAAATGCGCAAAATTAATTTCTAATCAACTTTTTACGCGTTTCTTGTCATTTTGAGCATGTCAAAAATTCCCACGGGCGCGCAATTTTTTACGCGCGCGGTGCGCACGTAGCGTTAAAAACATATTTTTTTTCTCTTGAATTATATTTTTCAAGCCTTTCCTAGTAATTTTGAAAACAATTTAGACCTTTTCCAGTTTAAATAACGCCATACGAACACGTTGAATTAGATAATTCGTGCGCGTTTTTTATGAAAAAGCTTAAAAAATCGTCAAAATTATGTCTTTTTTTAAACAGTCATAGTTTCTAAAGTAAACCGTTAACCGTTTATTTTTATTACAAAATCTAGAAGTTGATGAGTTGTAGATATCGGATCATGCATCAATAAGGCTAAAAAAACATTGTGACGTCATCGTATGGCCACACGAATGTAAAATATAGGATTTTTGTCTCTTTCGTTATTGCTCATCACATTCAATGGAGCGCATCACGCTTATCTGTATTCCTTTTTCTCCTACATTTATATATATTGTGTAGGTCAATCAACTTTCTTTAGCATGAGATAAAAATATTTTAATTTTTATGACGTCATCATGCCTAAAAATTTTAATTACGTGGGTCATTAATTTCATCTTTACAGTAAATTTTAATCTGTAATAGCTCGTAAGAATAAAATGTGATAATCACAATCAAAACGTTTTCTGGAAGCTATTGGATTGTAGATACGAATTCATGTAAACATTTTGCCAATCGGATGTTGTGACGTCATCATATGGCCAGTTGAATAAAAAAAAGTCGTATTTTCATATTTTGCGTAATAGTTCATCACATTTAAAAGGGTGCGCATCTATATTTTACGTATTCAAATTTCTTCTACACGTTAATATGTTGTTCCTGAGATAATTTCCTTCTGAAATTGCTATCTAAGTGTTTCATTTTGATACCGTCGCCATGTTAAAAATTGGAATAAATGGCGGGTCCCGTAATTTCACCTATTCTACACTGTATGTAATATGTATACAGCTTATACTGTTTGCATGTATATACTATATGCCACAAAATTGACAGAATTCAGCACTAACAGCATATCATATTCTTCAGTTCTTGTCATAATGCCATAATCTTTATCTGTGTGCAATATTCCAACTTATGACGTGCACGTGGCGTTTGTCGTGGTGCGGATAACTAACTCGTCAAAGTGACGAGTTTCATGTCTAGTTTAACAATTACAATGTGATACAGGAATGCTTGACTAAAAGGAAAGTAAACTTTAACTTTACAACCCCCTTTCAATTTGAAGCCAAAATTATAATTAAATAATAATAGAATCACATCAGTGTTTTCAAGACTATTCTCATAATTTACAGTAGAATATAAAGTAGGAAGGTTAAGGTAAATCTAGTCATTATTTCGGGAGATATATTTGAAAGTATACCACATCGAAATGTGACGCAATCGGTTAAAATGACTTTTAAATACAAATCGAGGTTGGAAAGTTAAACAAATTCTCTCCAAATTTGTCTCATTTTTTCCCACTTGAAACTGTATGAATTGACAATGTAAAGTTGAATACAAACAAAGGCTATTGTTCTGGTTTGGATGTTTGTTTATACTGCATGCTTGTTTTTGCAATAAAAAAGGGTTAATTAATGGGCCTGGGAATCATCATCAAATTGTAAACATAATTCATACGTTACGCCATGTCAGCAGCATCGTCTGCAAAGACCAGACTAGCATGAGGTAAAATAGTACCATGGACCTGATCATTGATATGACCTAGGATGTAAACTATAGATTTAGATAGGCTATGTAAGTAAATTGTTACTACTTGTTACAATGTTACTTCGCAGAACAATCCTCAATTTTCGGTTCATGCACAGGGTAATCAGAAGGTTGAGTCTAACAATTTGACAACTTTGATGTACAATTGGTATTTTGCGACCAAATTGATCAGAGTTTATTAAAAGATAAAATTGACTGATGTGAATGGTTACCCACAAAAAACTTGCTAACTAAGTACATAAACAAATTTTAAAGAGTAAAGGCATGTAGTTACAGTATTAACTGCAGTAGAATGTTTTTCGATCGGTTTTCTTTAGCTCTCTAAACTTAAAACCTAAAAATAGAAAACTTAGATATTTGTAATAAAATAATCGTTATTTACTATACTATTACGGTTGAGATATAATTAACTATTATATTTTATTTAGATATTTGTATTATACATCGCTTGAATAATAAATGTAATTAATGATCGGATTAGAAGGAAATTAATTTAAGCTATGAATATTATTACATTAAAAAAGTTTATAATAATAATATCCTGGATTTATATAGCGCCTAATGTTATGAAACGTCTAAGTGCTGAACATATTACCCCAGTCATTTTTTTTGGATAAAAACATGTATGGAAACATACTCCCATAATGCAGCTAGTAATCAGAGCAAAGTTGTGTCTTGATCTAACCGGGTTCCCATTTGTATACCTGGGTGGAGAGAGGCAAACGTAAGAAAGTATCTTGCCTAAGGATACAAGCAATGCGGCGAGAGTTGGATTCGAAACTCAATCTCGCGATCTGTAGTCGAACGTCCAACAAACTCGGCAACACGCCCTTATAGATGGGTAATGAGTGAACGTTGCTTACTATAATATAATGAATGATAATTTATTTATCAAATAATTTATTCATTTATATAGTGCAAATTCCATATTAAAATGATGCTTTCATATGAGTACTCCGTATATTTAGATTGACACAAACATGTATGGAAACATACTTTCATAATTTTTCAGCCATTACTCAGCGCAGTTAGTGCTTTGACCTAACCAGGTATTGCATTAAAAAGGGTTTTTTTTTTTATCTGTGATGGGGTATTCCATCTTTATCAAATCATGTATTTTTTATTCAAACAGAAAATCAGCACGGCAAGCGGTGATGGAAGACACTACTGCTATCCTCATTTCACATGCGCTGTTGATACAGAAAACATTAAACGAGTTTTCAACGACTGTCGCGACATCATTCAACGCATGCATCTCAGACAATACGAACTTCTGTGACAACGTTTCATTGCAACGGCAAGAGGGAATAGCTACGTTTGGCAGAAAACTGTACATAAGATCAAAATGAGTTCAAACGAAATTCAATGTCAACATAATGTATACCTTATACCCTAAGCTTTTACAGTCTACCCGCTCTGAAAGAAATTTTTGTTAGGAGAAAAGATTAGAAATGCGTGATGTAGTGTTTTTACAAAATCGGCATAAATGTGTATCAAAATTATCGATGCAAGAATGATTTAACTGATGGGTTATAGTACACAAATATTTCTTGAACTTGAGACTGTAAACTTTTAGATTTAAAAGGAACACAATAGCTCAATATAAACACATCAGATGATCTTAGCGTGTGAATTTTACACATAGACTGAATGTTGGTGTGTGGTAATGATCATTTTAACTAGCCAAATATGTTTTTTTTTGCTAGTAGGTTTAATGCCCTTTGAGGGAAATAGACAATTATAACACTGTGGTTCCCTATTCAGTTTCCATCCTCAATGTTTACATTGTGGTTCAATTAGTGAAAAGGAATTGTACAATGTGAATGGGAAATTGTATGGTACCTACCATTACTTTAGTTATGCATGTGTTTTACAAGGCAGTGTGTACTGTTAAATATGTATAAGGCACATGGTGTCCTCCTCAGCCCATGCATATCCCATCACCCATCATTTTTACGCACTTCAATCATTATTGTTAATTTAGTCAGTGACTTTTTGTCTTGTATAGATGGGATATGATGGAGAACGTTAATTTCCAAATGACAATTCTAAACACTGATGCTATATATATATGTATATGAGAGAGAAAGTGTGTTATCTGAGGTGTCTTAATATAAATCATTATTTTCTGTATAAAAAAAATCAACTAGTTTAGAGCATAGAGAGGATGCATGTAAAAAATTGTTCAATAGCACTTTAAGACATTGTATTCTGAATTGTATTTATTTATCTTATGCAGTAATTGCTGCTCATAACTTTATTTAAACAATTTGGGTTAAGTAGAGTGTTTTTACCACCATTATAATGTTAACAATTATAAACCGCCTCTTCAAAATGATGTACAGGTCTCCCTCCAATTAAAGACCTCTGCCTTTAATTGAAAAACACCTCCAACCAGATTTTGATTCAAGACGATTTAATTTGAGGGAGAACCGACTTATACATAAATGAATACGAATATCTACTGTTTTTTTTATTTGTATGTTTTTATACAAAACTTTCAGGTGTAAAAAATTGCATTGTTTGGGTTGATAAAAAAGATCCAATTTTATATTTATTTTTGTGGTCTTGGAAATTAATGAAATATACTTATACAGAATATGTAAAAACCCACAAATAATGTACCTCAGATGGTAATAATATAAGATTCACCTTAGATATAATTGTATTATTAGGTAGTTGTTTTGTACTTAAATGTATACAGAATAACGTAAAATGTATTGTTCAGACTATGTTACAATCAACTCGTCTGAAACTGAACTTCCTTGGTCTGGTTTTCTGCTGAATGTTTTTTCAATACCTTATTGAGAAAGAGTTTATTTGGAAAGTTTCAGTTTTTCAGGGAGTGTGATTTTGGACAGATGTCTGTTCTTTGTATAAAAGTAACTATTTTGAGGAATACAATTGCTAAACTCTTATTCTTTGGATTATTTGGGTCTGTTAATGTAATTCTCATGCCAAATGTAAAAAATAAAAGAAAAATTAATGAATTGAAATCATACTTTATTTAAATTTGACTTCAATTAGGTAATTTGGCAATCTTTCTAAATAATAATATGATCATAAGGGATGTATCAATTCTAAGTTTTAAAAGGGCAATCTGTATTCCACAATATTTTTTTAATTCTGGAGTGTCCATAAAGTTTTACATTTATTTTAATGCTCTGTAATTTAAGCTTCTTGATGGAAGAATACGATTAGATTGATTGAATGATTAATTATGGTAATTAATCAATTAGATCAGCAACAATAAGTTATATTACTTACACATAATGAATTTAGGTGAAACTGTAACTTTTAAATCATTGCTAACAAGTTTAAACGTTCAGGAAGTTTTAAGCTTGATGGGTGTGCACACATTGACATTGGAGAGGAGCTCCCTGCCATTTGTTTTAATTGCAGGTATGAACAATTTCACCGGTGCTTATTACTTGTACTCGTTCAGTTTAGTAGAGTACACAGGTAATTTTAGATGAATGGTCACATACTGGTATGCACACACCTGTGATTCACTTGTCTGTTCATCTGAGGTGCACTTGCACCTGTGATATACTGGTATGCACACACCTGTGATTCACTGGTGTCTACACACCTGGGATATACTGGTATGCACACACCTGTGATTCACTGGTGTCTACACACCTGGGATATACTGGTATGCACACACCTGGGATATACTGGTATGCACACACCTGTGATATACTGGTATGCACACACCTGTGATTCACTGGTCTGTACATCTCTGAGGTGCACTCACACCTGTGATATACTGGTATGCAGACACACCTGTGATATACTGTGTCATGCACACACCTGTGATTCACTAGTCTGTACATCTGAGGTGCATTCACCTGTGATATACTGGCATGCACACACCTGTGATTCACTGGTGTGTACATCTCTGAGGTGCACTCACACCTGTGATATACTGGTATGCACACACCTGTGATTCACTAGTGTGTACATCTGAGGTGCATTTGCACCTGTGATATACTGGTATGCACACACCTGTGATTCACTGGTGTGTACATCTCTGAGGTGCACTCACACCTGTGATATACTGTGTCATGCACACACCTGTGATTCACTGGTGTGTACATCTGAGGTTCACTCACACCTGTGATATACTGGTATGCACACACCTGTGATATACTGGTATGCACACAGCTATATTCACTGACTTGTACAACTGTGACAATAAGTGATTCATAAGTTTATAAAATGATAAAGGTGTACTTGTTTGGTCCATACATTTGCATTAAGAAACAAAATAAGAAATGTAGGTACATTGTCATGTTGGTAGTAACACTTGAGATTTACCCAGCCTGCCGCCTATGTAACACTTGAGATTTACCCAGCCTGCCGCCTATGTAAAACTGGACATTTTCTCATGTATAAGATGTAGGTTTAATAAATTTGTATTGGTTTAAAAAGCTATTGCAAAATTGGCATTATGGTGACTTTTGCATCATAAAATGCCTTGGTTCTCTGCTGAGTGACAGATGATGTAGTTGTAAGATGTTAATTTTAGCTTGTATATAATGTCATAGATTGTTCTGACTGTTTCAGAGAAGAATGAAATGGTCATTCTTGTATTATGTGTTTTTAAACAATAGGGAAATGACTCGACTAAACCTAAAGTAGCACTCTTAATGGTTGAAGCTTGTGATCATTGAGGTATGCTTAAAATAAGCTAAATAACAAATGCATCTTTTCCTTTCTTTTAAGTGATGAAAACTCCCAATTTTGAATGAAATAAAAGTTTAGCATTAATTTGGGATAACCAATTGTTATCCACAGTTATATTGATTGTAAAAGGTTTTTTGAAGTGCAATTTGGAATGTTGGTCTGTCTCGTACAAAATTTGTTTGTAGAGAATGAGAGAACAAAATTATTCTCCTTGCCTCAGAATCATCATTTTTTTCAGCTTAAATAAAAACAACTTCTTATCATCATCATGGGTCATTTAGAAATTAAAGTCATTTAGGAAATTATGGTCTTTGTTTATTTTAAATTCATTTCATAGTTCTTGTTATTTCTTGTAAGAACAACATTAATTTTAATTTATACTTAGAAACTAATACAGGTACACTGCATACAATATAAGTACTGTATTTAGTCAAAACAGTACCACAGCAGGGTGTTTTTGCCTGTCCAGTTCCTTGAACAGCTTTATGCTGTTTTATCAATTGCTATTACAACCTTTATAATTGAAGGATAAATTTATATACCATTGTTGAACAGTGGCGCCCCATACAATTTGCAATTGTGTGAAAATGCTGAGTGCCTTTAATTGTGTTATTTTATTTAGTTCTATCTTTATTTGAAATAATTGTTTTACAGATTGGACCAATGCTTTAGGTTAAGTGACCAGATCTACAGTGTAATAAGTGGGGTTAAAACCTACATTTAACACCTGTCAATATACTGTATATTGTACTGTACATATTCTGAGTGGCTTGGTATTATCAAAGGAGAATGTAGTTTATTTACCTCTACTTTTCCCTATTAATAATGAAGGTTTTGTCATATGGTTATCACATAGTTGTATGTCAACTAATATTTATTTCAAAGTACCAGGGTTTCTGTAGACAAACATTTATCGCAGGTCTCTTTCATTTCAGACAATGCCAAAAGTTATTATTTTACTTGTATTTGGTCCTGCATCAAAAAATGACAAACATAATGGTACTTAAAAATGATTCAACTAAATACAATAGTGTGATTAAAGTTTAGATTTAAAGATCATATCAAAAATGTTGTTTCAGACTATTACCAGAGGTCTTTAGTCAAAGTGACATGTAGATCTGATGCACTAGACAACTGGAACACATTAAACTTCTGTCCAGTCACCTTATGATAACTGACTGGATGCAACTTAAACAATATATGATGCATTCATATCAATTTATTGTAATATACCTTTTAGGTTGCAGGTATTTGTGCAATTGTAACATACATGTGTTTTGATCTTGTTAGTCATGATAGCTGGACCGCTGTCAGTAATCCACACACACATATGTATCTAGTGTTTACTGGCTTTATTGTTAGGGAGGAAGAAAGTGGTTAGGATGCATTTATGAACTGCTCATGTATACAAACATTAAAAGCAGGTTTGCTGTGTGACTCTTGTTGCTGGATAGGAAGCATTATTATAGAACGAGTCACTAAATAATGTAATTCAGTAATGTCATTTTTTAAATACATCCATAAAGTAAAGCATTTGTATTGCTATGAATTTAATTAACCATTATAAAAAGATGTTTTCTGATGATCGAAAATTAAAAAATGGTGATGCTGTAAAATAAGGTATTACCATAATAGACCTTTACTGTAATAAACATAGGAATACTGTAACTGTGTGTTGTCGAGGGCGGTTTGCGTGATCGCTAGTGAATGCGCATTTGGATAACGTTGCTGTAAATTATGACCAGCAGCTTTTCCTTCAGTAAATGTTAGGATAGATAAACAGGATATTTTGTCTTGTGTCTATTTATTGTTGTTACGTGTCTACAAATACCCAACTCTATTCCCCTTTCACTTTAAACGTTTTATTTGCCGGAGACTTTTTTTGGTCAAAGTGAATATGTGATATTAAAATATTAAATAGCCTATTCAACAAAAAAGGTTTTACAAATTATTTGTTCATGGGTACAATATCTTTAAAGGAAGCCTTCTAAGATTTCTTAAATATGTATACCAGACTTTCCAACAAAGACCAGCCATAAATAAATAAAATCTTATTTTCAGAAGAAGAACTTGAAAATGGTTCAGATAGTTGAGCCTTGAATTCCATTACCGGTGATTCTATCGTTAGATTGAGCCTTGATTTCCATTACCGGTGATTCTATCGTTAGATTGCAATGTTTTTAACCAGCAGATCAAATATTAATTGGTTGGTTGAAGACTGTTCTAAAAGTATACCAGATATTATGATATTTCCCAATTTTTAAATTAAAAAAAAAATCGAAAAACTTACTTGGACGAAGCAATTTATCGCAATTGCGTATGGCAGTGGCCGGTTTAAAAGAAATGAATCTAATGTCGTATACAAACAAAATTTTAATACTGGTTATGTTCATGATTTATTGACTATTACATGATAAAGTATACATAATTAACAATTATAAAATATGTGAATGTTCATTTTTAATATTTGAATACATGATTAGCTATTACGTTAATAAATATAGATATTTCTAAAAATATACAATTTTAATTACAATGACACTTGTTTAAAGGATTTGTATCCTATAGTTTCCGCTATCGCATACTATAATCTTTCTATTAATCGTTACAGTTACTGACATCGGCCAATCGAACTGCCCAGCCTTACTTCCGTGTTCCCCTAAAATCGCCAAACTTTTTCCATCCTTGTCGAATATTTGAATACGATGATTTCCGGTATCTGCGACCACTACGTTATCATCTCTATCAACATCCACTCCCCATGGCTCAGATAATTCTCCAATATCGTTCCCTTGTTTCCCATACTTTCCAACACATTGCCCGTCTGGCGCGAACAACCACACACAGTGGTTTCGTGCGTCCGCTACTAGTATTTTCTCATCACTAGTCAACGATATTCCCCTAGCCTCCATACACCGATTTTTACCGATCTTCCTAATGAGCTTGCCAGTTCTTCCACGAATAGCATCAATACATCCATCTCTGTCGTTGGCTAGATAGATGACCCGCTTACTAGTCATAGCAATTCCGCACTTGGTACTTGCAAAATCAGAGTGAACAGCTCCCTGGCCCTGATAGACCGAATAAATACGTTTGTTTCTTGATGAAATGCAGGTATTGTCAAACAAATAAATGTCTCCAATGTTTGTTACCGTAACAAGTCTTCCCCTATCATCTGTACATAGCCCACGGACATGTCCGAACCATGGTTCATCACAGAGCTTCTTCTCAAGGGACAGTTTTTCGTCAAATACACCAACAGACTGACTGAATTCTGTTGTGACGGCAAGTTCTTTTATGTTGTTTGCGTTGCGAATCAATGCTAAATCTAACGGTCCTTCTTCCAGTTTATCAAAATATGTCAACCCAAAGGTTACTGGTTCTTCGTCGTTCCAGTTGTAGCATACAGGGTGTCCATTCAGTACAACTTTTAAAGCAGTCCTTTTAGATTCTACATCAGAATGTTTGCCAGATGAATTTCCGTTGGTATTATAAGTTTCATTGTGATCACCATGTGCTTTAGGGTTTGCATGCTGTTTATTTTGCTCTTTGACATCAATGGCAATATTTCTGGTGGAACCTACTATCAAATCATTTATACTTTTTGAATTTGAATCTGAATTATTTGTTTGCTGGATTTTACCAAGACAGCTAATCTGAGATACCAGAGAGGCTTCCATAACATTTGAGAATACTATTGGTTTGTTGTTTTCGATGGTTGTGTTTACATCGAGAATTTGTTTAGTCAACTCGTGTATCTTTGGAAGAACATCTGTAGCCGTGTGTGAAAGCGAAGTAAGTTCTTCTTCCGACAGATTGCTGTTACCTTCTAACGTGTCCACTACTGTCGAGCAGAAGGTTATCGCTTTTCTTTTGTTCTCCTCTATGGTTGAAATCCGTAAAGTAATGTCATTTTCCTTTTTGAAGTGGTCGTCGACGTCATTTCTTAGGACCTCGCGTCTTTTCTCTAAGCTTAAGTAAATAGTTTGGAAACAGTCATCTATGGACTTCATCAACGATTTCTGGTCTGTGTTTTTCTTTGTTTTTGTCACTTGCTTGATAGACTCCAATGTTGGCATCTTATCATTAACGTTCTGTATTTTTGACAAAATAGTTTTTCTAAGAGCCTCAATGTTGCTCTGTTTTGTTTCTAATAGCTTGCGTTGTTTTTCAGTCACATGGCACATCATGCTTACTATAGTCAGGTTATTTGGAAGAGCTTTGACGCCCGTTTTCGGGACTTTATATTCATAGCGACAAGTAGGACATTGTATCTTTTTCTTTTTGCCAACGATTCTATCCAGACAGTCTAAACATGATGTATGTTGACAAGAAAGCATCTTAGGTAAGCGTATATTGTTATCGAAGAGTTCGAAACATAATGGACATTCTAAAAGCGAAGATATATTTTCTGACATTTCTGAAAAAAAAAGTAATAACTCAACTAATTAACTCAATCTAATTTCATAAATATAAGCCCCAGCCAGAAGAGTAATTCAATGGCTACAAAATTACGGTACGGTACGGTTTGTAATTGTAAGCCTGATAATATTTACAATTACAGGCCTAACTAGGCTAGCCTAGGCCCTATATATTATTATGTCATTACAAAATAATATGTCGACAAAACTGTTTTCAATATTAGATAATTTTCGCTTAGGCCTCCCTACTACAGCCTAGTGCCTATGTCTAGGAGAGTAGCCTAAATTAGTTTATAGTCGACCTACTTTGGAATGATTGGCTACTCGAAATACACAACAGTACAGTAAGAAGTTATTTATTGCTTTGCCTCCACTGCTAGTTCGATCGGCATAATATCGAATTGAAATTATAAACAAAAGAACGAAGTGACTAAAACAACAATAGAATATACGCACACGAACATAGTGTTCCTGTGACATCATCCGAGTGTGACGTGTGCGCGCGACACATGACAACGATTAAGCGCACATGGTCGATGGCTCTCCGGATTCTCTTGTCCACCAGCAGCTCGGCATCCAATGTAATGTGTTAATGTTGTGTGATGGTGGATTCCTTAGTAGATGAATTCTTTGACTACTTTATAGTCTGTATTCTCGGCAACTAAAGCCTGTTTTCCTGTCGACGCTATCGTTAACAATAATCGGCGATCTTCTACGTAAACATTGAAATGTTAACGAATGATTTAGGAAAAGGTACTCGCTATCGTTATCATTTCAACTTCAATCGTCATTGAACTGTTAACGATCAATGACGATAGCGTTGACTAATGTCGACAGGAAAACAGGCTTAATACCAGCAACGGTTTTAAGACTAATTTAGTGAATTTTAGAATAGAATAATTCGACCCGATACAAAAGGTAGCTGATTCAAATTCTTTGGAAAAAATGTTAATTTATAGGACATGAGAACTGGTAGTAACACATCATCAAAGATCGGGACGCTTACATTTGAACCCCAATTTAGCTGAATTTCTTCAAGCCATCTACAACATTTACAACGTAGCAGAAGTGTACATCCTCCCTTACTGGGGGAAAGATCGCGTCCTATATAATAATAGGGGAGATAGAGAAATAGATAGCTTGTTTAGGCCCACGCTAATACCGCTGGTCCACAGCAACCAAGCTATCCTAACAATAACATTGAAACATTAGTTAATTCTGGATAACTGTAAGTGAATACAATCTAGAACTATTATTATAAGACGTTTTATACCCGAATAAATAAATAAAATAATAATAATTAATACGACATCGATACCTAAATTAAATCGTAAACAGGCCTATGGCGTCTACAAACCAAACACCTCCAAGACCCTCAATCCCCTCCCAGCTCGCAAACCAAATCACAACAACCTTCAACAATCACATCTAGTATCACTAATCGGACGATTAAATGTGTAGAGCATTGTATGTTAAAGCATATCGCAAAAGGAAAAAGCTTCGAATGCTCATTTTGTCAAACTGATTTTCACCCTCAATGTATTGGAATCTCCTCAGCTGGAAAGCGAGCAACCAGTTGGTTTTGCGAATCATGTATAACTTCACTACGAAAATAATAATAATTTAAAATCATCAATGAGATCAAAGAGAAAAATAACATTCTTCGACAGGAAAATAAAAAACTAAAATGACTTGGAACAACAACGTAATGCTATGTTTGACCAAACAAAGAATGACCGTCTGCATGAAAGAACAAACGATATACCATTGAACACAGCAGACACCCTTATATAGGAGAGTCAATAAAGTTGTCTTGTCTACCCAGAACAAAAATGAAAGATATAAAAGAATTATTGAGATCACTAGACCACTGCACAAAAGACCAGGATACAAACAACGCCCCAAACGAGTTCGCACAAATAATACAGGATGTTAAAACGAAATCGCCTAGCACATCCATTATATTTTCAACAACAATATTTCCTTAACAAGATGTTATGGAACATCAAGTTAGAATAGACAAATTGAACGGGGAAATCAAAGGAATCGCGTCAAAAGAGGATTGTAAAATAATTGACAACGACACAACTTTCAAACTGTACAATAACGAATGTGAAAGTGGATCATTCAATAGGAGTAGACTCAGCAACTACGGAACGAAGAAATTACTGATCAACAAAGTACACAGGATTATGAAAGATAAACAAAAAAATCGCACCGAACTCCATCAGACCACTACTCGTCGTCAATAGGAACGCAGTGATATCGCAATAGACAGCACCGTCCAAACACTAACTCAAATTATCGACACAATAGTAGACAAATACAAACAAACAGAACCCGATGTTACTACTTTGGTGAAAGGAACCATCAGATGAAAGACTGTGAACATGGTAAGCCACTACAATGTCTGCTGGTTTTGCAGAGTGCACATTGGTCTTAAAATAAATTAGAACCGTTTTGTAATAAACTCACTCTCTACTAAACCTAAGATAGCAGGCAAAAGGAACGAAGTTCGATGTTGGAAACATCAGTCAACTGCAGTTAAGGCTACCTTTGTGACAAAACCTTAATTAAAGGTTGAAGATTGCAGCTCCCCTATGGTCAATTCATCAGTTACTTTAGGAACACCTACAAACTGCTATCCAGCAGACATCGTATGATAAGGTTTTGGGATTAACTATTAGAAATAACAAATACTGGTTTGTTTAATGCAACTAAGAGATCCAGAATGTTCGGAAAAAATATCTTACTCAGCATTTTTTGTCTAAGGGAAAAAAAGCTGCATTTCGTCTAACCAACAGCAAACTTCTTCAACGCAAGCTTCGAGTGATCAAGAACAATTGATGGAAAAATATAACAAAGAGAACTCGGGTTTAAGCAGACACAACTAACTTTAACTACAGGGGTTTTTAAGAAGTAAATATGGTCCTTCATACCGGATCTAATCATCTTTGCACGGTACCAATGGTCAACATTCCATACAAACAAGAATTACATCTTGGTGATCAGATTACTTACACTCTCTGTTATCAGTGCTAAACGCAGAAAACTCAGCAATTCCCAATATTCCACCACTGCAGTCAAACCTGACCTGGATGAGATCTCAACTCTAGCAGAGACTTCTTTTACTGAGGTTTATGATATGGAAAACAGGTCAATGGTAAAAATTACAAAAATATGTTTTTGGAAAAAAATGTTGCATTAAATATATGATGATATTTAAATTGTGAACACCAAAATTATAACTTAATACAAAGACAAAGTTTGTATATAAATAACAGCCAGTTTGTTTTAGCTCAGTGATTCAACCAGTTAAACAAAATTTCATTCTCATGGTCTTGGCAATCAAAAATCCATAAACAAAAATAAGGTTATGCAAAATACAGGCATTTGGCTGTCACATTTGGCTGTCATATTTTCAACTAACATTTTGGTATTTTCCATATTTTTGTGAAGCAAGTTATTTATTTGCCACTGTGTAGAGGCCATGAGTGTAATATAAAAAAAGTCATGGAACTAAGGTGGGTAGTGGTAGATGTGGTCAAGGGTCATCTGTTCATAAAAAAATGTTGTTGGTATTTTGATGTGTTATATAAGTCACAGAACTAGGGTGGGAATAAATGGTATTGATCATGGATCATTTATACCAAAATATTTATAATAATTAGTAATACCATAAAGTCATGTGGCTACCCACAGTCATGATAAAGTGTGTAAAATGTAAATTATACAATGCAGTTCAAAGGCAATATAACTTTTATTTAAAAACTTAATACACATCATAATACTTGAAAGTATTGATACAGTAAAAGTAAGTACAAAACTTATTTATTATTTTATTATTTATGCTCATTTTCATGAAACAGCCATGGTTTTTATTTCTTTAAATACATTTTCTTTGTAGGAAGAGGTGCTATTTGAATTTTGGCAAATAGCATGTTTCATCAGACTACAGTACCACCACTACATTTAAATGATGGTGGCAACAACATAAAATCAACGTAAAACAAATTAATTAATAGCAACATTTTCATTTAAAAATCAGTGCTTTAACACTCATTTAAATACATACAAGTATATACTAGACAGTATGATTTGTCTTCTTATCTGATACTAAAAAATGGTTCTTAGCTAGCGAATGGACTCTTCCAATATGGTGGGGGAGGGGTAATGTAGCAAGACCAGCTGGACCTAACTGTTTAATACCTTCAAGTACATTTGTACCCTCAAATTTTACCCTGCACTTAAATGGTTTCTTCTGATCCATGACCGGAGCAAAGTCTGTGCCACGAAATGTTGTTTCCAACTAAAAAGAAAAAAAAGACATAAAAGGACAAAAGGTTTTATAACTTTTCTATAGTACAATATTATGGAAAAACAATGCCTCTCTCTCTCCCCTATTCTTTTTATTCTATTTTTTTTCCTTCTTTGTACAGTGGAAAATGCCAATGCTCCAGATTTAGATATCTGCAGCTAATCTAAGATTACGAAAGCTAAGACCTAAGAACACAAGCTAAGACCCAAAGATCACAAAAGCTAAGACCCTAAGACCTAAGATCAAGAAAGCTAAGACCCTAAGACCTAAGATCACGAAAGCTACAGTAAGAGCCAAAGATCAGAAAAGCTAAGACCCTAAGACCTAAAGCCCGGCGCACAATAGAGCTATCGGCTGAGCCAACTGGCACGAGTACCACTTGGCTCACTAAAAAATTTGCCGCAAACTGTGATCACGTTCTATCGGACGCACACTAAACGATTTTCTGATTGGATAATTACTTACTACTCTATACGGCACGCGCTGATATCTTATAATAAATCAGAAAATGTCATGCGCAGTGGATTTTTTTAGTGAGCTATCTGCTCACTTGAGGAAAATGACACGCGTGCCAAAAAATATTAAACACAATAGATATTTTCCTCAGTAGCACGCATGGCCGATTCCTCACGAAATCCCCGGCGCACACTGTGAGCCGATAGCTCTAGTGTGCGCCGGGCTTAAGATCACGAAAGCTTAGTCCCTAAGACCTAAGATCACAAAAGCTAAGACACGAAAGTTAAGACCCAAAGATCACGAAAGCTACAGTAAGAGCCAAAGATCACAAAAGCTAAGACCCTAAGACCTAAGATCACAAAAGCTAAGACTCTAAGACACGAAAGCTAAGACCCAAAGATCACAAAAGCTAAGACCCTAAGACCTAAGATCACGAAAGCTAAGACTCTAAGACCTGAGATCACGAAATCTAAGACCTAAGATCACGAAAGCTAAGACCCTAATATCACGAAAGCTTAGACCCTAAGACCATGAAAGCTAAGACCCTAAGACCTAAGATCACGAAAGCTTAGACCCCAAGACCTAAGATCATGAAAGCTTAGACCCTAAGACCTAAGATCACGAAAGCTAAGAACCTAGAGCGAGGCCCAAGATTACAAATTACACAAACCAATAGTAGGTAATTAAAAACTACTAGATGTTTCATATATTAATGATTTCACAATAATTCTGCTATACTTTTTACCCAAAATTTAAAAAATTCAATTCAATTGAGTTAATACTTATGAAAAAACAAACAGTTAATCTGTTTGTCTATTCACGCGACGAAAATATGTGTTATAATCATATTATGGTTATAATAATACTGAAAAAAAAAACCGGCTGTACCTTCTTTCGTTGTGCAAAGTATTAGGTCTCAAAATATTGCAAGTTTACTTCTGTTGTGATAAGTATTTCATGATATTTATGGTATAAAAAGCATTATTAAAACCTACTGTACTATGTTTAAAATTGTGAATAGATGAACAATTATGGTTTTTAACCTATGTACATCTTAAAATTTGTCTTAGCTTTCATGATTTTAGGATTTGAAAAGGCAAATACTTACATTGTATTTAACTGTTTCTAAGATGGGCTGTTTGTTTATTCCAAATGTGCTGATGTTTATTTCTTTTCTCTGTTTTTTCTCCTGAATGTCCTCGCAACATATTCTGCCATCGAAAACCTCCTCTTTTTCTTCAGGACCCCCTTCAAGATAATAAAGATCGATTGGATTGATGAAGTGGACAATATGAGAATGGACATTTCATGTTCAATTGCTTTAGATAAATATTAAAAAGAATATGTGAGGAAGTTAAGATGATCATAAGAAGGAAATGGATAAGCATGTGCTAAGAATGGAAGACGACAGTGATTTTATAACAGCATTGACACAAACCTAAAGGGCACAGGAAAGTTGGAAATCCAACAACTATGTGGAGAAGGAATTAAAAGAATTGGGTTGGAAATCCTGGAACAAAGGCAAATAAGTTGCCAGAAACACAGGTAGCTAGATAGAGTCCACTGCAACCGTATGGGCTTCAGGGTCTAATTATTTTAGTCAAATAATAAAAACAGCACAGCGATGCATTTCAACAATTAAAAACATGTGTTATTTATAATCGACACGTTTATAATAGCAACTCCATTATAAACTCTCTTCTTGTTTCTTTAAATAAAGGTCTGATATGTATTGCAATATTTACCATGATGACATGCATTGAATGTTAAACATTTCATACATTTGTGTGTTAATAGGGAATTTGCATTAGTATTTACAACTACATTAAATACAAATGAGAGCATCAATTGATTAATATCCCATTCGTTTATTGAAACTAATAAGTGATTTGTACAGTTTAGTGATTTAGGACAATTGACACAAAGTCACAAAATGAGGCCACCACCCAATAAATGAGTGAGAGGTAGTCCATGTTGGTCTATTCCAAGATACTTACTTGGTCTTTTCCTACTCTTTCTAGTCAGTGGAT
This sequence comes from Antedon bifida, assembly GCF_963402885.1. Classification (NCBI taxonomy): domain Eukaryota; kingdom Metazoa; phylum Echinodermata; class Crinoidea; order Comatulida; family Antedonidae; genus Antedon; species Antedon bifida. The sequence continues at coordinate 8,051,654 of NC_136233.1, read as the reverse complement.
TTTGGTCAATTTCATTGAGACGATACTGACTGAATGCACCCTGGCTATCACAATTCAGCACCATGTCTGCTAAGGAATGAAGGTTTCGACCAGTCAGCTTTAATTCCTGAATCTTTGTACATTCAAGACTGTTCATTAGAGCCTGTAAAATTGTATAAAACATAATGAACATAGTTAATTTATTTAAAACAAGAATGGTACAGGCTTATGGTTTAACTCAAACTCGATTGGATAACGACTCTTTAACACTCTCTGCGGAACAGCACTAGTCCCTCAATAATAATAATATGTAAGAGTGCTGATGCAGCATTTGATAACTCATATATATCATTCAACCCCTGTGGTTAAAATGACAAATGTGTTTTCGAAATAGGGGTCAAACAAAAAATACAACTTTTTGAGCATAAACAAACCAAATATTGAGTGAATTGGTTGAGGTTTGTGCTATTGTTCAATAGGAGATCTGTTCTGTGAAATGTTTAATTTTCCTAAAAAAAAATATCCTTTACACAGAAAGTAGTAAAAGTCATGGATAAATAATATTAATTGTTTGAGGAAGTTCACTAAGTTTGTGTAGTTTAGAAATATTTGATGTATCCAAGTTACTTCTCAATTAAAGATCCCCTTCCCCGACAGAGCTGTACCTACCTGCATAATAATGTCTTTGTATGCAGCTTTAATGTTGGTTACCATGATGTAAGGGGAGTGTGGGTAATGTACAATCAAAAAGCTGTTGCTTGGCAGGAAAGATGCTTGTGAATGTGGGCTGTCCTGAAGAATGGCAACATGAAACCATAGTGAGTCACTATGTTTCCGGAAACACAAACACTGTAAAAGTAAAGTACGAAAAAAGTATTGACATTTTTGGCCTGAAATATCCTTATTTTGAATTAAAATTGGAACAGTGATCTGTTTGATACAGTAATTATTTATACAAAGGAATCACATTGGAAAAATATTGAATAAAACTGGAAAAATGTTGATTTTAAATAATTTTGTTTATCTGTTTATTGTAATATTCAGTCAGTCAGTCAGTCAGTACACACTTGGGTATTATGAAGAGAAAATGTTAACTACTACTGCACATACTACTACTGTTTTGCTGTACAATATTTTGAGGATGTGCAGCAGAAACAGCTTTTAAATTTTCAAACATAAACTTACGTGTTTGAAGAAACTTGAAATTTGTTTCTTGATTTTGCGTTGAATATCATATGGGTTTGTCAGATCAGCCGATCCTATAATGAAAATGTAAACACACTGTGATAAATAACATCAGTTGTAATGGAGCTATAGCTTGGTGGTTAACAGGCTTTACTTCAATCCCAAGGTTCAGGGTTCAATCTTGAACTAAAGCCATGGTTACTCACAACTCCTTCAAATACACTCCCTAAGCCTAAAATGAGACTGTAGTTTATCCATCCATTGGCTGTTGAATGCGTATTAAAATTTAAAAAAAAGTTCCATTCAGTACAACCTGCTTGCCAAATTCAAAATGGCTTTCAAAACATAATAAGGGTATCATATCCAGTTTTGAGGGTAGGATTTTATATTGGTAACCAACAAATGTTGGTTACACAGAAGATCATTAGAATTTGCAGTCATTTTAATGTTTAGGTGCCGGTTGCACAAAAATTGACCAAGGCTTGGGCTTATACTGTATACAATATAAGTAAAAATTTTTTTTTTTAATTTTACTGAAATTATTTTTTTTTAAAACATGCACGTATGTTAACATACAATCAAAAAATGTTGATGTATACCATCATATGACCTGATGCATTATATGCTAATAGTAATAGTGTTGAGTTGTGCCTATTATATGCAATATACAGTAGAATAATACACTATACTCTATATCTATATACAGTATAATATAGGTTCTAATTTTTTGGTATGATGACATTATCAAAATAAACTTGAAGATGACAATTTTGAAAGATAATGAATTGAGCAAATAAATATATGGTTTGGAAGAAAATTATGGACATACAGTACACTGTAGAAGCACGGTGCGCGCTCTTTGAATTTTATACAACTTTGAGTAAAGAAATTTAAAAACAACTTTTTAATTTCAACTGTCACAACATCTTAATTTTTATATGAATTCATATCTACATTTCATCAGCTTTCATAATAAGTTATAATCATCAAGGTAACCTGTAATTCTGAAGAGTTTTAATATGTTCAAATATACAAAATACACGACCTACGTTATTCAAGTTTTTGCGCGTGATGACGTCATCGAAATGGTGGCAAGTTATGAAAAAGAAAATTAATTGAGAAAGCACATATTAAAATTTAAAGATGTATTGTCCCTTTGTCAAATTCCAAAAAAAAAAAAAAAAAAAAAAAAAAAAAAAGATTTCGAAAAAAGTCGGTCATTTTGAAGTATCATAATAGTTATTAACTTTCACCAAAAAAAAGTCGAAAAAAAAATCATTTAACTGAAATACAACGCGCTTAATTGGCTACTCTGTATGCATAATCATAAAACTTCCTCGCGATCTGTGTGAAAACACCTTCTCAACCATGACGAGTTGTAAACAATCCTAATTAGCATCATGCATAATGCATACTCGTGGTTTGAAATCTTTGTTTACTTTCGCTCGCGACGATTTTCCAGATGAAATGTAATCAAATTAATTTAGCTGTTAAATACGTAAAATTTTTGTTTTTGGCTCGAATTTTCAACTTAAAGTGAATAACTTTAGTATTACTTTGATATGGCCAATTTAAATTTAGAATATTTTGATCTTCATTTTTTTGTGTTTCAAGGGACAATACATCTTTAAGGAAAAATAGGGCCCAAATAAACAAAATGCGCTCTGTTGAATGTTAAAATCTTTGACAAAAGAGAAAAAAAACCTAATTTTTAAATTCAAGTGGCCATTTGATGACATGTGTACATGAATTCATATCTAAAACTCAATGGCTTCCAGAATAAAAAAAATTGGGGATCATCGTGCATTCTGAAGAATCATTTTCATTTTAAAAATGTCTTATAGCGTCGTAATAAGTAATAAGTCGTAATGGACTCAAATTTTGTGAATGTATTAAGGATGATGAATATAAATAATGCGATTTGTACTACAAAAAATACGTATTTATTACGCTTTATAAGCATGGTGCATGCAAAAACGTGTTTTTGTGCAGTAATTTTTTTGAAACGTGCAAATGGCCTAATTCATGCTCTACTAAATTGATCAAAATGTAATTTTGAGCATTTTATATTTTTACCGCACGATTTTATGCGTGCACTTGCAATAAAGATTTCATTATAACAATCATTTTATTTTAAATGATTACCTAACTATGTACAGTATGAGTAATACCATCATACAGTAAATGGTTAAAATGATATTGATTGGCAGATTTGAATTTATTGATTTTGAAGCAGTGTGACAAAGCTACACAAACAATTTGAAAATCAATGTATAGGGCAATCATAGACTACTGTACAATACCACTCTATTGTTACCTTTATTGATTTATATTGAATTTTGGATCATTTGTCATTTTTTAGATACTATACTCATTTTGAATTCCCAATCTGAATCATGAAACTGCATACTGTACTCTGAAGAACCATAGGTTGAAATAGTAAGTTGATTGAATGTTTAATATCAATGTAGGCTACTGTAATTGCTTTTCATGGTGCAGATTATTTGCTTTGTACCAATGGTGTAATCAATCACGAATCTACATAAGATTCAATACATGTTTAGATTGAAATGGTGGTGACAGGTGTTGAGTTGGGTGTTATGCACAAGCGTGGATCTCCATGTTTGTGTGGGATGGTATAGGTAAAAATGTAAAAAAATGTGTAAAAACCATCTATACAATACTGTAACACTAACAGTAAAGAAAATGTTGATAATTTCATTAATATTTAATATACAAACTACAGTACCATCTTTATTGAGGGTGGTCTATCCAGTTTCAGTAAAGAAACTAATCATTAAAGAGCCCCAGATAAAACATACATTACAAACATTGATATTCAGTACAAAGGCATTTAAAGCATACACATTTACTGTGGAAAAAGAGTTTTTGACTAGGGTTATCCTCTTGCTCTCATCTTTTTGTTATGTTTATTTTTGTGTTCTATTAATTAAAAACAAACAGTAAAAAACATTTTTTCTTTATGACAGAAATGGCTGAAAGCTTGGCAAAGCTACTTGAATGTCCAGTATGTTTTGAAGAGTATCACTTGGTAACCAAATTACCAAAGATGTTACCATGCCAACACACACTTTGTTTATCATGTCTCATGAGATTAAGAAAGAAGGACCATCGAATAAAATGTCCTGTGTGTCGAACCTGGCATTGTGTTCCTATTGGTGGGCTAGAAACTATTGCCAACAACATCACATTAATTGGAGTTCTAGAAAGTCAATCTGGAACTGTAAGCCGTGTTCCTCTAGACGTTCTGGAGAGAAGGACTAGCATGCTAGAGAGAATAAATAGTGTGTATGAAAAACATGCTGACGACACATTCATTTGTTCTGTAAATACAAATTCTGAGAGAAATAATGTGGAGAGTCTAAAACAGTATTTAGATGGAAAACTAAAGTCTCTTAAGAAACTTGGTAAAGCAGAGATTATGGATGATGAAGTACATGAGAAGGTAAATGACAACTGCAAAACAACAAAAGAAGAGATTGATCGAATTTTCCAAGCACAGATTGAAATGATGCAAAGGCGACAAAGAAAACTACATCAGGAAGTAGACAAATACATGAAAGAAGAAAAGGAAAGAATTCAAGACACTCAGAGAGGGGTCATAGCAGAGATGAATGATATAGTAGATACCTGCAGACGCATTGAAAACAGATTATCAACAGCAAACACTCTTACAGAAAATGAACTCCTGGCATACTCACAGAAGTGCACTCGATATGAACTCAAGATCCAGAATGGAAAAGCAAAGTTGGATGTTGTGAAAAGTGTTGTTACTTTTACAGAATTTAATGGCGAAAACTTGAGAATTTCAATAAACAAATTTGGCAAAGTGTCAACTATAATTAAAGAGAATATGCCACGATACATATCACTGAACTGTTGTAGAAGAGAGCCATTAATGATTGGAAAGAATATATTGGATGGAAATTTGTTGGAGGATGGTCCAATTGCAGTAGCAGTTTTGGCCAACAACAGTATAGCAGTTACAGACGGGGTTAACAGTTGTATACGGGTATTTAACAAACAAGGAAAACTTGACTTATCCTTTGGGAAAGAAAATCTCCATTACCCAACAGGTCTTTGCTTAAATATGAATGAAGAGTTTGTTGTCACAGACAAGACTGGGAAGATAAGAATCTTCAGTAAGGATGGAAAATTCCTTCGCGATCTAGCTACGACTGACTCTGCTATAGTCGGTGTTCCTAGAATGATTGGAATTGCCTGCGACGACTCTTTTAAATACTATGTTGGAAATAGAAAATCACATCAAATTGATGTGTTCTATCCAAACGGAAAATATGCCAGTCGATTTAAAGCACCAAGTATGTTAATGAATCCTCAAGGATTGACGACATATAATGGGAATCTTTATGTAACAGACACTACCAATAATTGCATCCATAAATTTAGTTTGGATGGTCAGTATATAAACAATATTGGAAAAAGAGGTCAATGTAATGGTCAATTTGATTTTCCATGTGGAATTGTTTGTGATTCAAATGGGAAAATAATAGTAGCTGATAGTGGAAATTGTAGAGTGCAAGTGTTTGATCACAATGGTATATGGATGAGTTCATACGGAAGCAAAGGGAAAGGGAAGCTTCAGTTTGATTCACCTTCAGGAGTTGCTTTGTCTACACATGGCAGAGTCATTGTTGCCGATCGTTTTAATGGAAGAATCCAAATTTTATAAGGAAAACATACAACTCAGCTAATTTCTGTCAAACCTAATTATTAGATATTAATAATAGTTTACTAATAATAAGTACCTGTACTACAAACAAGCCTTGCATCAGGGCCATTTTTTTAGGAGAAAAAAAAACAGAGCTCACTACTTCCAATAACTATTTTGGTTGGTTGATTTTTTCCAATTAATTAAAACACTTTTCATTAATTTGCATCATTTGTTTTGAATCAAATGTATTATATAGGAAAACATTATTTATTTTATGAAAGGAAAATATTCATTACATATTGTTGTACATTTCAGAGAAATTTACATTTGATCCATATATAAAACTACTGTACAGAAAAAACTAATGTTTTCTTGTTTTTTTACTTTTAATAGTAAAATACTGAAAACCTGAAGCAATACTATTAATTTTAATAATTAATCATAAATAATTTAAAGATGTGTTATTAATTGTTAAATCAAGGTTTTAATAAATTAATTTATAGTTACCAGGTGATCGTGTGAGTTTGTAGACAGTCCATTTTTTATTTGTTGGATGCAACACAGTGGCTGAAAAATAATTAAAAACCAATAAATTAAAATAGTATTGATAAGATAATTTAAACACACCTGTGTGTATCCTTGCCATTTCCTTTAGTATTGGTAAACAATTTGAGAATGTTGTGCATGCAAGACTGGTGACCAATTATTAGTGTATGCGGTCTAGAAACTGTTCTAATCAATACCATGCAAGACTTGTGACCAATTATTAGTGTATGCGGTCTAGAAACTGTTCTAATCAATACCATGCAAGACTTGTGACCAATTATTAGTGTATGCGGTCTAAAAACTGTTCTATCAATACCATGCAAGACTGGTGACCAATTATTAGTGTATGCGGTCTAGAAACTGTTCTACTCCATACCAAAAACGGCACTAATGAACGTTTACTGTAGCTTGGGGAGAAAATTGTAGGCTTTCTTTTTTATGATGAAGTTGTGATCATTTTCGCTTCTCACAATTGTTTGTATCGCTAAGAAGGAAGAGCAGTAAGCCTTTCAGTAGCCTGCCTTCTACACAAAAAAGTCTTGGCATAGGCATGTTTATAGACTGTCCTATTTACTTGGCTCCACCTTCTTAAATAGGACAGTCAATCTTTAATCTTGAAATATTCAACTAATAAACATAGAAATATAATAATGAATGTTTTGTATTCATTGAAATGAATATTGCATTTGTTGAAATCCTCACTGTCCTAACTCTTCTCCACCTCATTCAATGAGACAGTCAAGTCTTCCAACTCATGAAATATTCTCTCTATTCATCTCATCTCTATTCTCTCAAGTATCTTTACCCTCTCTAAATTAGTATACTGTAACTTACATATTAACTGAAGTTCAAACACAGTCTTTGGCTTGATTTCCTTTTTCTGAAAAAAAAAAAAAAAAAAAAAATTGTCTTTTAAATAAAATTCATATAGGTCAACTCAATTTTAAAGACAGGCATTGTAGAGCAGGAACCTCTGCTTAAATTGACTAAAATAAATAGAGTTTCACTCTTAAAATTGTTGTGTACAGTACAGTATGTCTGATGATGCAAATATATTACAGTATGGTAGGTACTGGTAGTGGAATGTTTATTTCAGTATACAAATAATAATAATATTTAATTTAATATACGCTTTTGTAACAGCGGTACACAATAATTATCAGAATAATAAATAACGTATTTTATACTATATATCCATTGAAAAACTTTGTAATTCATGCATTTGTCAACAAAGGGCGTAATTTGTTTGTCTACAGTATTTTACAACAAGTCAGTCAGTTTCACACAGTAGTTTTGATCTTGCTTTTATTGCAGTACTACTGTATCCCCACAGCATGGTGTGTCTAATGAGTCAAATATTTCCGCGTTGTTACTGTAATATGATAGTAGTTTTATTTAGTAGACTGTTAAATACAGGGGTGGTAATACTGCTTTTAACACCTTGCATCGATAACATTTCCTTCAGAAATTGGTATTTCACCTGTCAATGTCAAACATTCAATTCAACCCGCTTTCTAGCGCTCACACATTCTAAAAAAAATGTACTAAACTGTTTAATTACACAAACCAGAAATGGTGTTGGTAGTCGCTTACCTGGATAAACCCGACATAAGCCCTTTTCCACGAAGTGCGAAACAATTACGAAAAGAAGAATTTAGCGGTAGCTCACCTCCGTGATAAATGGGACAGTCTGCTATAGCGCCCTCTAGTGGGACCACTCCCACGTAATACCGTCATCATTTCTTTTCGTATCGTCGTACTGACAACACGAAGTTTCTGAAGAGAAGATTTCGAATTCCAAGGAATTTAAGAGACTGATACAGTCAAGCTAGCCGAGGCTAAGTTTATCTTTTTATGAAATTAGATACGTTGGAATACGTTGCCGTTGTTTGTTTAAACAAGGCAGAAATATCGTTATTTATCATTTATTTTGAAACTTGATACGTTGGAAACCGTTGACTCGCCTAGCAAGCGAGTCAGAAATATCTTTAGAGTTCACCGGAGTTCACCGGCTGAGTGTAGGCAACACATACAATAGAATCAGTCAGGCGTATCGTAAACAACAAACCACTTACGCTAGGTTAAGAGACTGTCTGTTAGACGCTATTGTGTGTCTGTTAGACAGGTGTTTGCCCACCATCATGCCTAAGCAAGAGTGTGTTCAGTGTAGGGGCCCGCGGTCGACGGTGAAATGGGATCGCCACATGTGACGTATTAAGTGCCGTAGGTGCAGTCAGGACAACCCGTGTGATGTTTGCGTATGATGGACTCCAGCCAAGTTTGCATCACTATCGCGGCCCGTGGAATGTACTGTTGAGGTTGGTGTTCCGGAGGTAGTGGTAGCTACGCACGATGTCGTGTCACGCGAGGAAGAGTCTGTGGCTTCCGTTCCGCTTGCAAAGGAGGAGTCTGCGATCCCAGACCCTAATGAGTTGTCTCCGGCGATCATGCATGCCATTGTGGCGGCGGTAAGGGCTATACCAAGGGACGAGCCTGCGGTAGCCCCAGTTCAACGTCCTCCTATTCCGTACTATCCGGTGCCCCCTCCTCAGACACCACTACCACCCTTTTCTGAGGGTCCTTCGATGGAAGACGGTTATTCATCTGATTGGACTATGGTCACACTCTCGGATGAGGAGAGAGCCGCGTCGCTTAGGGGGCCCGGCGAGGAGGGATTACAGGCGCTCGTGAACAGGTTCGGTACTGGCATATCTTGGAATCGACTACTCGCTCCACGAGCCGAAGCCAACGCCTTCTACTAAGCGGTTTTCTACTTTCGGCGTGCGTACGCTGTTTAAGAAAAGTACTACCTGTTTGCTCGCGATTCAACAACAACACGTAGAGCCGCACATTCTCTCGTCTGCTTTTCCGGTGCCGTCAGCACAGTTTTATAAATACATCATAGCACCGGGAGTGCCTGATGCAGCCAAGGACCGCGTCCGAGAAGACCAGGGCGTGGAAGCTGGCAAGACCAACTACTTGGCCCCGAAAGCCGCTAAGACAGAAGAGACAATACACGTGACGTCTATTTCCGGTTATCTCTTGTTGTTCCTGGAACACCCTAGAGAATGTGACGATGAGGTCCTCACTTTGCTGCAGCAAATAACTGGTCTAATCGCTGACCAGCAAGCGTTTGTATCTGTTACGTCGGCCGCTGCTCGCCGGGTCAACGTCCTTCAGGGGACAGATATCGCGCCAGCGCAATATCGTAGATTCACTACATTAGGCACCTGCAAGTTACGAGGACACGCCCACTTTTTATGTCGGCGAAAATGTGTGACTAAATTGCGGACCGGTTCGCGACCGCCAGCTGTAATTAATTCATAAAAATACGACGGGATTGGTCATGGGCTAAGATTTTGACCTCAAAATGTCACGCGGAAGTTATTGTACAGCTGAGTTATTTTCAAAAATTTTTGTGACCACGTTTATCGAGTGTTGCAGATTGTTTAACATTACCGTTCACAAAATACGCCTAATATTCATCAAAGGTAAGTGTTATGAATATTTTGATATTGGTATTTGTATTAAGCATTTTATAATCTTTCATAATACTATAAGTTTGAGAAATTTTGTGTACGTAAAGCTGCACTTTGGGCACCCCCCGTAATCACCTATTTGTCCTAGTTTTGCATTCGGTCTAGGCTAGTGCTAGAGAATAGGATTTTGGCTGTGCGAGGCTCGTCGCCGTGGGCGATGAACTCGTCGATTGTAAAAATTTAAATACAGTATATCTAACAAGTATTTTATTGCAAATATATTATAAATAATAGGAATAATATATAATAATTTAATATTGATATTTTATTGATCATTGCTTACTTTCACTCACACTTTTTATTTATTATAATACGGCCTATTTTTGTAGTGGGAATAGAAACAAATTCAGGAACCTTGACAACTTTGGGTGGTCGTTTTGTAGTCAGAGGCCGTGTGATAGTTACTATTACTAGGCTGGTGATGGTAGATTAGTTTAAACTAATTGTTGTACTATATTTGCATTATTAATACTTTTATTATATATAATTTAATTGTATTGTAGGTTATTCTTTGCCTCAAATCAAGGATTAACAAAATATATCTTCAGTTATTTTTGGTAAGTAGTTTTTTTCTTTTAAATAATTCTATATAATCATGGCTGCATATTAAAATATTATATTATTAAGTAATATTATTTGATGAACATAACAGCTGAGAAAACAACATGGCATAACTGGTGATATCTCAGAATACTTTAGAATCTTATCTAAATGTAACAAAAGTTTGATTGTCTTGCTGTGGGTATTGGAAGGTATTTGTTTCCCTTTTGGAGGTAAGTTTCTTTAATACTTTGCTTATTTACAGATGTTTCCACCGAGATGAAACAAGCTTGATCGCCTCGCTACCAACGCCTTCTTCAAGAAGATCACCAAATGACTGGACGTCAACACCACTGCACTGAATCAGCGTTGTCTACCACAGTTTACAACTCATATTGTTTTATATAATGTTTTGCAAATATTTTTTATTTGCTCAAAGGGGCACATGCAAATGTGCAACCTACCCTCGCTGTGATCATCAACCTTGTCATAGCGAGGCTTGCGTGCTTCCTTCCTTGTATTGTTAGCTAGCCAGACCAATGATGATAAATAAAAAAGTAAAATATATACAAACACACTTAGTGAAGAAAGTATTTGCCAAACAACAAATTGAAAAAAATAGGGAAACTATTTCATATTTTTCGATAATTATTGTTTTAAGTATTATTTGTTATTGTATATAAACAATCAATATAATATGACTATGAGTGCAATTGGCACAGGCAACTTATTTATATTTACAATGCTAATGTTTTAAATATCTATTTTTTATCACCGAAAAAGTAATCAGAAATCACATGTATCACTGTATTTTATTCAGAAATAGCCGAGTACTAGATTGTTTTAATTGAATAAATGTACAATATTTATATTATGATTGGGAAGACCCCACTAAAGAGAAAAAAAAGAGTGAGTAATACTGTAATGTTGTTCAGTGAAAAAATGCTCTAACAATATGCTAGTTATCGGGGTGTCAGATGAAATCGGTCGCGCTTGAAATCGGTCGCGTTTGAAATCGGTCGCGATAAAATCAACTTCCGGTATTTTGTATGGCGCGCCGCTAGAGCTATACTTTTGATCATATCGGTCGCATTTGAAATCGGTCGCGTTTGAAATCGGTCGCGCTATTTTGTATGGATCGAGCGGGATGCATGCTAGAGCGGGATATACATTTTTCGTTTATATAGATTTAATTGATATTTGTTAGGAACTAGATTATTTATGTGTATATTTTTTACTTGGTTAATAAGTATTTATTATCATGTTGATTTATTTATCAATCATTAAATTAATTTTTTTTTTGTATTTCACAGGTCTCGGAGAAGGACTGTCTTTTCAAAATGGCCATTTCTAAACACGTTTAAATATTATAGGCATAATGTTATATTAGGCATATAATAATTTCTCTATTTATATGTACTGTAATTAATATATTATATAGAGAATATACGTATGTCGTGTCTTTTATTATGCACACAATTACGTATGGTTATTAATAACATATATAGATAACATGCCGTTATAAATCAATCTACCGGCCTACACTAGACTATGATGTACAATGATAGATGTGAGAATAAATAATGTATGGATAATAAAGGTGGACACGATTCTCAAAGAGGTAATCTGCACTGATATTTAAACATTTAGATTTACGAACGGCGTATGAATGTGAGACACTGAGTTGCACTTACTTAATTATTTACATTAAATGATTATTATAAATGAAGAAATAAAAGATATTCAAATTAAAATCTATAGTAGGCCTATCGCCGACGTATAGGCCTATACGTAAATTATATATAAATCATACTGTCAAATTATAGAAACAGTGCTTTATTCGGAATTATTATGGATAAGCAAGCCTGTGAGCTACAGCGATTTTAATTGCTTTTGCTTATCCTTGCCTCCTTAGATTTCCACGTGTCTTGATTTTGTTACCTATGTTTTAAATGTAGGGCCTATTTCGATTTTAAAGGCTAAATAAAGAATGAATGAAGATGATCTCATAATCGCGTCGAGCATCTATAGCTCATTGGATCGTTTCACAAAAACACATGCAGGAGGCAGGCCTATAGACGTTTCAAAATGGTTATTAGTAATAGACGTCATCTTTACCTCGCCATGGACAACGATCGTACGTGTTTTGTCCATGATTTAACACTAACAAGTGCGTGTTTTTTAAAAAGGGGAAACCCCGTCAGCAAAATAACGTATTGTTAGGGGAAACAGCTGCACGATCATAGAAGGCGCATCTCCACAATATGGCTTGTTCGGGGGTTTATTTCAGTAACTCGCCTTTTAACCATCCGCATATAATGATCATTTTACTAAAAACTATTTTAAACATTAGAAATAAAAATATACACGTTAATCATTATAAATACATAATAGAAAAATAACGCTTAAAAAAAGAACGATGTTTCGACTCCATCATGGAGTCATTATCAAGTCCAATGAATAAAATTTAAAAAAACAACTAATTAAATAACACAAGCCAAGGGTCAAAGTTTAAATAACAAAAGACCTATAATCATTATACACTTAATATTATCCTACATAACGGATAGAAATAAAATAGAAATAAAAATAAGGTGATCGAATAGTATGTTGTTAACGACATGGATATGATATAATCTGCCACAGTATGCATAAGTATAAAAATGGGTACGCTGGCTTTACGGGCTATATTGTAAAAATTATTGTTTTTAAATAAATTGTTCTCTTTTACGTAATTGTTTGCATAATAAAAGACACGACAGACGTATATTCTCTATATAATAATATATTAATTACAGTACAAAAAAATAGAGGTAAATTATTATATGCCTAATATAACATTATGCCTAATATAATATTTAAACATGTTTTAGAAATGGCCATTTTGAAAAGACAGTCCTTCTCCGAGACCTGTGAAATACAAAAAAAAAATAATTTAATGATTGATAATCAATATTTATTAACCTAGTAAAAAATATTCACATAAATAATCTAGTTCCTAAAAAATATCAATTAAATCTATATAAACGAAACATGTATATCCCGCTCTAGCATGCATCCCGCTCGATCCATACAAAATAGCGCGACCGATTTCAAACGCGACCGATATCATCAAAAGTATAGCTCTAGCGGCGCGCCATACAAAATACCGGAAGTTGATTTTATCGCGACCGATTTCAAACGCGACCGATTTCAGACGCGACCGATTTCATCGTAAACCGTTATCGGGGTTTCAGAAACATAATAAAACCACAACTCTTCCCCCTTCACCACCTCCACCCATGCCTCCCCCGCCCTTCTATAAATGCTTGCGATTCTTCATATAACCTAAAAAAATTAAATACAAAATTAATACTGTATAGTTATATTGTAAATAAATTGATTACCAATTACAAATGTCTCCCCCTCCAAAACCCCCCTCTGAACCCACCCACCAATTCTCCACCCTGCCTCATAGGGTCTGCGGAGATGTCCAAGATGTTGAGCATTATGAAAAATAAGTATTTATTTAATTTTGGAGGTTAGCACAAAAGTCATAAGCATGCAATTTGCCACAAATATTTGGTATATAACACTAAAATGCCTATACCAAATTTTTGATACAAAAAAAATCATAAAAAAGTGATTTTTTTTTTTTTTTTTTACAAATGCATTACATATATTTTTCTGAATTTTTTGATGTATGGGTCAATGAATTTGGTTGCGTTTGAATTTTCTTGTCAGGTGCCTAAATTCTACATCGGAATCTTTGGCACTAAAGATCTTAAAAAGCTTAATATGGATCAGGTGCCGTTTTCGGCCACCTCTATGTAAGTGTGCAGAATTGTCCCAGGGCCGAATCGTCCCGGGCCGAATCGTCTCAGGGCCGAATCGTCCCGTTACCTTGGCGAATGCACGAAATAAACAAAGTTTTCGAAGTAGGCCTAGCATAGTAGGCCTAGCCTATTTGAAGTAGGCCTAATATACGTTTTTTTAGTAATTTATTTGATATGTTATATTAACATTGTCAATATCAACAAAATACGGATTGTTAAACACCTTTAAAAACTTGATAAATACTAAAACAAATGAATATGAATTTGGTCTAAAGTGAATCGTCCCGGATTCGAGCTCACCTGACAATCGGCCAAGATTTCATTGACAGCTGACTTCTTTGAACTACCAAAGTTATCCGTTTTAACAAATCCCCATTCTTTAACAACTTGCGGGAGCTCTTCTTTTTTAAATCGATTCAATGTTTGTTTTAAAAACAATCTTACATCTTGACTATTAATCATAATAATGAATTGCTTGCGTTAAATTCAGCATGCCAGCAACACAACAACAACAACAAAAGCGCCAAAAAAAGTGTTTAAAAACTAGATAGCGCCACCGCTCGTCCCTCCAAAAAAACAACAAAAAAACATAAACAGAAAGTAGCACGCCCACCCCGTACACAACACGCCACCACCATCATGTAGCCAGTCATAGGCCTACGCTTTAACATTTTAAAATAGGTTTTTGGGCGGTAGTTCAGTTTTTTTGTCCTAATTATGATGATGCATCCATCATAATGATTGAGCAAAGCAGAACAACTGTCCGAAAAAAAGTTGGTAAGAAAACTAAAAAAGGGATAGAGAGGCCTACTACTACTAGGCCCTAGCTAGTCTAGGCCTAGTAGGACAGGGCCTACTATTCTAGCTAGGCCTAGCCTAGACTACTAGTACTACCTAGCTAACTAGGCCTAGGCCTACTAGATGTAGGCTAGGCTAGCTAGTACTAGCCTAGTAGTAGCTAGCTAGCTAGGCCGTTGTCTGATAAATAATTAGACTTAAATTTTATTATATTCTATTCAGTATTTATTATTATGTTTCTAATTTCATGTTTATAAAAATTTATTTTAATTTTAAAAGTTTATTCATATCCTACTACTAGAGTAGTAGTAGTACTATAATCTAGGGCCTAGGCATGGTGTAAAATGGCCGATAGTATAAACGGTAACGCAGACCTTGATTTCTAAAAATAAGAGGAGATCTCTTAATGGCTCTCCTCAATATGGTGAGGAGAGCCATTATCAATATGGTGAGGAGAGCCATTATTTAGACTAAGTAGCCGAGACACCATGGTTGGGCCGGTGGCAAGCCGAATTTTGATAAATAACACTTCTAGATGGCTGGAAATGGTACTCTCGCACGTAAAATTCATAATAAATGGTGAGACAAAATAAAGCAAGAACTAGCAATTCATCCAACATTTAAAACAATTCTTTCTTTTATTAAACACAATCAGACCTTGATTTAAAAGAAGTGCCATGGCGCTGACGCTCCTTGCAGCAATCAATTATTATTATCTATTTGGTTTCTTTATTTTGCAATTTATATTAGATTTATATTTAGATAATTATTAAGTTGTGGTTTTTATATAATTTTTACTGACATTTTCTAAAATATTATTTTACAGTTGAAGACTTTAGTTAAGTTAGGACAGTTAGTCAACCCAGTTTAAGTCTGGCTCTGAAGCTCCGCTATCTGAATCAGAACTGTCTTCATCACTTTGAGTTGTGTCACTTTCTGCAGATGGTCCTACTTCTAATCTTTGTTTCTTAGCACTTTCATCAGATTCTACAGGTATTTCCATTCGCAGTTTGCGCCGTTGGTTGCCAGACATGAACCTCGCTACTGAAGAATTTATTATTTCTTCTTTTTCCCTTTGTGACCAAGTCTTGTCATTTCCTTTGATCAAAAGGAGGTCTTCCATGGTGCTATGGTTCAGCGAAATGCGTCTATCAGAGAGTATAGCAGTTAAGATGCTAAAGCCACACTCAACGTAACTATTACTCACACCGATCACCATAACAACTTCTGCTAGAGAGCATACATTTGGAAATTCTTGCCTTCTGTATTGTAGAATGTTTTCCCATAGCAGTTGGGTTTTTACACCCTGATAAAAACTCTTGTGTATAATTTTCAGCCATTTCCATTCACGTTTTAGTTTACTTCCATCAAAACCCACAGCTGATAGTGTTGTAGCGAAGTGTTCTGCCACAAATTGTAGTGAAGCCAGCTCAGTCTCAACATCACCCTTCCAATTAGCTGGATTCAACCAAGTCATATGTTGATATAGTTCATTGTTCAATGAATCAAATCGTTCATCTATGCATGTTAGCAGTGCTGGAATAGAATTTTGTCTTAGAGTATTGGCGTTTGCAGGACGAGTAGTTCCGTGTCTGGAAGTAGAAGCTGATATGATGTCCAGAGTGACTGTTGTATATTCTCGGTTTTCGATCTTTCTTCGCACATGGCCTATCTTTGGAAGACTACAAGATATTGTGTTATCTTCTAATGTGAATCCTGCCTTTCGAAAATAGATTATTGGGTCATCATCTTCTAGCAACTCCTCTAGACAGATTTTGGTCTGCTCTACAACAGGTAATACATCAAAAGCAAACAGGTCACCTTTTTCAAATTGCAATGATAATGATGAAACTTCTAGGATTTCATGAAAAAGACAGGTGATGGCTAGAAATTGCTTACTTTTGAGCTTCTTGAGAATGCCATGTAGTTTGGCATTTAGTTTACTGTGTTTGTGGTTTATGATCGAGTTTTCAATGGCATGTGCTAGCGGAATCCAATTGTTTAATAGGATGTGTACACCATTCTTTTGGTGGCCAACAAACCTAGTTCCATGCACTTTTGGAAACTTGTAGGTTTGCACCTCAAGCACTTTGGCAGTTTCATCAAAATGTCTTTTAAACTTTCCTGATCTCTTCATTAGGTAGAAAAGGGTCACCATTAACTCTTTGACATTTTCGAAATCCTTTTCTTTCATCAATGTGTCTTTGACAGCCAATTCGAGACGATGTGACACACAGTGTATTTTTACAAGCCAAGGACGTTCAGCATTTTCCAGCCTGACCAGAAGTCCATTGTAAATACCTAAAAAAATATTTAAAAAAAAGAAAAAATTAAATTAACATTTTTTAAATGCTAATTAATATGATGTAGCAGGTCACTCACTCTCCTGGAATTCATGTGGTTTTCCATATATACTAATGTAGACTATAGACCTGGGCTGTAACCACTAAGGTGTCAACTCATAATAATTAATTGCCTTATTCCATGAATTTGGTATCTAATAATTACTTGGGTGTGACTAATGGATATACCAGCTCTTGGGAGGGGACAAGGAGGGTCACTGAACTGATAAGTCACCTCACTGGACTACTCCTTAGATAGTCATGTATATTCTCTGTAACTAACACTTTTTAGATTAACACAATTTGGAAATACTGTAACTTGAACTGATAGCTACAACTTAATCACTCTCTGTGTACCTGTATATAGTGTAAATAAAGTACAATTGAGAGAATATAACAACAGTCTGTGTCATTTATATAAAGAGTGCTACATAATTATAACAATTGTGTAGCTGTACAGCAGAATTATAATTATATTTAATTGAACAGTAACAGACTGTACTCAACCTGTATTTACAGCAGCTCCATCAGCTGTTGCTGCAACTAAACGACTTGTGTAATGGTCTTTAGGGATCTTCACAGACTCTTGTAAGGCATGGTCAATAGAGGTGTGTAGGTTTTCTGCATTGTGGCATCTCCAATTCTGTCAATATCCTCTAAGGCAGCAATAAAGAACACTGATCTTCCACATTTAACTACTCTATAAACCATAACCAGCTCCTTTTCACTAGACGTCTTTCTAGCTTGTGACCCATCACTTAAAACAGAAAACGCTGTTGATAAAACCACTACTTCTGCCACCTTTTCTCGAATGACTTCTGCGATTATGTTAACAAATTGCTTTGCTCTGTTCACACTCTCAGATTTATGGAGCAGTTCAACCCCATTGGCTTTTTGGACTCGAACCAATGTCTTAAAGGTAGACAATGGCAATCCATCGACGGCCAACATGTAAGCTGTTAAAAACAGCTTTTTGTAAGCTTGTTCAGCCTGTTTGTGCATTGCACTGACAATGCTAGGCTGAGTGCGTTTAACCGTATTAGCAACACTAGTAGAAGACATACCAGAACTTTCACCCACTTCAGTTCCTATTAATCGCTTATATTCTAATGCTACATTGTGTGCCTAAAATTAATAAAAATAAAATACATTATTATTACTAATTAGTTATTCTTAAATCATTATTTTAATATTAAAGTATACAATTTTATACCTACCTGATCTAACTAAACGTTTTTTAAACAATTATATAAATAATAAATTTTTAAAGTTTAAAGTTAAAATAATTGTTTTGTTTATTATAATTAGGTCCATGTATTATATGGTTACACAATAGGCCTACAACATTCCCTTTTAATTTAGCAGCAAACTATTATATAGATAGATAAAATGATTGATTCGCGGCGAGAGAAAACCATGCGTTTGCTAAGTGACGTCATATCGCACAAAGTTTTTATTTTGGCAGTGCAGAATAAGACAAGCCCGAAGATTTTAATTAATTAGTTAGGCCTACTGTATTAATTAATATTAACAATAGGCCTACATACATAATGCATAATGATTATTAATATTTTAATAAATATGGATCAGCTTACCTTTGACGTTAAAGCTCAGGTACAGGCATGAATTTTAAATATAATATCTGGTTAATTGTACATAAATCAAATATTTGTAACAGAAATCAAGACGAAAAAACATGAATTTCCCTTAATATGGACAAATACAAAATTTGGCATAATTCTGCCATAAAAACCAGGAAGACTTTTTTCAGTAGTTAGGTAGTTTAACCTAATGTAATAACATGTCTGGTGACTCCCTAGAAGGTGAAAAAAGATAGTGGATATACGGTGGATAATTTTTGCTACAGCATGAAAATAAAAATCTGAAGTTGAATAAAAATACCAGAAATGTAAAATTCAAGTTATATTACATATATTTAGTCATCTGATAACATTTTTTACCACACCATTTATTTTTCATAGCTTTTTAAAATGCCTCTCTATTTACAAAATTTGTGTACAAAAGAATAGAGATTTTACTGTGTAATTTGAACTATCACCCCACTGATAAGAAAGTGCTCAGTTTCAACAAGCTCGTGTAACACAAATAAAATCCCAAAAATTATGAAACATTGAGGAAACTATAGATCGATAATTATTGGAATGTATGATCAATAGAAATGTTTTGCCCGCACCTGGCCTTTAAGTGACGTGTGGCTGTATGTTTAGTAACAAAATTTGTACCCTTTACATATGCCTCTATGTCCTGTAAGGCCTTCCCTCTGATGCGACCATCTGTTCGAATTTTATCGATAAACTTTGCACAGTCTTTGCACCATAGTTTTGTCACCATAATTTTGTCATTTACATTAGATGTTTCGTAGCCAAACGATGTCAAATTCCATTGTTTTAACGTAGAAAGTTGAACAGAATCGCGTTTACCCGCCATGTTGACACATTCAGGAATACATTCAAATCAAATCAAGTGAGGATGGTGCGTTGTTTGTGAGTGACCGAAAGTAAAAATCAAGCGCGCACAACGTCATGTGAAAGATCGTAGGCGCGCCTAGCTTATCGAGGGTAGCCATAACAAGTAAATCCAGTGCACAACATCAAAGATCGTAGGCGCGCCTAGCCTATCGAGGGGTAGCCATAACAAGTAAATCGAGCGCACAACATCAAAGATCGTAGGCGCGCCTAGCTTATCGAGGGTAGCCATAACAAGTAATCGAGCGCACAACATCAAAGATCGTAGGCGGGCATAGCCTATCGGGGGTAGCCATAACAAAGATCGTTTGCGCGACTATATATAGACTGTGTGTTGTATGTATTCGGGGTTAATATTCTTCTTCTTATTATTATATATATTTTTATGACGCACTGTAACAGGTTGGGGAGCGCTAGTTCCGTTTCGCACCTGTCATTTATTTCGACTCAAAATTTGTTAAATAAATTTATCGTGAGTACCACCAAAGAACTTATAACACAAGAATCTCCTGTTCTTCAATTTGCATTCAAAACACAGTATCGGAAGTACAGGGATAAAAGGTCAAACTGGGCGACGGCATTTCACAGCATGGAGAAGCGCCCCCTCCAAACTAGGAAGTCAATTACTCTACCGCCATAGAGTATTAGCAGATCCCCTCTATGGTTTTGACTTTCTAATTTGATGCGGGCGCCCTACTCCTCAGTCAATTACTCGACCCCCCCCCCTAGAGTATTAGCAGATCCCTTCTATGATTTTGACTTTCTAATTTGATGCGGGCGCCCTACTCCATGGCTCACAATGGCGCCACCCATAGCTCTATTCTATCCCACAATGCCTTTCGAAATTGTTACGCACTTCGGACGAACAGGAGATTCTTGTGTTATAAGTTCTTTGATGCCACAACTTAGAATTAGGCCTCAAAAATACTTTTATGAAGGAGATCACACAAAAATTATCAAATAAATGCTTTAAACTGATGAATATACAGACGTGTTTCTCGCACATCGGTTCCATACGCCATGTTCAATGTTGTTGTTTCTATGGAGCGCCAAAAGAGCAATCATAATAGAGGGCTAAAAACTCAATATAATGCGTATATTTAATGCATTTATTGGTGAAAATTACGTTCAATTTTAATATATTTTGTCAATGTCAATGCAACAAAAATGTTACTGTTGATACTGTACATGGTTTTCGTTAACTTTTAAGAATGAAAATCGACAAGTTCATCATCATATTACATGTACTGTAGTTTTTATACCTCAATGATCTAAATAATATTCCTCTTAGTCTTAGGCCTAGGCTAGGTAGTGATGCTGATTTAGGCCTAGGGTTTTGTTGCATTGACAAAATATATTAAAATTGAACGTAATTTTCACCAACAAATGCATTAAATATACGCATTATATTGAGTTTTTAGCCCTCTATTATGATTGCTCTTTTGGCGCTCCATAGAAACAACAACATTGAACATGGCGTATGCGAAATTGACGAACCGATGTGCGAGAAACACGTCTATAAATTCATCAATTTAAAGCATTTATTTGTCACTTTTTATGTGATCTCCTTCGTAAAAGTATTTTTGAGGCCTAATTCTAAGGTGTAGTACTCACGATAAAGGTTCTTAACAAATTTTGAGTCGAAATAAATGACAGGTGCGAAACGGAACTAGCGCCCGCTATTTTAGGCGCTCCTTTGTTCGTTTTCAGGAGCGGCAAGGAGCGTCAGCGCCATGGCGCTCCTTTTAAATCAAGGTCTGGGTAACGGGACGATTCGGCCCTGAGACGATTCGGCCCGGGACGAGTCGGCCCTGGGACGATTCGGCCCGGGACTATTCGGCCCGGGACGATTCGGCCCTGAAACGATTTGGCACACTTAAATTTATCGGCTTTGATATGCATTTTATAAGCATAAAATAAGCTTTTTCCCCAAACTTTATTTCCAGAGAGACTATGGGGTAGTACAACTAGGGATAAAGATGCAATAAAGCAAACATTTTGAAAACATTGTCGAAAATGATCAATTTATAGTCACGCGAACGATGTAAACAAGTTAAGCCCTCTGTTGGCCGGTTGGCGAATGCATGAAATAAACAAGGTTTTCAAAGTAATAAATTGAATATAAAATTACGTTTTTTTAGTAATTTATTATATACATTATATCAAAATTGTCAATATCAATAAAATACGGATTGTTAAACACCTTTAAAAACTTGATAAATACCAAAAAAAACGAATATGAATTTGGTCTAAAGTGAGACGTTTCGGCCCACTTTGTGGGCCGAATAGTCTCAGGGCCGAATTGTCCCTGAACCAGTATAAACCAACTAGCAGAAAGTAGTGTAGCTTACCTGTTTTGAACTGGGCTTGCTTCTTTGTTTTGGAGTAAAGTTCATTGCCCAGTTGCCAATACTACAATCTTTCGGTATCTCGTATAAAACATGGTAAACACACAGTGCCTATCCCGGTGAGTGGTGTCTATTGTATCCGTGCGTACGTTATCCGTTCAAAACCTCAAGAGACCACTGATCTTTTCAGGACAACACACATGACCTCGGGGCACTCGGTGGACTGAACCATTTTGCGGAGGGATATGTCACTACACTTCCCCCGATTTTATAAGGCCAGGGCCGGTGCTTGGGTGGTCATGCTGTAAAACAAAACAATAATTTCTGGTTAACGCTAATGATAACTGAACCAAGTGCATCTTCTAGCACCACACAAAAATAACATAATAACAACTTCTAGAAACAAATTTCTAGTAGGCCGCCGGAATGGTCGGCTCTACAGCATCAGGAAGAGATCCCGGTCATTCTTCTGGGTCAAGTCTAAGACCTCGGCATTCTGGCCCAAGATTCTTCCAACTGCCTCTGCGGTTGGATAGAGCATAGAGCAGATGTGGTGCACCCACTCGTTGCCCTGGAGGAGCGAATGAGGCCCATCCGACTCCAGCAACAGACAGTGGTCATCTGTGCGAAAGATGTATCTGCACGCGTCCTTCTGCTCTGCGTTGAAATGCTGCACCGACCATGTAAAGCTGAAATAGGATAGGGGGAAACACTCTTGAACCTATCGACCATTAACACAGTCGAGGAGAAGTTATGAAGCAGAATGCATACACTTCTTGTGGTAATGCGCGATCTCTTAATGTTGGTAGACTAAAGGCTGTATTAAAAATATTAGCAGACAACCAAAAAATCAACCATGACATGTGTGATGAAATTGTTAACCAGGCAAACGAATTCTATGATTTTGTTGTGTTAAATAATTTATCAGATTTCACTGAATACGATCCTAAATGTAGAATTGACGAATTTTACTATGACCGCCTTAGCAAAACCACTAAGTATCACGCATTCTGGGGGGTAGTAAAATTGATTCTAATGCTTTCCCATGGCCAGGCGACTGTTGAGAGAGGTTTTAGTGTAAACAAGGAGGTAGCGGCTGTCAATATGTCAGAGAGTACATATGTTTCGAAGCGCGTTGTATGCGGTCACATAGCTTCAGTTGGTGGTGTTTTGTCTGTAAAGATAACGCCCCAATTAATTACTTCTGTGAGTGGGGCTAGACAACGCTATAATCTCCATCTTGATAATGAAAAACGTAAAGCGGCAGAATCTTCAAAGGCTATTAAGAGAAAATCGACGATCGATGAGTTAGATAACTTAAAGGAAGCCAAAAAAAGATGTATTGCAGATATTACGGGTTTAGAAAAATCGTCTGCAAAGTTTTCCGATCAAGCTGAAAGTAAAGGTAGTCTTACTCTCATTGCCAAAGCTAATAGCTTGCGTAGAACCGCTTCAGAAAAAAAAGAGCAATTAGCTCAACTTGAGGAAGACATTAGACATAAATTAGAGGAAATCAAAAATAGCTAGGCTATTGTGTTTGATAAAATTAGCAGAAATTGCTAAGTTGTAAAAAAAAAAGCAATGTAAAAATCTCATGTGTTTATGATCGTTTTGAATAAAGTTCAGAGTGAATTAGAATATGGTTTGATTTATTTTATTTATACCTTCTAAAAAAACATACAGTATACAGAAACGGCATTTAAATTCCGAATTCCGAACGAATTGTAGAACGTTATCCTATAGTAGTATCAAATTACCAAATATCGTCGACAGTGCAGTGACTATGGAAACATCAGCCTTTGTTCA
This sequence comes from Antedon bifida, assembly GCF_963402885.1. Lineage (NCBI taxonomy): Eukaryota > Metazoa > Echinodermata > Crinoidea > Comatulida > Antedonidae > Antedon > Antedon bifida. The sequence continues at coordinate 8,027,574 of NC_136233.1, read as the reverse complement.
ATACACGCCGTGACTACCCTCGATAGGCGCGGAAGTCTGGCGCGGTTCCACAAAGGCTTTACCAGGGAGTTGTTACAACTCTTTACGCTTTACTACCGTTACGTGTCATTTTACTCGATTTCCCACGCCTATGTTTTCAGTACTGTATGTTTTTTTAGTGGCTACAGTTAGTACTTGAATTTCTGAAAAACATCGTAACTACGAATTCATTTTTTTTTATTAATATTAATCTGTTGAACTTAATATTTAGGTATATGTCCTGGAATTTTACTAGCTCACAGGTGTACGAACCCTGTGGTGAGATCCATCCGCTGGGCCATCGCAACCATATAGCGCCAGTGGATTAGGGCCGCCGGTTGATTGAGTGGCACGAGCGTAAACCCTCCGGCGGCTCACCTCCTATTGCCACTTGTAGCTCAAACATCATGTCCAGGGTCTTCTGGTCAATGTCGCCTACATGCGCGCCAACAGCCTTCTCGTTATTCAGTTGGGTGACCAGGTCGTCCAAAGTGGACTCCAGTCTCCCCAGTATCTTGGTGGCGTAATTCCGCAGCAGTCAGAGCTTGGGTAGGTACAGCGTCGAGTAGTCGCCGGGTTTCTTCCTGCTCCTCTACAGACAGGGGACGCCACCGTCCATCGATCTGCCGTTGCGTCAACCGGATATCGGTTGCGCCGAAATCAACCTATGGAGATTCAAGAACACAAAAATAGTTAAACAGCAGTACCCTAGAATAGCTTCAGCTTGGACCTCTCAGTCTCTGCAGTTAGCGCATTTGTAGCGGTCGATGTTCAGGGCGTCAAAAGATGAGACATTCACGTAGGCGCCATGGTGCCAAATGTCGCAGTAATCGTACTGAATCATGAACGACCCACCCAGGTCACTCGACCACCCGGGGCCCACACAAACCCCTCACTACCCACTTCTCTACTCACCTGTCGAATTTGGGAGATGGGTACGATGTCATCGACATCCTCCCGGAACCGTGTCCATTTTGTGTGCGTCCTACGGCAGTAGGTGCAACCCCCACAGGGCAGGTCGTCCGGAGCTCGCATCCCCCAAGACGGGAAAGTGCGTCAGCATTGGTGTGCAACTTACCCCGCCGATGCTCGACTACCATGATGTACTGGCTGAGCTCCTTCATCCAACGAGCTAGTTGTCCTTGAGGACCATTGAAATTCAGGAGCCAAGTCAGACTGATGTGGTTTGTTCTTACCCTGGCCCAGCAGGTAGTGGCGGAAGTGACTGGTCATATATACAATGGCCAGCAACTCCTTACGGGTCGTGCAATAGTTGCGTTGTTTGGCGGTGAGCTGGATGCTAGTGTAGGCGATTACTCGTTCCTTACCCTCTTGCATCTGCAGCAGTTCACCGCCGATAGCGTAGTCTGATGCGTCGACATCTAGTATAAATTCATCTTGGATGTTTGGTAACGTCAAGGCAGGAGGTTGAACCAATGCGTTCTTGAGAGATTGGAAAGCGATCTGCTGGTCCTCTCCCTACACAAATTGGATTCCCTTCTCAGTTAGACGGTACAACGGGACAGCCAGGTTGGCGAAAGAGTTGATGAATTCTCGGTGGTAGTTAGCCAGACCAAGAAACTGTTGTACCTCTCGCAGGTTGGTTGGCATAGGCCAGTTCTGGACGGCTTCTACATCCGTGTCGGAAACTGTTAGAGAGTTGTCGCTAACAACACGTCCAAGTAATTCTACCTTTCTATGAAAAAAACACACTTTTTGGGTTTTAGTTTAAGGTTGGCATTCGTAAATCTTCCCATGACAGTGTTATTCAGGTGGTCTTCAAAGGTTTTTCCCAGCATGACAATATCGTCCAGAAATTCTAGTACGATGTCCCATACCAATCCTCGTAGTACTAACCCCATGGCACGGGAAAACGTAGCCGGGCAGTTTGAAAGGCCAAATGGCATTTTGACGAATTCATACAAACCGTGCTTTGTGATGAACGCAGTTTTCCTCTGGTCCTCCTCCTTCATTGAGATCTGCCAGTACCCCCATAGGGCGTCAAGCTTGGAGAACCAGATGTTTCCAGATAACGTATCGATACAGTTCCTTACTAACGGCAACGGATAGGCATCCTTGGTGGTGATGTTATTCAGTGCTCGATAGTCTATACAAAAGCGCACGGAGCCGTCACGCTTCCGTACCAGGACTGGTGGCGATGCCCACTCTGATAGAGGGTAGAATCACTCCAGCTCATAGCATCTTTTTTATCTCCTTCTCCTCTTCACCAGCAAAGCGAATCGGTGTTGGTCAGAGCCGTTGCTTTATAGCTGAGGCCTTGCCCGTATCTATGGCGTGCTCAATATCTTTGAACATACCAAAATCGAACTGATGCGAAGCGAAGACTTCTTGATGTTGAATGATGAGAGAAGACAGCTGTGCGAATTCGGAGTCGGAGAGATCAGCACGGGACGCTTCTAGCATGTCCACCAGATGAGTGGGTACCGCCGAAGCAGGTTCATCATGACTGGTTGCGGAACATACATCTGCGGCGTTGGCTTCACTCTCCTCCACCTGGTCTACTTCTGTGGCTGTTGCTATGTCCCTTCCCAGTTTCAGGGTGATGTACATGTTGTTGACCACATACAGGTGCAGAATACGTAGAATGTGGTAGCTGGAATCGCCACAGAATCGTTGATCCTAGCCCCCTCGTCGAGGAGGGGGCTAGGTATCCCTTTCTACGAATCGTCCAACGTTGAGTCGAGACGCGTGATATCAAGTTCCATCCAGGGACCAAAATGTGTAATGTAGTTATTTTCCAGGCGAAGTTTACCGACGGTTCAGCGCCTAGAAAACCGCGACGTTTCATTGACGTGAGAGTACGTCAGAGTGCTATTATGCAATTTATATGCATTCATTATTGCCAGCAATCTAACTTACTACTAAACAATAGCTAGGTACGCACTTGTCTGGCGGTACCCCTTTGTACAAATCGTTCAACGTTGGGTCGAGACGCGTGTTATCATGTTCCATCCAGGAATCAAAATGTGCACTGTAGTTATTTTCCAGGCGAAGTTTACCGACGGTTATGTTGTGTACTGTGTCGACGTACGCTACACTTCAGCAAAAACGAATTATGTTAATTGTTCGTATGTTCACCAAATTTTTTAATTTACAAGTAACCTTCTGTACCGTGGGGCACCTAAAATAAATATTTCATCCATTACTAAACAAAAAAACATGCCATTTTCGCTTAGCCAACATCTTATTATAGCTAAGTTATTAAATTTCCAATGTCCTGTATGTCATGAATTTCTCACCACTCGGAAGTCCCGATGGTACGCACGCATACACTTGGGAGGAATAAACTTATTTCCCCGACTGAAAAAGGTCTATGCTTGCGTTTTTTAAGCCTCTAGGCCTGATGTTTCCAAAGTATAAAATGCAATTTTTTGAAGACCTGCAGCTCTAGTTTTAAACATTTTCTTAGCTCAGCCCCAACAATAAACTGGTCATATTTCGAAGTACAAGAAGTTCAATTTCCGGAACCTCCAACTCTATTTTTCTAAATTTTCTTCAAACTTTTATTTTTTAAATTGAAAAATATAGATTGAAACAGTCATCGCGCATCGTTTTTTTGCACGCAGTATTTTATTTATGCATTATAAAAAATGTAAAAAATGGCTACCCTAAATCTGATTGAAATGACCTCAAATGACGCTAGAACGCGTTGCTTCCGGGGATTCTCCCCCTGGCCCCCAGCCTAGTGATGCTCGCTTCGCTCACATAGCCCCCTCGTCGGGGAATGTAGCCCCCGCGTCGGGAAGATCCTGGCGCCACCGCTGTTACAAACGTGATTTTGTGCACCTGCAGTGGTGCGTCGATATAAGGAGAGAAATAACTAATGCAAATATAAATAAAAAAATGTTTGAATCTGTAAGATCAGACTATTCCCACCTTGGAAGGGGGATACTTGACCCCCTTTAAAAAATCGTACCCGTGCCACTGAAGTGCCGTTCCACATCATGCAGCGGATAGACGACAATGAATCACGGAAATCAGGTAATATTATTAACAAATTAATAATACCTTTTCTTTTTCTAAATTAGGATGTTTAGAGATTGTTGATGAGCCTTCAACATCTCAACTCTATCAGAAAATAGTTCAACCCAGTTTATGTGCCATCGAGGTTCAAACTCATCCAAACAGACATGGAGTTGGGGTTCACTCATCAGTTGTACCCCATTCTTCCAGCTCTTCGTACATCAACCATATCAAACGGCAACAAAGGTTGAAGTCAGAAATGTTGCGAACAAATCAAAGTAGATCTTTTCCAGATATTAACAACTCAAACCTATTAAGCAAGGCTGACTATAGTGATTCAGTAAGTCGTAAATCAATTTATTTTCCTACCTGATAAGTCTTTCTTTCTCAAACCAGCATGAATTACAAATGTATAAAAAGTAACAAACGTTGCAAAAGTATAAAAAAAAAAAAAGATTTGTAGCACATAACAGAAACAGAAAACAAAAATAAATGTCATTGTTTAAGATTGTAGCGTTTTTCGCTGGCTGGCTGTCTCTAGTCAGATCTACTGTGCTTTCGTTTCTCGGGTTAGTCCTGTTCAAATCAGGTAACAATCTTGTTCGTTATACAGGCCTAGAGTCTGGCTAGTCTAGTTATTTATTATAAAATTAAAGACAAGATGTTCAGATTGTACTCTTAATAATTGGACCATCCCACACCCTATAAATTATTCTATGAATAAGGGGATGGAAAAGTTTAGGCTAGTTTAGATCAGGTTCGTACCGCTAGACCTATCTCAATTATTTGACGAAAGGGAAATTTAGGTAGCGTCAGGTTCGGCAACTGTGATAATCGGTCGGCTTCATGTACATTAAATTATAAATAAGGAAAGTACAAGTAGGGTCTTTATTATTTCTATTCATGTAACTTACCAACTATTAATACACACACTAGGTACAATATGATAATAAAATAGCAGTGAAACGGAATGGATGGCCCAGCACAAGCGATCCATCAGGAAACATTAAATTCACCATAGAAACAATGAAAATAACCAAATTTGATAATAATATAAACCACTTGAACACAATTGTTATTACACATTTATATAGGTAGATGTGAGAAAATTATAAACAGAGGAAGACAAAAATCAAAAAAAGACTTTTTGATGTTACAGTTTTAATTATTGTTCTTTCTTCATTAAATGATGTTTTTTTTAACTGATATTCTATTTATTAGTTTAATAAATAATGATTTGTTATCAATTATTTTTGTCAATCAGTAGGCCTAGTAAACGTTTAGTGTAACATAAAATATAGTCTAAAATGCTGTATTTAATTATAAAGCAGGGCCTACCGAGTATTAAATACCACAAATACGTGTTTTGAGGATGGGGTTTATGATAGGATTCAGGTTTCCTTCTGTATTTGATTTAACTTCTATAAATTTACCCCTTGCCATTTGGTCTCCCCAAGGTAAATTTACAGGATACAACAAGGCAGCAATATTGATTATTGAATTGGCCATATATCTACATAATCAGGCCATCAAACCTTTTGTGTCTTTTCACAATAATAAACTCTCTGGGCACCAGTCTATCAATAGAAATCAGTTGAAAGTTTTCATTAATTTCAAAACACTATACTTTGTGGATACAAGTATCCTGAAATCATATTCTATACAAACCATTCAATCTTTTGTGTTGGCCACCAATAGTGGAACTCTTATGGCTAGCAATGCAATTGTTCAAAGATCAATCATAGACAAACAAAACATTTTGTTATGGATCAATAGACTCCAGCAATTGATTAACATGTTCAAGCACTGTGACTGTGCGTCTCTAAGTTGATATGAATAGCGTTACTATTTACCAAGTTAACAATCAATACCTAACTGCTGAGCTTCCTTTTTGTTGTCATCATATCAAGTCTGTGCTGCTATTGTGTTGAAGATTGTTGTTAATTGAAAATGTTCTGTCAAGTTTCCGTTCTGCCAAGTTTCTTTTCTGTCAATACATAGATCTATATTATGATTTGTAATTTGAGCTAAAATCATTTTGAAACTGTAGTGTTACAGTAGAAATAGGACTCATGAATTTAGTACGGTTGGATTTAGTGTATCTTTGCCCATGAAGTATATCAAGACAAAATTGAAGCTGAATTGAACAAGAGGACAAAAAGAAAGATACATTGGCTAGTGCGCATCAGTCTGTTCCTGACACTGAGGCTACTATTCTAAACAGGCCACTGTCGTCATCAGTCAACTAATTGTATTGTGCATTGAAGATTCACATATGTTACAGAACCTCATAGCTGCCGAATCACACAAGAAAACTTGACAATAATAAGCTGATTTCTTTTGAAGATGAGCCAATATTTCTCATATCTGCCCCTTGATATTTTGGGTATACATTAACATTAAAGAAATATGCAAGTTTGAGAACAAACCTGAGTAGTCATATTGTTGAAGGAGACTGTGAAAGTCTTGCATAATTGGGTTTTAATTTTTGTTGTTTAATACAAAATCATTAAATTTCTATAGAATTAGTTACCAGTTCTCTAAATCAATATGAACTCCTTTTACGACCAAGCCCAGTTTCCACCTCTGGTTAGGTCGAGGACAGGTTTTTGTAAACCACGCCCTCTTTCAGCCACTGGAATTTACCTAGAGTCACAAGAGAGACATCGTTTGCGTAAAATGGGAATTATGTTTGAAGAGAAAATTCATTGCAGAGCTGAGGTACAAATCTCATTGATACCGTAATTTTGATATAGTACTAATAAGGAAATAATAACAATACAACACATAATTTTTTATTTTTTTTTCACATTTAACACATTATAGTCTGTAGTGTAAATGTTTATGCAATTTATCTGATACTTCAATCAATGTTGGAAGCTAGGATTTTGGCCACTTATGCCCAATAGTTTCCAGTTTCGCAGCACAAAGCTCTCAATAGAACCATGAAATAACACTAATACTGAACGGCACCTGCCACAAAATATAGCAATGATATCGGGAAGGATACACTGAGGTGTGTTATAAGAAATGAAATAACCTATAAAAGAGGTCCTCACTTTCCCTAATAGCACAGGTTTATTATTATGAAATATGTTTAATTTTAATTTATTCATTTGATTTTTAATAGTATCAACATGTTCACAGTGACATAAACATTCAGCGTTCAACAACTCCGCAATCTTTCAGGTTTGTATTTTGTTATATTAGTGTATTATGATTTTTAGTTTTTAATAATTACCGTAAGTAGTGCTATATACAGTGTGTAACTATTACTACTTTTGTGTGAATGTGATTTCAATTGATTTTTTTTTACTACACAGCTCAACCACAAAAATCAAACAGATTTCATTGCCAGTAGTACATGGTGCAGTTCATAAAAGGATACTATTACCCCGCAACACAAGGTCGTTTACCCTTGCAGGGGAGCAGTATTTAAGTTCTGCAATCGTAAGACCGCAACAAAGAAGCCTATCTGCTGGACAATTACCTAGAAGTGAACAGGAGAAACGCTTTGCGAAAGAACAAATGGAACTTGACAGAACACGTAGTCTCAAGCGTATGTCAGAGGTAAGTTGTGACACTCTTTCTTCAACCTGGTATGTGCTACGTAAAAATTTAAAAATGAAAATGTATTTAATATATTCTGACAAGGCACAACATCTATTGATCTGTTTCTAGACAATGTCTCATCGCATTGATCGTATGTACTACATGCGTGGGGCTGTGTTGAAACCAGCACAGCGCTATTATGTTAACAATGAAGAACTTGTGCGGTTAAAAGAGATTGCTAAAGCTAGGTCATCCAGTCAAAGGTACGGTAACAACTCGCCTTTTATGGCTTTTTACTATTATTAACTAGAAAAGTTTGCCTGTTATAATATAGATTGATATATTCCTTGTTTTAAACAAATAGACACACAGTAATTCAACCTTAATCTTCCAAGTTTAAAAGTTGATACTAATCTATGTACTGTATACGAATACGTAGCAGGGTATGCGCATGTCATTATTATCTGTCTCGCATGCACTGCATGTTAATACCAGTATTGTGTTGCTCTCCGTGTTTATAAGTGATAAAGATTATGGCTGTATTAATAATGGTGGAGATCATGATGATTTAAAATCATTAATTGTTATAATATGACAATCATTTATTAGTGATAAGAATGTCAACATTATTTTTTTAGTTACTGACAGAAATTAATAGCAATTTTATTTTTTCCCTGCTGCACTTGCATTACACTTTTCTTACTTGCATGTAAACCATCACTAGTAGATCAGGAAGGTTTGGCTACCAATCTAGCACACCTGCACCAACATATTCACAGGTATGTGTCCATGAATGCATTATTTTATTAGTAGGTTACCTTGTGAACCATTGCTACAATCTTGCAGGCATGTCTGTTTAGCCGGGTGCAGGTCAACTTGGCCCTAAACCATCTTGGCCAAAGTCGAACTTGGCCTCACATCATCTCGGCCTCAAACCAACTCGGTCTCACATCAACTCGCCAAATACTAATCGGTCAACTCGGCCACATTAAAGTATAGAACGCAAAAAGTGCTAATAGTTAAAATGGCAGGATTAGTAAGGCCTTGACAAAATAAAACGGAAAATTCAATATAAATTATACACACTGATTTGATTTGATTTGAATTTATTCGGAAGTACACAAATATACATTACAATTGGTAAACAAGAACAATTAAAACATACGGTAGTCTTCCATGGATAACCCAAAAAGCCGGTAAATATTATTCCAGCTTATTTCCATTGGGGTCCATTATATACATACAAACAATAAAATATTAAACCAGTAAAACAATAAAACATAGCATATAAAAGCATACTGTATAAAATTGATTATTAAAATAATATTACAAGTCATTCTTTAAAGTCTTACAGTAAGTTAAAATACATCTGTCATTTATTCATTCATGACGCGTTGCTAAATATTCCTTTACTTTAAATTTAAAATCTGTCTTGCTAAAAATGGTTTTTAAAATGTGTGGTAATAGGTTCCATTGTTGTGCTGCTGTGTAGAAGAATGTGTCTTTGATATATGTGTCTGATTTAGACAGGTAGAATGTATGAGAGCTTCTTCTTGTGATATTTTGGACGGTGGATGTCTTGGAGAAGTGTGTGTACATGTATGGAATGGCTTGGTTGTTGAATATTTTGTGAACATGGTTTAGTTTTAATTGTTTAACCCGACTTTCAATATTAAGTTGACCAATAGATTTAAGTTCTTCCTTACCAATATGGGACCTGTTATCCCAGTTACAAATAAATCTGGCAACTTTATTTTGGGCAACTTGAAGTTTTCCCTTAAAGTAACTGGTTAGTCCAGAATACCATGCACAACACGCATAATCAAAGTGACAAAGTATGAGGGCGTTGCTTAAAAGTTTACGATTTGATCTATTAAGATAACAACTTTGTCGATACAAATATTTAAGTCGTGCATAAATTTTTGCAAGTACGTTTTCTACCATGGTTTCACCACAAAGATCTTCATCCATATAACATCCTAAGTATTTAACAGAATGCTTCCGTGATAGTTCTTTACCATTACAATATACTTTAAATTCTTCAACATTTTTGACTTTTTTCTTTGGGCCAAAAAGAATAGCCTCAGTTTTATCAACGTGTAGTGAAAGTTCATTATTGATTAACCAAGTGTGACATGAATCAAGGTTGGTACTTAAAGAATTTGCAATATTTTCCGGGCTTTTGCCAGAAACTAATAATGCGGTATCATCTGCATATAAGATAGTTTTACAGTTCGTACTAATAGAGATATCATTTATATAGCATGTGAAAAGCAACGGACCGAGTATGCTTCCTTGTGGAACACCGGTATTTATTAAACAATATTTTGATTGAACATCATTCGAACAAACTACTTGTTTACGGTCAGTTAAGTATGACTTAAACCACTTTAAAGAATCAGGACAAACGCCCATAACACTAAGTTTATCAAGAAGTATTGAATGCTTTACGGTATCAAATGCCTTTCTTAAGTCTAATAATACCATTCCTGTGTAATTACCTTTCGATGATTCATATCGAATGTAGTCATGAATATAAATTAAACATGTTTCTGTAGAGTAATCCCCTCTAAATCCTGATTGAAAATCATCTACCAGCTTGGCTTTATTTAAATAAACAGTAAACTGCTTGTGGACTACCTTTTCCAACAACTTTGATATTACAGGAAGAACACTTATGGGTCTATAGTTACTTGCATCACTTTTGGAGCCTTTCTTATATAGTGGAGTAATCTTAGCGTACTTAAATTCATCTGGGAATATATTGCACGAAATAGAAAGGTTAGTGATGAAGGTGACAGGAGAAGCAATTGCAATAGACCCATCTTTAAGAAACCGGGAAGGCAAGTTGTCCAATCCACAGCTTTTACCAATTTTCAGATTTTCAAGCTCCTTCAAAATCTCTTCCTCAGTAACTTCTTTAATTTCAAATTTATTTTCGCTCACTTTCTTGTCATAATAAGCTTTAAAGGCTGGTTTCGAGATCCCAAACAAATCTGGACAGGGTTTTAGCTGAGATGAAAGTTTCGATGCAATATTCGTAAAAAACATATTAAAATGATTTGCCACTTCGTGAGCATCATGTGACAATGTGCCATTAATATCTAGGGCAACTTTACTCTTAGATTTACATTTTGAATTTGCACCAAGCTGATTTAAGTATTTCCACAGTTGTTTGGAATCATGTTTGTTCTCTTCTAATTTATCTCTAAAGTAGTTTGCTTTTGCCTTTTTAATTTCACGTTGCACTTTGTTTCTTAAAATACAGAAATCTTTATAAACTTCCGTGTCATTTCTGTTTTTTCTAAATTTATGAAGTAACTTATCTCTTTCATTTATAGATAATAAAATATCATTCGTGATCCATGGTTCAGACCTACATTTCAATCTAACCTCTTTGATCGGAGCTATTTGATCGATGATACTAGTAAAAATAAACTTAAAATTATACCAAGCGTCATTAACATTCTTACAGTTGTACACATTTTGCCATTCAGCAGATCGAAGATTATTAATTAACAATTCTTTAGAGTAGTTACGTAAAGATCTTATTTTTACAGTGTTATGTTTGTTTATGTGTCCTCTCATTACCTTACGGGTAAAGTATATTAATAAGTGATCACTTAAACCAGCACCAATTGAGCCATGTTGACAAATTTTCTCCTTAGAGTTAGTTAGAACGTGGTCGATAATGGTGGCGGATTTGGACGCTATGCGAGTAGGAAAATCAATAATTTGTGTTAAGTTAAATAATCGTAAAAAATCACAATATTTCTTAAACATAGGATCATTGCTTTTGTTGTAGTCGATGTTAGTGTCACCTAAAATATATACCTCTGAATCCGATCTAAGTTTTGAAACGTCGGACTCTAGGTTTTCAACAAACGTAGTATAAGTACAGATTTGCGATCGATAAACACAACCGACTATGATTGGCTTAGTCTTAGGAAGCATCAGTTCAATCCAGATCGACTCTATGTTTGTGTTGTTAAGGTCTGGTCTCTCATTAAATGCGATATCATCCCTGATGTAAAGACATACGCCACCACCATTCCTGTTTCTGTCTTTGCGGAGGAGGCAGTAGCCATCGATCTTGATTTCTGTCTCAGATATCGTTTCATCCAGCCACGTCTCCGAAATGGCACATACAACTGCTCTACTATTTACAACGATACGTTTAAGTTCTGAAAATTTTGAGTACAAGGAACAAATGTTCAAATGTAGGAAGTGCATTCCCCTGCGATTGAAACAGTCATATATGTGTGGATCAGTGTGTTTCATCTGGTTTTCTCGGGGTCCCGGTCCTGGTCTCGTGTGTTCTGGTCCTGGATTGAGGGCAACATCTCCAGCAATGACAATGAGAAAGCTCAAATTTAAAGTGGTGCTTGGATTTAATACTGGATAGTAGTATTTGCGAGACGCGTATAGTTGAAACAATGGTGACATCATATTGCAGTTGTCCATTCTAATAGAAACTGGGGCGGCCCAGTTTTCAATATCATTTTTAGACAAAGAAATATTTTCTTTGATTAACATTAGTTTCAGCGTAGTTTTGATTCGTACGCATAAAAGCACTGCTACAATTGTTGAACGCCAGATTTGGAAGTGCATCATCTTTGACTCTTTTTATTCAATACACTGGTACTCAAATGTAAACACAACGAAAGCGTGTTTGACAGTTCTTATGACGTTACGTAATACGTCAGCTGGTTTTCGGTGCGGCTATTGTTCTTAGTTAGGCCCGCTATGACACGTTCCGAGTACGACGATCGCTGAAGCAGAAACCAACGAGGTATTGTCTCTTGGGACTGATTTGATTATTCCTGGGGTGCTGACTAGAGTAAAATGGGCCTAGCGTAGGCCTAAAAATTGTATCCCTAAAATCCAGCTGAAATTCTATTATTTCAGCATTTGATAACTCACCCACCTTCAAAATTGGTTTCAAAAATAGTTATCTTTCTCTGATTTGTGCTGATTGTCAATATAAGATCTTATCTTTCTCTGATCTGTGCTGATTGTCAATATAAGATCACTTACGTTGCGTTATATAAGATCATCAGAAACGGAAGAGCACTCTGTCGTTTTTCGTTTAATTTATAAGAAGTATTTATCTATATTAATAGTTGTGATGTACAGTTTCAGTATGTGTATGTATTTTGATACATTACAAGGATGTTCCCAGAATGAATGATAGATATTATTAGATAACAGTAAAACAAAAATGTTTATAAAAAATAATATATTTAAAATTATTTTATTCTTCTATCAATTCACTTCACTTTTTGCGTTCCATACTTGATTGGGGCCGAGTTGACAAAAATTTTTAGATATTGACTAGAGTGTATGTTAGTGTCATTTTCACATTTTTAATTGGTAAAGCACACAAATTCTTGATGGGTTAAAAATGCACAGATCATTGAAAATGACAAGTCAATTTAAACTATCCATAGCCATATCCATAGGAAGGGAAAATCCCCTCCCCTCAGACTGCAACGATAGATTAGGTTGAGTTGATAACCTTTTTAGGCTGTGTGGCCCTCTACAGTATTTCAAATCTGCGACTGCTGGTATTGTATACAGAAACAACTAACTTGCTGACACCATCTACAAATCACCATCTGTATCCTAGAATTACACCCAAGAAATTGATTCAGATTCAGAAACTGCAGCATTAGATTTCTTCTGATTTATGTGGTTCTTCTATCTTCTACTTCCTGATAGCCTCATTCTACAGTTTGATTAACTGTCCATGTTTTTACTTTTTAAATTACCACACTCTCAAATTATAGAATACGTTGCTTTTTATGTTGCTTAAATTATATTTATGAAAGAATCTGGAGTACCTAAACACACTAAAGATATTATATATATATTATTACTGATTCTTGATATTTTTTATTCAGAAAAATGTAGCAAATGAAGTTACTGAAGATTTAAAGTCAACTAAAAACCGCCCTCAGTCTGCATCCTCTAAAAAAAGCAGTAATAGCTGTAAAAGTGATGACCATAGAGGGAACTATTCACAAGCAACTGATGGAGAAAGTTGTCATGGTAAAAATCCTTTTTTTTTTTTTTAAATTGTTTGTTTATCTGTGACTGGAGTGCTGGAACTGGATCAGTTATCGATAATAAAATAATATCAAATCAAATTTCTCTTTGACAGCAACAATTTCAGAAGCTTCCATAAATGTTAATCAAACATTAGTCATAGAACAAGATAGCAAAAGACAATCAGTCGGCTTCAAAGACAAGGATAGTTGTGAACCAAGTTGTGAACCATGGGCTGAAGTGGCACAAAAGGTACGTTACCCTCTAAGGCATTTTACAATTTTGAGTTCATTAGTTGTTTAGAAAAATGAATTTTACAACAATTTGAATTTCATGACTGAACTTTTTATACCTATAAACCATTCAAGATCTCTTGTAGTTTGGTATTTTGGATTTTTAGTTTGTTGTTTTTAAAAAACTGTTTCAAAATCTATTATATTTTGGAAAAATTCCTGATTGTGATTTACAATAAATACTATATAGCACCTTAACAAAATTCCTGTCATTTGTTTGAACTATTGTGGGTCACATGGCATGCAATAGTACGCACTATATAACGATCGTTAAAAAATTCTCGCTTTCAAAAAACAAAAGACCATACTGTGATTCTGAACATGAATTCCAACAGCGCCACCTATTTTTAAACAATAACAAACTCAACAGATTTTTTTGGAGAGATATACATATTAATTTAGACCAAAAAGCATTTAATTTAGCTTTAGATCGTTCATACGTTAGAATATTGCGCACAGAAAAACGATTATGCCATTGTGACCTGAAGAAAATAACATTTTTGTGTGCCCTCTCTATTTTGTGTTTAACTTGTGTCTGTTTGTCTGTATTTAATTCTGTTTTTATATTTATTGAGAGAGAAAGCTAAGAACACTGTAATTTCCAAATTTATGGAGGAATAAAGCGTTTTCTATGTCTAACCATGTATATTTCCTCCATGGTCTAACTTATACAGTGTACACTACTGTATACAGTGCAGAATAAGTGAAAATAACGGGACCCCCCTTTTATTCCAAATTTTAACAGGATGGCGTCATCAAAATGAAATACGTAGATTGAAATTTTGGAAGGGAATTATCTGAGCAACAACACATTAACGTGTTGAAGAAATTTGGATACGTAAAATATATATGCGCATAATTTTGAAGATTTTTTGTACTTTTTCGAAATCAAAAACGCGCACGAATTGTCCAATTTGAAGTGCTCGTATGACATGATGTTAAGTCTAAATTGTTTAAAAGTTGGTAAAATTACTATAAAAGGCAGGAAAAAAATAATTCACGCGAAAAAAATATGTTTTTAGAGCTAGGTGCGTACCATGCATGTAAAAAATTGCGCTCACGTTGAAATTTTTACTTGCTTAAAATGACATGAAATGCGTAGAAACTTGATAAGAAATTGATTTTTCACATTGCAAACTTTTAAACGCGCGTGTATGCATAAATTTTTTTAAAACATGCCATTTTTTTCCACAGAAAGTTAACGCATGATATAAATTACACTTCTGCTAAGTTTTAATTTAAATTGTTGTACTGTTTTCGATCTATGTTAAATACGCGAAATTCATAAAATCGCACGTAATTATATGTTTTAAAAAAGGCATAATTTTGACGAATTTTTGAACTTTTTCATCAAAAACTCGCGCGAATTGTCCAATTCGAAGTGCTTGTGTGACATGATTTTAAGTCGAAAAATTTGGTGAAATTACTAGAAAAGGCTGGAAAAACATAATTCACGCAAAAAAGGGATGTTTTTAACGCTACATGCGCAACACACAGGCATGGGAATTTTTGACATGCTTAAAATGACATGAAACGGGTAGAAAGTTGATTCGAAATTGATTTTTCGCATGCAAACATTTTAAACGCGTGTGCGCGCCTAACTTTCTGTAAAACATGCCATTTTTCTTCCACAGATAGTTAGCGCATGAAATAAATTTACACTTTGCTAAGTTTCAAAATATGTTGTATGGTTATCGACCTATGTTAAATTCCCGAAATTCATAAAATCGCGCGTAACTTGCGCTCCGCGACTCTAAAGTCATATAACGAAGTTTCTTGCACATCTACAGCTACAGATCAATCTTATGACAAAGTTATACAATATTATGTTGGCCAGAATATAAATTCAGGAATTGAACCAGGGATCTCATCTGTGTAAGGCTGGATATTTGCCAAACTCACATTCACAAGGTTTTAGTGAAATTAGCCTAATCACACACAGCATTATACACAAAAATAAAATAAAAACATATATTTTTGAGAGAAATCTTATGTAGGGGAATTTTACAGTAGGTGTAGATATGCACTCTCGGAGTGTCGTTCTAGTTTTATTATGTGATTCTTATTTGTTTTCCAGATGGAAAATATAGATAATGTTGGAAGAGTAAACTCAAGCAAAAAAATAAGGTATATTTAAAGTTTCTTTAAAATGTATTTATATTAGATCACATCATCAGTATTTTTACATTTTTAGAGACAGAATAAACATGCTTTCATTTTTTTTCTCTATCACTTCATGCCTAACAAGACATAAAAATATTGATGCTCCTAATTTAGCGTAATTAGAATGTTTAAATATTTAATTTACCTGAAGAAAAAAGTGCTATTTTATAGACTAATTTATACAAATAGCATTATTATGCATAAACAAAACATTTTCTTGCAGCAACTCATATCCAATATCTATAGTTGCAAAAAACTATAAATCAAGCAGTGAAGAGTAAGTTGATGATGTGATGTGCTGGTCTAATTTGTAACCTTTTCTAATAAACATCCTATAACACAAGAACCTCCATTTCATGAATTTTACATTGAAAATATTGAAATGGACAACAGAAAAGATTTTCACACCATCCTCATAAAACTAAAAATGTCAATATGTATGTTATAATGCGTAATATTTCGCATAACTAACTCTTCTTCTCAATAAATCAATATTCTTATTTTGAAATGTTTTACATTTCTAAAATATTGAGGGTCATGCACTACTCCATTTTAGATACATATTGTGGACAAAGAGGAGCTTCTTGTGTTATAGGTTCTGTGATTGTAGTGGTACAGTAGTAACATTTTGTCTTTATACTTTAGATATTGTACATATCTACCCTTGAACCTGTAGCCAAAGTGGAGTATTTTCATGCAAAATAAGCCATATGGCTAAGCAATTCTCTGCATGCTCTTTACTTCTCTCTACCTACTGTATCTGAATTTTATTTTATTTTCAATAATATAATCAAATTTCAACTTTAAAAACAATTTTTGGGATTTGTATTATTATATTTTGTTGTATATAGGTTAATTGTTTATACATATTTCTGTCTTTTTACTGTCACTGCTACTGTAGATCTGCTTTTCCTTTTTTGAAGAGAAAAATGGTGATAACCATTACCCATTTTACACTGCCTGAAATAAACCTGTTGTGTGGCCGAAAGAATTCCTTTTTCACACGCGATTCAGGAACCTATGAATAACATTAATTATTTTCATTATTTAAATAATCGTTACAATGTTGTGATAGATGAGACAAAAGATAAGCAATATGTCACAAAAGCAATTATAATATTCTTCATTTGATTGGGGGATTGTGGGTAACCTTATATTCAATAACTTCTTCATTCAATCATCAATAGTGATGTTATAGTAATAGTTATATTCGCATTCATTCTTACACATTGAGCACACACGCGAAACAAGTTTCGAAAATCAACCTGTAGAGTGCGCCGTCTATAATTGTTCTACACCGTGTCAAAAAATTGGAATGCTGAATCACTCCACATAACTTAGTTTAGTGACTCTGGTAATATTTTACATCATTCTCACTGACCTACAATTCCGTATTTCGGTTTTCAAAATCCATTTCGGCTGTTATGGAACAACCAAATTCATGAAACGGCAAAAACGACCAACCTACCAACTGACCGAAATTACTGAACATGTTTAAAAATGTTGAAATGTTTAAAAACATTTATATTTTTTTAATTTACACGTGCGTAGCCTGTCACTTTTGACGTGCTCGTATAACGTAATTTCGAGTTGAAGAAAGAAAACAGAAATCGGACAAAAAGAGTGCGCAATAACATTTAACGCGCAGTGTGCGCGCAAAAACCTGCGCACTCATGGCAATTTTGTAAACGCTTAAAATTTCCTGAAACATACTCTTATTTCATCGAAAATAAATTTTGAAAATTTTAAGCGCGCGTACGCATGCGTTACATGCGCTACGCACGTAATTGTATTGCCATATGATTTATGCCCTGAAATTTATGAGTACCAAATTTTATTTAATTGTGATTCATGGTTGTGAAGATGTGATTACAAACGTGATTTCGTTAAATCGTGCGTAGACCGCGTAATTTTTTATTACACACCGTGAAAACATAACCACATCGATTCCTGGCCATAAGGAATATACTGTGAAAAATTGACTTAGCTAGATTAAACTGATATCAAGATAAGGTCAGAAAGCGATACAACGCATAGTGATACCGGACCGACAGACAGACCGACCGACCGATATAGTGAACTATAGAGTCGCGTCCACGCGACTAAAAACAACAGGAATGGGGAGATTACTTTTTCGCAATATAAGGAAAGTTTCACTTTCACATAATTTCCAAACAAAATGCCCCAGCTCATCAAACATTATATTGCCTTGCTTTTAATTCCTTATTACACACAAATAATCCTTGTAGCCGACGCTAAACGGTTACTATGCGCTAAAAAAGTAGGCTTATCTTTGTTTACTTACTGTATATTCTTTTTACTTCTATTAAATTTCAATAAACATGCCATGACGCGCGATGCATTAGTTTATGCGATTTGTTTAACCAAATCTCCAAGAAAGAGGTTCGAACAATCTCACAGAGATTTTTTAATATTTCTGTGGAGTGAAACTATTTTGGCAAATGACTGCATTTTGGTGGTGGTATAGGAAGTGAGTAAAAAACAATCAGTCAATCAAATTAACATTTATTTCTTTCATATCAAATTAAAAAATATTTCCTTTAAGTTTTGAATTATTTGTGCAATTAAAACAGATTGAAATGAAAGAGATATCTAAAAATGGTAATTCAATTCCTTTAACAATGAACATACTGATGACATAGTCCTCTATCGAGCTGCTGTGTCACACTTTGCCGCTAAAAGGGAAATTCCGGGGATTCCCCTTTGTAGGCTTAATTTAGTGGTGTTTTACCTTAATCATTAATAACAAGTAGCCAATAAATACTATTCTCAGTGTCTTAAATACAAAAGGTGTTTAATAATCAAACACTACTAGTTTTAATGTTTTCTTATTTCTGCATATTATTGTTATTATACATACCTTAAACGAGGCTCATAACTCAATATTTCCTGTTTTGTCAATTGTACTTTTTCATTTCTTTATACACTTGAGTTTACATAACACAATGTATCCTACATGTATTAAAAGTTATTTGTTTGACAGTGAGTACGTATGAATCGTATAATACAGCAAAAATTAGCTTGATAGGCGCGGCACAGAAAGAATGTCCTTGTTATCGATATAATAATTAATTATTAATACTGGTAATGGTAACTAATTTCCGACATTTAAATAATACAATTTGCAAACAAAAATGAAAACTGAAAAAACACTGAAACACTCTTACATCAAATATATAAACAAATATTAAGAAACATGGGGAAACGGGGAATGGAAAGTTTGTTTGCTGAATATAATTAATATTCACTGTTGTGCACGCCATAAATATCGCTGTTAAGGTATTTATTATTTTTTAATTTGCTTTTGTGTGTACTTACCATTGCCATTATTGAATACTGTAGCGCATGATACTTTTAACATAAAAATCAAAACTGTATGAGTTTAGATTTCTGGGAGACTGCCGATTCAGCTTAATATTAGTGAAAATATAAACATTTTATAAACACACATGGCGTTTCAATATTTATAATTCTGGCAGCCGAAATGAACATTACATATTTTGTCCGTTTTGGCTTTTTATAAATTTAGCCATTCCATAACTGGCGGCTGAAATGATCAGACATCTAGGCCTACATGTTATTTATTTTCATTTTGTTTATTTTCTACCCTCAATGTATCATGCAGGTTTGTTTTGGACATTTTTAACTGTACCAACCAAGACTTGATATACATGCATTCCTTGCCTCTGATTATACCAATCGTAGAAAACTGTACTACATGGATGCTAATACACAAGCATGTCCTAATAATTGAGCATGTATAGTGTAAACGCAATACAACTTCAAAGATGGAAATGCATATTAAAAAAGCTATAATTAAATAAAATTTACACAAAGAGGTTATTCATATAGTCATAAAGGAATGTATTGTACATAATAAATAGCCTATTGGTGGACTCTAGAATGCTATGTACATACCTGATTTATGACTCCCATTAAATGCAATTCTTTTCTTTCTTTTGTTTAACTTATTCTTTACTACCTGTTTGCAGTGAAAATATAGTACACTAGAATATAATCTTGTAAAAAAAAATCACAAATTTGACAAACATATAACATAATGTAAAAGAAACTTGAGCAATGAATTCTCTGTTGTTACTACATTTGCTTTTGACTGTACTGTGATTTCAATTACTTTGTGCATATCATGTTGGTGGAAGTAGAGTAAGAGCTTATAACTCAAGATTGCTACTAGCAATGTTGGTACTGTACTGTGATTTCAACTTTTTTTTTGCTTTCCAGGATATTCCTAACCCAATTTGAAGATCCCTTGGTTAAAAGGGATCTATTGGAAAGAGAAAATGAAGTTAATGATAATACTACACACTTAAATGATAGTGAAATTACTAGTACCAAATTAACACCAGAGGAAAACACAATTGAAACATCAAAGGAAAGTAAACAAGCAACCAAAGCAAAGATAAACCTGATTGATAAGATTGAAAATAATATGTTAGGTTCGATGTCTATAAAGGAAAGTGATAATCATAGATCAGAAAATGACGAGGATGCAGAAGGATATGACATAAACACTAATGATGAAGAAATAAAAAACATGGAAGATGGAATAAGGAAATTTGATATCATATCTAATCAGATGGTAAATATCGGGCATTTGGAAGGATCTGAAGTTGAACTAACCAAAGACAAGGATGATGGGGTTTATGACAGTGGGGTATTTAGCAAACCAAAGAGTGAAGAGGAAATAAAAGAGGCATTGGCAAGAAGAGACATAAAAATGAAAGAAAGGGGAGAGAGAATAAAACAAAACAAAGAGGAACATCGACGCAAAGCCATGCCAAAAAAAGAAAAGGCAGCAGTAAGTAGTATACAATTAATCAATGTTGGATGGCGAGAATATTTCATAAGTTGAAAAGCAACATTCATTATTTGTTTTATAACACACCTACTTTTATTCAATTTATCCATCGTAAATCATTGACGAATGCCAGGCCAGGAAACTAGGCCATCGAAAAGGTAGTGCTCCAACTTTTAGACGCGAAGATGGCGCACAATAACTTATTGTAACACAGCGCTAGAAAAAATTCTCAAATTTTTACAAAAAGCTGGACGTGCATTATCACCATTAGATATCGCTTTCTGTTAGGTAAAGATAATGCTGACTGATGCATGATGCGTAATTAACCAATCAATTGCAAGTTATAAAAAGGCATAATGCAGTGTCACTATGCATGCATTTTGTTGTGCACTGAACCATGAAATCTCATACTATTTTGTATTTATTGGCTGTATCTCAAAAAATTGTGATTACAGATATTAACGATTTGAAAAAAAATAAGCTGACTAATCCTACCGTGATAAAGTGATCCATTAGGATTTTCAAACAAGCTCATTTTACAACCAAATCACTAATAGTCAATATTTTTTTTATAGATTTTGGCAGATGTGTACAATTTCATATCACCATGTCAACAAACAGTATTTGAGAAGAAATTTGAAGATATAGATATTAATTCAAATGGAGTTTTGACTTTAAATGAACTTAAAAAATGGATGAAAAAATATGTTCAAGAAGAAGATGTAAAGTTCATTATGCAAGTAAGTTGATAATTGGGGGGTGGGGGTTGGTCCATTTTGGTCAGGACCCAAGTTTTGAACTGCTATTGCAGGGGTTGGATGACATGGTATCAACATGACTGGAATTGTAACTCCTACACATTTTAAAGAATTGACTATTTTCACAGATATTTGATCTTAATAAAGATAAGACAATCGATATTCGAGAGTTTGTGACGATAGCTGCTCTGAATGACAAGATCACAGGTCATGTGACAGAGTCACCTGATGAACCATTTAATTTGAGCCTTAAAAAGCTTAGTCACCATATCACCACCTACAAGGTTAGTGGATGTTAAGAAGGAAACAATTGCTGTTATACTTTCAGCAATGCATCTTAAACAATTGAATTTTTTACCCGCTTTAATGGTAGCTTTATTCTAGTATATTTCAAGAAGATTATACATAAACAATGTTGATATCAATAATAATAAACATAACAAAGTAACTAGAAGGGCACTCCGAAAGTGCATACCACTGCCAATAGTATAATTCCCCTACATAAGATTTCTCCCGACATTTTTTTTTTTTTTGTGTCTTAGTACTGAATGTGATTGGGCTAATTTCACTACAACCTTGTGAATTATTATTATTATCCAACCTTTCGCAGATTCCAGGTTTAACTCCTGCTTTAAAAAAAAAATTATATATATATTTGTTTTCTATAGTCCTTAGTATAATTCTCTTATATATACCCTGTAGAAATTCTCCTATATAAGATTTTCCCCGAACATTATTTTTTTTGTGTAATTGATAGGCACACTGTCCACACCATTTTATCGCAGATTTTATATCACATTCGATAGCATTGAGTTGAAAAGAAACATTTTTAACCGTTTTATTCCAAAAATAATGCATTCCGTTTTACCTGGATGAATTGTAAGTCGGTTGTCAACTAGCCATACGTTACAATGATTTAGCGAAACGCTAAGAACAGTAGAAATAGTATTAGGGTCACAGTCTGAATACAAGATGGCACATTCATCTGCATATAGCAGCATTTTACATTTTGTTTCAACTGATGACATAACATCATTTATGTACACCAGGGACAGCAATGGTCCCAATATTCTCCCTTGAGAGACGCCATGTGCAATAGCCATAGTTTCTGATTTACCTCCCTTTATTTCAACAAATTGTTTCCTATTAGTCAAATAAGAACTGAACCATTCAGTTGAATCGCATCCAATCCTTCTGAGTTTATCACAAAAAATGAAGTGACCAGCAAAACCATGCCTGTAAGGAACCCATTGGCCATTTTTGATTTCACATGATCCAATAAATGAGCGAGGCAGGTTTCAGTAGAAACCCCTTTTCTGAAACCAGACTGTGATCGGTATCGGTTATCACATCATTATCCTCCAGGTGCTTGGCTAGCTGGACATACACAGCCTTTCTAGTTTCTTAAAGGTACAGCTTAATAAGCTAGCATGACGGTAATTATTTGTGTCGGTACGATCGAGTAATCCTGCAAACTATCAAATATAGAAACAAAAAACACACACGATCGACTGCATAACCTCTCACCATTCTGGCAGAGGTAATAATAGGACTATATCATGCCATGCATTATTTATTATTTATTTAATTTTTATTATGGTAATATTGCACGCTCAGCTTTTTGTAAACATTTTGTTTGTTTTGTTTAAAATCACTTTCCCTACAAACAAAATATTATTTTCCCGTAACGGGTAACATGTGAAGTTGACACGCCAATTACAAATGTTCACAACAAACTTTTTACATTAAATGTTATTAAATGTAAATTCACAGGAAATGTTTGATCTCATGGATGTTAATGGTAATGGTCAGCTGTCAATGGACGAACTTATGGTGATTATTGTAGCTTCCACTGGTCTAGACATAGAAGTGGATCAGGACGTTGTTAGGTACATCTATAAAACCATTGACAAGGACAATAGTGGCTCCATTGATTTCATAGAGTATCTCTCATACATTCCATTTTTCTTGAAATTGTATAAACATGTTTTTGGAAAACCAATCTCACTAGATGAAATCGAAGATGCCCTGCAAGCTGTGAGGCAGTACAATTTGTAAAAGCTATGTTGCACTCTATTTCAAAACACATGTGGTTCCGAAGCTGTAATTCCCTGTTAAAGTTGAATGGATGTATTCATTGGTTTACTACTGAACCTGTGAATGGAGTAGAACAAAATATTAATACACTACTCCTATGCACTGTACGCCTACACGCAACTAATGTCTCATTCAAAAACATTGCACTCATTTGTGTATTTCATCAACCAGCCTACAGACTATGACTGATTGTAAATGCAAATTACATAATGAAAACAAATCCTGTTGGACCAAAATAAACAAAAAAGAAGAAGATTTGAACCTAGACTAAGCCACAATATATATGTCTTTCTAAGTTTAGCATATGTTTTTCTAATGTGCTCCAAAAGGTCATTTTAGGTTCACATAGAATGACCGGCTTGATGATCATACCATGGACCTTAAATTCTAATTATAGGTCCATGATCATACAAAAATATAATTTCACCAAGCTTTAAACACATTATAAAATGTCCAAACAAGAAAAATAATAATTTTAGAGTCTGGTTTTAATCAAGAGGCAAAATATGTGTTAAATTTGAAAAATAATTATGTAAAAATATGGCATGCCCCTTATAAATCAAAAAGTTGATTGACGTCTCAGCAAATTTAACTAGCTTTGTATTTTGTTAATATTAGTTTAGGTAGATTGATGTAACTGTTTGTACTTGAATTTCTTTTTCAGCTTGGTTGAATTTTATCTTTATATATCTTAAATTGTGTTTCAAGTAACATTTCTAAAATTGTTTATAAATACATATAACTGAAAGTGAATAATAAAAAAAGGATTGAAACAATTTGACACTTTCACTTTGTGTGATGGACAAATCAGAATTTTTGTTTTAAAACGTCAATTGCCTGTTTACAAGCAAACAAACGATCAAAATAATATCATTCAATGTTACAGAAAGTTCAAGATTACTTATTTATTATACAAAACAAAAGTGCATTGTTTTAGGAATTGACGCGGTGGTAATCCCTTAAGAACAGAAAGTAATAACTGTTGTACAAATGGAGCAATTGTTGTAAACAGTAGTTGACAGTGAGCACAGGAAACAATACCAAGGAGTGCTTCCTGTTCTGTAGCGACCCATCCCGGCTGTGGTATACCTACACAACCACTATTATTCATTCAGTCTAAATATGACTAAAACCTAAAGCTTAATTGATTCATATTTGCAATAGCCACGTATGATCACAGATGTGTAAATAGTTCATAGTGTTTGCCCAATAGCGTATAATTCACGTTTCTAATCAGCCTATAAAAACAATAACCAATATTATAACTATACCACGAATAATTATTCACAGTAGCATATTAGGCTGAAAATGACGGCCTAGAAAGATGTTATTTATGATGAAATGATTAATGTTATAAAAACAGTATTGAATTTTAATAATGCCGTTTTTTGATTGATTGTTTCTCAACAAAATTCGATGAGAATGGCATTGAATTCTTTTAAAATAAATGTAGCATTCTTTCAAGCCAAACATTCGGGACCGATACTATTTCTTAAGCATTCATTACACTGAAGATAGTCCTTCGCCACTGACGTTATCGAAACACCATTGAACGGTCATGCACGGCCAAAATTAGGATTGCCTTTATTGTCAAATCTGTTGACTATTTGTAGTCGGATATGATCATAAATGAAAATCATCATAATCGCAATCTGTCATAAATGTTAGATGCTGTCATGGGTGCATGTAATGGGTGTCTAATTGCTTTCCGAAAAAAAAAAAAGAACGACTCGGTGCTGGTATCTGATATAATGATGTAGTCCTATTTTTTGAAACATTAAAAGTGCAAAGCTTCTTGGTATCGTCCTTAGTTGCAACCTAAAATGGGAGGATAATGTGAATTCTTCCCTGTTTAGTAAGGCGGCCAATAGTAAACTTTTATGTTGCACTTAGTTGTCCTGAGGATCTTATACATATCACCCACTAACGTAACAATCAATCACTAATGTAACATTAACCGCTAACGTAACAAAAATCAACCACTAATGTAACAATTTCATTAACCACTAATTAACCAAATTTAACCACTAACGTAAAAACAGTAGAAAATGTTGAGATTATGTGTGGACTTTTTTTGTGGAAAAATTCTTGTAAGTTAGAAATCTTAGACTTTTAGTTCAGTTTTAACCCTGTGGGTTTTTTTGTGCAAATGCATCTCTTTACTTATAGCTATCCGTCTCCACCTTTTTCGTAAAGCGACCGACTTTCAAAAACGACCATCTCGTAAGTGACCACCATCTTTTAAGGGACCGCTTCTTGACATAATCGACCACCTTTCGTAAGTGAACGCGTACTATAATCGACCACCTCTCGTAAGTGACCACCTCCTCTTGTTAGGGACCGCTTCTCATAATCGACTTCTCTTAACAACCCATACCTCTCGTAAGTGACCACCTCTTTTAAAGGACCACTTCTCGTAAGCGACCATATCCTCGCATATATGGGAAAGCTTATCATAATCGACCACCTCTCGTAAGCGACCACCTCTTCTAAAGGACCACCACCTCTCGTAAGGGACCATAGTGGTCATTTAAGAGAGATGGCCGCTTACCGGAATTGGTAAATTATGAGAAGCGGTCCCTTACAAGAAGTGGTGGTCCTTTACAAGAGGTGGTTCCTTAGGAGAGGTTTCTAACGAGAAATAGTCAATTATAAGATGTGGTCCCTAACGAGAGGATGATGAAGAGAGGTGGTCACTTCCTAGATTTCCAACTTTCAAAACAAAAAATAACAAAGAGTTTTTAAAGATTTCTTAACATTTTCTCCTGTTAGGCCTAAGTTAGTGGTTAAATTGTGTTACGTTAGTTGTTAATGAAGTTTGTTACGTTAGTGGTTAAACTGTTGTTACGTTAGTGGTTAATGTTACATTAGTGGTTGATTTTTGTTACGTTAGTGGTTCAAGATTCAAGATCCTCGAATATGCCGTACCAGTTTGGCACCCGGTTTAACTCAGTCTGCTAAGTTAGCCGTTATATGATTTTGTTTTGTATAAAGCTGCCCTTGGTAAGTTCGGGTTAGAAACTATGATCATTAGGCCTATCTATCGGCCCACATGGATGCACTGATAAGGCTTTCACTTATTTACATGACACATTTACTTGAAGCTAAAAATGTTCTCCTTCGTCATCCTTGTCGCTCTGGTTGAGTTTCCAACACGCTCTGCAATTTTTCGTAATTTTAATTTTGTTATCAGGCTGCATTAATGTTGTATGTTCGTGTTAGTTTGATGATGCAAATAACACATACATAAAATATACCGAGATTATCACTCATTAACAATCAAAGTAACATTTATTTTCTTCGTTCATAAACAAACATATAATTTCTTACAATATACAATGAAGGAGGCACATTTCAAGAAACAGAGCTTGTGTTGAAAGTGCCGACAGAAAATAAAATACATCAAAACATACACATTAAAAAAACAAAAATATTTCAGAACGTGAATAAAAGTAACAATAACAATAATAAAACTCAAATTTTAAAATATTTCAATTTTTCTGGCAGCAGGGGGATATACATCCTTGCTGTAGGCCCATACATCCTTGCTATAGGCCTACTTAGAATTTATTGTGTATTTGAGTCAGAATTTATAATAATATCGGCATAATTTTAAGATAATATGTAGCGGGTTAGAGATATAAATCACACAATAGAAGCAAGTACAGAGATGTTTCATAGGAAGCGGATAATCAATAGGGCCTATTACACGATCTGCAGCACACCGCCGCATGCGGATGTGATGAAAATAAAGTTATTCTCGTACAAGGAAGTAAAAGAACAAATGATTATCGGGTGCCTTCATACGCACATTACCAGTCAGCGGACAGGGATATAGGTCTACTACTGAAGTAGTGACTCTTTTTAAAATGGCATTCTCAGAGAGGATCGGCATACAATGCATATTTATTTTACTGATTTTAATATTTTCTACAAGTTTAAGCTATGAATTTAGACACAATCATCAAGGCGACTCTGAGCTTTTACTGCGAAAATCGAGACAAGAACATTCTGAGACTAATGAATCAAGACATGACGAGAAAGAGGAGGAAGGAGAACATGAACAGACTAAAGTACACATTATTTCATTTGAATGGGAACGTGTTGAGTTGTTATATGTTGTATGTTTATGGATAATCATTGCCAGTCTCGCAAAAATGGGTAAGACTATTTTAACTGTTGTTTACTTCCTTGTTTTAAACTTTCACTCAAGTGGAAATTCAGCAGTGTCAAACGGGTCAGTGTGAAGTGCCTACTCATTTTAGAAATTGTAAAATCTCATCTATAAAACATTGTTTTCTTTGAGTCTGTTCCGATTATCTCGTGCATGTCTAATTGTCAGTGTTTGGCCTACATGGTTCATATTGTACATTGCATAGGCTACAGGCTATCTATACTGTACCAGTAACTTTTTTAGAATTTGTAAAACCCAATAGTGCACCTGAGGCTGTTTAGGCCCACTGACATATAAGTTACGGGTGAAGAGAACTATAGTCCCAATATAGAACTAATTCACAGTATAATAAGTATTTTAGCAAAATCATTTAGTGGTGGTGCACTTTCAATAATGGCTCGTCGTATTAGTATGCTGTCTGTACATAATTATTTTGGCAAAGTCATTTCAATAAACCCATTCAACTTCAATCTGTTGTTGTTCGTTATAGATTTTCAAAAATGATACTATAAATATCTTTGTTCAAGCGTGAAATTGACAAACAATGCGACAGCAAAACCAAACAATGATGTACTTCCTATACATAAAGTACTGTATGAAAGTATTTACTTATATAAATTTAATTTTTTGAAGAAGGAAGTATAATCAACGTATTTAAATGACAACAAATAGGTAATTAGTCTGTCACGATAACTGATTCGATCAACAACAAAGATAGAACACTCAAATGAGACAGTGGCATTATTTTAAATTTTAAATTCACAACAGTTGTGGGGGCGGATCGAGGATTTCTGAAAAGTGGGGGGAGGTGGGGGTTGGTTGGGCGCAAATATAGAGAGTCCACACCAACTCAGGCACACCATGGTTGGGGCTACGTTGAGACGATTTTGAAAATATGACATTTCTAGATGGTCTGAAATGACATGACGTTATCATATGTATTAACAATTGATATTTTACAAAAGAAAACTGAGGTAGGCCTACTAGTCTATTAAAAGTTGACATTTTCCCTTATATTTTGAGCAGGGTCGGATCCAGCCTTTTAGTAAAGGAGAGGGAGAGTGGAGGGAGCGCAACTAGTCGATTTGGCAGCTCGTTGGTTGGTCATTCGGTCGTCGGTCTTCTTTCAATGTTTTTGGCCGCAAAAACTCTGAACATGCTAAATTTAAAACTATAGATACTAATATTTGTTACTCGGTTAATTAGTGCGTTTGTGTTCTTGCATATCGTGCATAACACATTAATGTAGTTTGTAAGGTTGTTAAACATAGACCTTCCTTTGTAGTACACGCGCGCATATAATCTGGGGCAATAAGAATTCCTAATATTATATTTTTAAAGAATATCATTTGAAGAGCACTCAGCCACTCTCAGGTGTAACTTTGAATTTATTTTGTATTTTAATCTGGCTGTATTTAAACCACAGAGATTTAAATCATACATTACACGATATAATAGTGTAAGTAGTTGTTAAACATAGACTTTGTTATGCATGCATCGCCGACTGTAACTAGCCTACTTGAAGAAAAAAGAATATGACTACACTGACTTTGACTACAATGCAGAAGAACATTTTCAAGAATTACATACAATGTCTAATACAATTTCACTTTATTTTCTTTAGGCTTTCATTATACAAAACTACCAAATGTCATCCCGGAAAGTTGTCTGCTGATTCTTGTAGGCTTCTTCATCGGTGGTATACTTCATTTGAGTGATAGCAGCTTTGCAAATCTTGCGCGACTTGATAGTGATTTCTTTTTTCTCGTCCTTCTACCACCAATCATGCTGGAGGCGGGATACTTCATGCCGGCGCGATCGTTCTTCGATAATTTAGGAACTATCCTCCTTTATGCTGTCGTTGGGACGCTGTTCAACGCTATGATGGTGGGATTTTCTTTATTTGGTATTGCACAATCTGGTATTGTCAGTCAGAACATTATTCTTCTTGAATGTTTAGTGTTTGGTAGCTTAATATCGGCTGTTGATCCGGTTGCAGTTTTAGTTGTTTTTGAGGAGGTACACGTCAATGAAGTATTGCATATCCTTGTGTTCGGTGAATCGCTTCTTAATGATGCTGTGACTGTGGTAAGTTTAGCTACATTCACGCTTGTTCCGTTTTACGGAACGGAAGACGGCGCGTTACATTCTGAATACAATTTCTATGTTTAACAAACGACGCCGGTTTCCATACGTGTGGAACGGAACAATGTGAATGTAGCTTTGCGATAATCAAGTAAACAGTTGAAAATGACAATAATGTCTTATTTAATTATCATTTGTACAAATTATTTTACCATTCATTTTATTTATACTGAAACAATAAATGATAATGCTAGTTTAAGTTACACAACCTCTTTATAAAGAGATGTTTGGTAGCAATCATACATTTTTCTATTTATAACAATCTAATTTCAGGTACTTTATCACACGTTTGTTGATTTTGTGGAGATATTCAGAGAGACTGGTGGTATTCCAGGGTCTGACATTGCCAGTGGCTTCGCTAGCTTCTTCGTCGTCAGCATCGGTGGTACCTTGGTAGGCTTGATCTGGGGTGTCATGTCTGCTTTCATCACCCGTTTTACCCACAAAGTCCGCGTCATCGAGCCGGCTATTGTATTTATTATGAGTTACATGGCTTACCTTACTGCTGAAATATTCCATTTATCCGGAATACTTGCGTAAGTTTATATAAATCAAACAACTAGATTTTCTCATATTAGTTATGTGCACTGGTGGGCGTTTAAGCCTCTCTAATAGTGTGAAGCTGAATTGATGATTGATTCAAAGAATATTTATGATTGAAAAGATGAAAGTTAATAATGACAGTTGGTTTTATTCTTCAGTATCGTCTTTTGCGCCATGTTCATGAAGCCTTACGTTGAAGAAAACATTTCACAGAAATCTCATACTACTATTAAGTATTTTATGAAGATGTTGAGCAGTATCAGTGAAACCATTATCTTTATATTCCTTGGCATCACAACGTTAGTAGATTCTGGACAACATAAATGGGATACAGCATTTGTTATTTTCACTTTAATTTTCTGTTTAGTATATCGATTTATTGGTAAGCCAAACTGTTTTAATTCTTTATTCAGTTTTATACAAATATTTCTGCGTGGATAAACAAAGTCCAGAATATAAAAAAACCTAGATCAGTAACGTTTACATTTTATACTATTTCCTTATTGGATTTCGTTTATTTTATGTACACATTGATAGGCTTTATTAAGAAAAACAAAAAAAACAAATCTTGGCGACAGTAGGCTATGCTGAAATTTACGTGGAATTTTTTGAGTAGGCCCTGTAACAATCAACCACTAATGTAACATTTTCATTAACCACTAATATAACGTAACAACAGTTTAACTACTAACGTAACAAACTTCATTAACCACTAACGTAACCAAATTTAACCACTAACAACAGTAAAAAATGTTTGGATTTGTAAGTTGGAAATCTTAGACTTTTTTGAAGTTCAGTTTTAATCCTGTGTGTTTTTTACAAACCTTACAAACCTATGTTTGTAAATGTGTGCAAATGCATTTCTTTACTTATAGCTACAGTATTAGTCTCCACCTTTCATAAGACTTCAAAAGCAGTCATCTCGTAAGTGATCACCTCCCAACAACGACCATACATCGTATGCAACCACACTCATTAGCAACCACCTCTCTTAAGGGACCACCATCTCTCTTAAGGGACCGCTTCTCGACATAATCGACCACCTCTCGTAACGTAAGTGATCGGACTTAACGACCAATACCTCTCGTAAGGAACCGACTTTTTTAAAGGACCATCACCTCTTGTAAGGAACCGCTACACATAATTGACCACCACTGGTAAGCGGCAATCTTTCTTAAATGACCACTATGGTCCCTTACGAGAGGTGTTGATCCTTTAGAAGAGGTGATTCCTTCAGAGAGACAGTCGATTATGATAAGCTTTCCATTATGAGAGGATATGGTCGCTTACGAGAAGTGGTCCTCTAAAAGACGCGGTCTCTAACGAGAGGTGATGGTCGTTTAAGAGGGTGGGGGGGGGGGGGGGGGTCACTTATGAAAGGTGGTTGATTATGAGAAGCTGTCCCTTAAGAGAGACATAAAACATTGAAGAATAAACAGACAAACGTTTAATTTAGTTAAATGTAACATCCAGTTATACTAAACAATTCCTAGATTTCCAACTTTAAAAAAAAATAGGACAAGGAATTGTTAAATGGTTAAATTTTGTTACGTTAGTGATTAATGAAGTTTGTTACGTTAGTGGTTAAACTGTTACGTTATATTAGTGGTTAATGAAATTGTTACATTAGTGGTTGATTTTTGTTACGTTAGTGGTTAATGTTACATTGGTGGTTGATTGTTACGTTAGTGAGCGATATATATTGTTTTGTTCCGTATTCCGTATGTTTCTTGTTATAGGTGTCATTTGGCAAACATTCCTCGCAAATAAGTTCCGCTTGGCCCAAGTTTCTCACAAGGACCAGTTCATCATGTGTTATGGTGGTATCAGAGGTGCTATCGCATTTGCCCTTGTTGCTCTGCTAGAAGAGTTTGTAGAAAGTAGAAGAATTCTCTTCACGACAACCATAGTTGTTGTCATGTTTACAGTTTTTATTCAGGTATATGACGTGCGTTTTACATACAGGAAATACAGAGAGAGTGGGGGGTGGGGGTGGAGGATACAGTCAGAAAATAAAAACATCTAATTGCTTAAGGCCACACCACGAGCAGATGACACTAAACCTGCTCAATAAGTTTCCAACACATACATGCAATTAAATTGTTATGGACGGGGACATTGTGTTATCACAAGAATCAACAACAAAATGCATAATAATTATTGTTATATAATCTATTTAAAAATCAAATTTGCAATTGTAATTTTAGGGTGCTACAATAAAACCCATAGTGGAATGGTTGAAAGTCAAAAGAGCTGACCATCACAAGCCAACGCTAACTGAACAGATTTATGTTCGGGTGAGTAAAACTAATTTCCAGTAACTTTACAGTAAATGAAGCCTTATCATTGAATTATCTTATTTTTATGACAACAGTTTGTGCAAACCACCGTATTAGAGCAAGAAAGTGGTTAACAATTTTTCCAGTGTTACAGATTTCTAAAAGCCACGGTAGCATGGTATGAATGAAATTACTGTACGTACGATATGGTTTTTATAAGCTAAATCTGTAAATATAGGCCTAATAAAAGATGCGTTTTATTTTCACAGATGAACGAGCATCTAATGGCGGGAATTGAAGACGTTCTTGGTCATCATGGCCACCACTACTGGTACAAAAGGTAAGATCATCAGTAAAACTAAATCTCTTAATTGTTGAAAATTCAACTTCTTATAGGTCACGGACGGATTACGCAGGTAAAATTGTAGAGTTACCAATCGTATAGTATTATACTTTGACAAAAAACAACTTTTTTTCCCTTGTTTTTAGATGGGATGTCCTTAATGAAAAGGTTTTCCAGCATCTACTGATCAGAGAAAAACACGCAGCAAAAGACGCTACTATAATAAAAGTATTCGAAAAGCTCAACGAGAAAGACGCTCTTGAGTACCTAAGAGAACAAGGTGGATTTGTGCCATTTGGTAGCCCGTCTATGAGCAACCTTCTTGGTGTCGCTGAAGAGAATATTGGTGTCCTGGAAAAAACCAGGTAATTTAAACTAATCATGCCTTCTGAGACGACACAATTAAGCTTACAACATACTGCAATGGTATACGAAAGGCAACAAGTATAAAACCAAGTTTAATGCATACTATAGGCTAACTTATGGTCTAGGCCCCATTCACGGAACTTTAATCAAAACGCATTTATTCACAATATCACTATACAACTGTATGTTTTCTTTGTACAGAAATAAAAGAAAATCAAGATTCGAAGTTCAAATCGAGATGGAACAAGAACATGCGATTGAGAAAGGCAATCTGGACAGAATCCTTAGACGTCCTAGCAATAGAGTAATTTGTTTTACTAATACAATTTATGTAGAATTCACTGATACACTGTCACTCTCTGTGATACTGTTAATGATACTGGAGCAACAGTAGAAGTAGAAGTAATTCCAAGTATTATAATAAAGAGATAGTTTGCACGTTTATTGCACGCATCCATACATGGAGTATAACAATTACCGGATTTGTACAGGGAAGTTTGTACGAAACGGGTATCAAGCAGATTACAGTGAAAACATTTAGCATTTCTCCTGTGCAATAACTTGAATTTGTGACAATTGTGTGAGAGTTAATAATGTTCTTGTATATACCACCATACGATCATTAAATTGAAATTAATCCTTTTTTTTACTTATAGAAGAGTCACCGCATATCTCGCCACATATTAACCGACGAAGAGCTTTCACCGTCTACGAATGCCATGCAGCGCAGCGTACAGCGTCACATGCGCAATTTGCGAACTGAAAGAAGACGCTCACAGAGAAAAGAAGGACTTTACGAACCAAACAGAGATAGTCGAGTAAATACACTTCAAGTCAGAGGTGTTCAAATGAGAAATGGCAGCAAAGAAGTAACAAGAAATGGTAATTTTACTAATTTTGATTTGATGTTTCAGTTTGTGATATGTTTCAGGTTCCATTAGAGTTTGAATCATAGTTATTATACGTGAATGTATTCGTGCCAATCGAATATTTTGAAAGAAAATCATCTTTTCTATCCATTTCAAGAACGAATATTTTCATTTCGATTGCATGTCTGCTGCTCTGCTCTGCTCTGCTTCGTCATAACATTTCCTTTGCACCTTTTTTTTCATTGAAATAAGACTAATTGAAGTACTAAATTCACTTAATCGAAACTCAAGGAACCAGAAGTCCATATATCTTTGGTGGTGTGCCAAATATATAAAAAAGTATCAAACGTTACCATTTCGTTTTGAGTAGAAATATATTGTGTATTAATGTCGATGAGAAATAACAAAACAAACAATAATAATGTCTAAAGTGACGCAATGATGTTGTTAGATAGCCTTGGTATATTTGATTTTGTTATATATAAATATATTAAATAATATTATGTGTTATTAATAAATCTCAATAATTATGAAATTTAATTTTGTTTTCAGAAAATGAAATCACAGATACAGGTAAATTTGTATACTATAAGGTTATGTCACTATTCTTAAAAGTACGCCATAAAGCTAAAGTTAAAACATAATTTTGGATAAACTCCGAACGTTTTACAGTTATATAACCTTATATTTATGTTGTTCTTGTGTTTTTCCCACGTATAATATTGGTCGTTGTGGTTGTTGGTTGTTCGCTGTAAATCAAATGTCAGGTTGTCAAAATGACGACAAGACTTTTTTTTTTTATTTCAAATCGACATTTTGGCAACCTGATATTTGATATTCAGGGAAATGGTTTAAATAAACGACTCGTACATGAGTGGGAGATAAAAAAAAAAAGAAACTACACAAGAAAAAAAAAGTACAAAACTAGACTTAAATTGTCTATATTATAAAGTATTAACAATTGAGATACATTTAGGCCTAACGGACTGTAAGGTAGCAATTTATACATTTCTCACAATGTTTATTCAAATTTACTCAAAATCTAATTATGTTGGTTATTTTAAGGATCAAATGACAATGAAACATCTTTTCCATGGAAGAAAGGGAGTCAAGTTGAGCATCATTCAAATCAGACTGGTGCAGATAGTGCTTCAACCTACGATGTACCAAAATCTCCAAGAGTGTCACCTAAACCTCCAAAGGCAAAACCAAGTCCAATACCCAGCCCCAAACCCCCACGAAACTTACCACCAGGAACCGGTGAGACTCCGTTGTGAGGAAGAATGACTTGAGATTTATTCACTTGAAATCATTTGCTTAATAATATGTACAATATAATTATAAGGTAGTTTAACATTTGAAATGTAAGACATTTAAGAAATTAGCGGTCCTGTATGATTGAATGAATCAATAGAGTCCAATGTATTTTTAAATTAAAGTTATGATAGACGCAGAACATCAACTGCAATAAAACGACAAGTTTTTAACGATTTTTCCTTCTTTTCGCTCAGAAATGATATTATTATTATTTATCATTTAAATACCGTACGAGTACCTATTCCGGTGGTTTGTTTGTTATTTCTTGCTCCGATTTTGTATAAGATGCTTAGTTTATGCTTGTAATTTGTATGAAAGGCACTAACTCTTTGATAATCAATTCGATGCTTGATAACAGAAACTTGCAATCAAGTAACTCTATATTTACTTGGTTCAGTGGTATAAATTCTCTACTTAATGTTTGCCATTTAGGTTACGTCTGGACAACACCGAAAGCACATAGTGCCTCTCAGTTCAAAAAACGGTCAATGACCAGTTACATGAACAATGCGCGTTTGTTGGCGTAATGATATAAACAACAATCAGTCAAAGATGCGCATTTTTATTGCCTATTCAAAAATTATTTTGTCACTGAAAATTATTGTCGACTATTCAATGTCGAGATGCGCTCAGATTGTGCTAAACTGAGAACAAGTGCCTATTCGTTGATGATTGAAAAGGGGCGCCATACCCGTACTTTGCCCTCTGGTAGACTATGTACCTTTTGCAATAAGAACAAAATTGAAGACGAATTTCAATATTTGTTAATCACAAATCACTGATTTGTATAGCAGTGTTAGAGAGGGAGCTATTTATTTTGATTATGTAATTATTATTATTATATTCTTATTTTGATTTTATTTTGCCTGTTATCAATTATGTTAACTCCGCCTTTTTAGGAGACATAATTGTTTTTTAAAGTTCTGAGGTTTTTTATTTGTTTGTTTTGTTGTTTACCCTTTTGTTTTATTAATAAAGAATTTTGTCTCAAAATACAATACAAATAAAAATTTTAAAATGTTGTGTATAGGCCTATACATAAAACAAATGTTTTACTTGTTTGAAAAGAAATAACGCACAAACGTAGAGTTAATATATGGAAGTAGAAGTAAACTACAGTATTTAAACTGTTTGCAAAAGTTACACTTATCATTCTTTTAAAACTAGGCATAATCTTCGTTGTGTTTTATGTTGGATGTATATAATTCGTTAATAATATATTATAGAATTGTTATATTGCGACATTAGTTCTCCTTTTTTAAAAAACAATACCGTTACGTATCAAAGCAAAATATATTAAAATACTATTATTCATAATTTCCAATGTCCATTTTATTATAAGCATAGGCTACAGGATTTCGTTATATATTTGCAAAGCAAGCATTGTCATCATTTTCCTAATAACCAATGAACGGATCATGTGCCACGTGCAAGTGACGTCGTTTGACTGTGAATGTTTTGTTCAGCATTGTTTTGTGGAACCAATCACAGAGCATTGGATTGCTGGGGTTTCCAAGGAAACGCGTGCTAACAGCTGAACATGCGTTATCGAGTCTTGTAAACGTTGCACGTGCACTTCGTTCACTGACAATACAAAGGCTCTCAATCCGACCAAATACTCGCAATATATCAAAAATCTGTCTTATAGGATATCCAGCGTAATACCTCGAATTGTGCCACCTGTAATCAAGCAATAATAATATACGTGACCAAAAATGGAAGTTAAGCCCGGCAATTTACACTAATTATTTATAAGCACTCCCATACATCAAAACATTTGATCCGCCATATCATAGTTTGATTATTAAAAAAAACAATGACATGAGTGAAGAATTTATTATATTATATCAAAATAAACCATTCAACTAATTTGAAGCATGTTAAAGGTACTCTTTTCAATTACAAAATCTACAGTCCTTTTGATACCTTACAATTACCGTTGACAAAGGTGCCTGTATACGCACATTTCTACTTATATCGGAGTTAATTAATTTCGACAACTTGTCAGAAGTATTCACACTGGCAATAGTTTTAGACATCGGACGAGGGGGTGACAGTTTATTATGGAACGGCATTAGATCTTCAACTCTCCCTCTGCGCTCTGCTTCCCAGTAATTTCCACGGTACGTTGGAGATAAATTATCGCTCCCTAAGTGAAAATATTTGACGAAAGAAATGGTTACGTTTGATGATTCAAAATCTGTTTCAATATCAATCATTGGAACCTCCAAAACCAACCACATCCCCAACCATTATTTCTTAAAACTTAGATCTGCCAGTAGATTCCACCAATACATATAGTACTGATTTTCAAGTCTCAGAGGTTACGTGGGAACGTAACTTTTCATTCTTTAAACATTTTGTCCACTAATAATAGAAACATCACAATGTTAGTTAGGCCTAAGCCTAGACATTTTAAAATATTTAAAAGTCACTGTCGTTAGATATCGAGTAAATTATACCATTCTATACACTCACTTGGCTTCTGGATTTTGACTTGATTGATCAACTTCTGCAAAGGCGTTTGCGCTAGCAAGGTATAATTACTGTAAAGCTTATTCAGGACAAACCTATCATTAGGAGCAAGATCTCTATTTTTACGTCTACAATTCTGTTTATGATCTTCGTGGATGCCACACTTCGACGGCGGAACAACTTCCAATGCATCTTTCATGTACAATGGCATTATCTAGGCCTACATAATATCTAGTATATATGTTATAACGAACTATTATAATTGATTATTATCCTAACGACGTGATGTACGTAAACCAAGTAAGTACTAAAGTACCGTAGTAAACCAAGTAAGAAGAGTGACGTGTAATAAATAGTTTCTAGGAGGAGAGAGTACTGAATATGTAACACCACGCGCGGATTCATTGCATAGCAACCAACTAAAACGAAGTGGGCGCGGGCGCGCGTATAAGTGAAAGATAATTTGGGCCAAGCCTAGTATTTTAGTAACATTTCCCCCGTCTCAAAAACAACAAAAAATATAATAGTTTAGTAATAGTACGAATTTTAGCTTTATGGCAGATTGCATTTTTGGGCTATATATGAAAAGCTAACGGCCAGGTGCGGGAAAAAAATGCTTTTGATCATACATTCTTATGATCAAAAGGTTCTGCTTATGCTAGGGTATCAACATACTCACAATACTATATTAATGAGGAAATCTCTCAATAGGGTTTTCTTCAGAAAAGCGATGATTTCCAGAAAACTGATTTTTATGATTCTCTTTCCATCCATTTACTAGAGTATAGGCCTACAGTATATTAATTACATCAAAAATCAGTTTCCTGGTAATAATGCTTTTTCTGGCAACCTATCAAAAATATATTTCATTACAGCTAATACAAACTTATAAGTATTCGATACAAAAATCAAGTCTGGAGCATAAATAGAACCTACGTATTTAATGTCACATTATGTGTTGATAATTGAAATATTGAATGAAAAATATTTATTTCAAATGAAATAATTTTCATTTTTAATGTGATTTGATTTACTCTAACTGCAACTGTTTTTGGCAATAATTAATATAGTAAATGGATTTGATGTAAAAAGAATAAAAAATAATACTCGCTTTTCTGGCAACCTATCTAGAAAATATTGTATTACAGTTAATACAAACATTAGTATTGTGAGCATTTTTATACCAAAAGTCTGTAGGATAACAAGAACTCTACTTTTTAATCATATTTTAAAGTAGATAGTGGCAATTTATAAATGGCGACCGACCACCTGGTGCATGCAAACAAAATGTAAAACCAGCTTTTTTGGCTCCTGGGGGTCTTTTAAACATATTACATTTTCATAAAGCAAAACAAAAAATGCAACATTACAATTCGTACTGAACTACAAGACTAAAATCATTCAGATCTTTATTAGTACAAAAATTGATTTTCATAACAATTATAATAAGGTAAGGTATCGACAAAGTAGATTGTCTGCAAATTTAGATGTCAGCTAAAAATACAGAAACCTCGAAAAATTGTGATTGACTCTCAAACACAATATATGAAAAAAAAAATGCAATTCAATAAATAAATAAAAAAGACTATGTTCTGGCCTACTTTAAGTCTCAAAATCCAGATAGGTAGTTAGATAATTTCTCTGGCTTTGTATAATGACAGCTTTCATGTTACTCCACTTCGTATACACCTGGCATATATTAATTACAATGTTTTAACATTAGAGTGGAGAAGAGAAACGGGTGCAAAGAGCAGACACTTTTAAACTATATACTATTTATTCACTTAGTAAAGAAATCGTGTATTTGTTTTTATGTTTTATAATAAGTACCACTAACAGGGGTGGACGCAGGGTGTTGCCCCAGTTGCCCGGGCAACACCCTTAATTTCATACTAAATGTTTTTTTCTGCCACTGAATTAAAATTGAGATCCTATTTCATCATATCACGGGCGGTCGAAGAACTATTTTAAGGGGGTTGCCCAAGAGTCCGCAGAGGGCCGTAGACACTGAGAATTTGCGCCACAGGCCCCCCATGGTGGGGCCTGTGGCGAGGGAATTTTTGTTAAATGACACCCCTAGATGGCCGGAAATGGTACGCTCGCACGTAAAATTCACGAATAGAAATGATACTCTATATCGGGCTACACAGTAGCAAACAGATCGTATCACGCCTGTTTTTTTCCGCCGGTAAAACACAAGCGAAAAACCAGGATAACATTGTTTGGTAGGTACTATCGGTAATTGAATAAATTCTAGCAATTAAAATCAATGAATACAAATTAATTATTATCAATTAATAATTAAAACAATTTAGAAAAAAAATGTGAAGCTGCTGCTATAAATATATTGAGCAAAACGTTAAATTTTATTATTTTGAAATAAATGCTAAGTAAGTCAGTAAAACCACAATTTCCTAAATTCATTTTCATTTATCCACTATATACTATGTACAACCACCATCGAAATTTGCTGAAAGAAGCAATTAAACACTGTTTTTCAAAGT
This sequence comes from Antedon bifida, assembly GCF_963402885.1. Lineage (NCBI taxonomy): Eukaryota > Metazoa > Echinodermata > Crinoidea > Comatulida > Antedonidae > Antedon > Antedon bifida. Next base: position 7,986,806 of record NC_136233.1, on the reverse strand, counting down.
TCGGAACGTCCGTAATTATTACGGAAATTCGCCCAAATATTATGGAAGTAGGGAAATGAAAATGGGATCTAAATTTGAGTTTAGTGGCAGAAAAAAACATTTAGTATGAAATTAAGGGTAACTGGGGCAACACCCCCTGCGTCCACCCCTGCACTGAAACGAACGCGATACCCCTATACTATATAAACTATCAATTATAGCAAGGAACTTGTTGATTGCACTTTTGTCCATTAATGTATGAAAAAATTGTTTTGTCGAAGTTGATAATGTAAGCTATTCACATTAAATTAATAGGATAGTTTTATGTTAACATTATTGCGAAAGTATCAAGAAACAAAAACAACAGTCATTTCGGCCAAAATAGTCGCGAATAAACAACATGGAGAGATGTTTCAAAGACCGGGGAGTATCGTTCATTGTAATCAGGTGTGATCTTAGAGGCTCTTGCAGCTTCTCGAACACAAACAACAGACAAACAATATCTGATCCTTCAATAACAACACTCGCTGTCTCTGATATGTATGGCAAACCAATCAGGAAGTGGTAGTAGGAGGGTAAATGGGTCATCTCGACTGAAACTTAATGTCCAGACGGCTCCGTTGTTAATCAGAATCCTCAATTTCTCGCTACACATGCTGTCCATGGCTTCCAAATCGTTATTGAAGAAGCTTTGCAACTTCAGCAAGACGTATTCCATCGGTGTTTCCCCACTTTCTGTCTGCGCATTTTAGGTTCGCTCCATTTTAACAATTTCCGAATTGCGCATTGCACTGACACGCGCGCTCATCATTTCCGACGATCTGTGTTGGTACGCGCGCGTTTTACTAGTGAATGCGGGTAAAATTGTACTATGGAAACGGCAATAATAAACATTCAATTGAACAGCTAAAACGAAGAAGATCGTTTTATACTGACCACATCTGCTATTATTAACTAGAAATCTAAGAGAATTAATAAATGGATATGCCAAATGGTAAGATAATTTACTTATGTAGTATTTTTATTATATAATACTGTAATTGCATTGATTATTGAATTGATTTAGGCCTATACTGTACAACAATTCATTTTCATTTCTTTTGTTATTAAGGTCCTGTGCATAAGTCTGGGACCCGTCGTAGACATGAACCGAACAACCGAGAGCGCTCTCTCGAATTACCGCCATCGTTTAGAAGACCTAAACAAGTTCCAGTAAATTCAACAAATGATTCTGATGCTGGAACAATCAGAAACTTGCTAGCAAGTGCCCGTTCTGAGATTCAACGGTTTACTGATCTGATGTCCGATTACGTCGACTTAGCCGATAGACGAGTTAAAAATTTACAAGAACCACCGGCTGGTGCTTTCACCGGAGGAACGACAGATGAAAAAATACAATATTATGAAAACAGACGTCTGAGGTGTGCACACGCATACAAAATGAGTTTGAAATCAAGAAAACGTGATGAAAATGCGAAGAATTTACAGATTTTCCCAGATGACGGTTTTAGAAAGAGATATTTTCTGAGAAAAGAAATGAGGATGGAAATGAAACGCGAAGCAGAGGAAGAATTTGCACAGCGATGCGAATACATAGTTGAAATCAGGCAACGTAAATTTAATCGTGCTAATAGTGTAGCCGATGTTCAAGAAGTTGGACATTCCCGCTCAAATGAGGAGTCGCAGGCGTTACTGACTAGACGACAGTTAGTTGAGAGCGAAGATAGGAATAGAGTAATGGATCATAGTGCTGGTGATGGAGCAACGAACAAACACCAAGGAGATGTAATGGCACGTCGTGACGAGACCACGACGCCAGCCATTGATGCTGATAACGCAACAGTGGGCAGTAATCAACTGGAAGGTACTACTGCCCAACCTCGCCGCCACCGTTGGCGAATTCGAGTGCCGTGGCTTCGACGGATCTGGCGGTTCAGGGACGATTCGGCCCTGAGACGATTCGGCCCGGGACTATTCGGCCCACTTTTGGTGGGACGATTCGGCCCACTTTTGGGCCGAAACATCCCACTTTGTGGGCCGAAACGTCTCACTTTAGACCAAATTCATATTCATTTTTTGGGTATTTATCAAGTTTTTAAAGGTGTTTAACAATCCGTATTTTATTGATATTGACAATTTTGAAATAATATATATAATAAATAATCAAAAAAACCTAATTTTATATTCAATTTATTACTTCGAAAACCTTGTTTATTTCGTGCATTCGCCAAGCGGCCAACAGAGGGCGTAACTTGTTTACATCGTTCGCGTGACTAAAAATTGATCATTTTCGACAATGTTTTCAAAATGTTTGCTTTATTGCATCTTTATCCCTAGTAGTACTACCCCATAGTCTCTCTGGAAATAAAGTTTGGGGAAAAAGCTTATTTTATGCTTATAAAATTCATATCAAAGCCGATAAATTTAAGTGTGCCGAATCGTCTCAGGGCCGAATCGTCCCGGGCCGAATAGTCCCGGGCCGAATCGTCCCAGGGCCGAATCGTCCCGGGCCGAATCGTCTCAGGGCCGAATCGTCCCGTTACCGATCTGGTTATGGGCACGCAAGCATCGACGGCGAAACACCAGAACTATCCCGGATGCTGCAGCAGACAACCAATAGTATAATAATTTATTAGGAAATGACACCTTTGCATCGGTGGCACACACAGAAGTGGTGCATCCAAATTAACATAATACATCAAAACAATACATAATATGACGGATACAGGTTCTTAAACTATTTGCAAAAATATAAAAGAAAAATAATTATCAACATGGTAATACAGGTACTGTATTAAATTGTCCTACAGTATCATAGGTTTGAGTTGATAATTTAAAAAGGTATATAAAAATAAACATAAAATATATAGTAAAGAGTTTACATTACAAACCATTGTGTTTCAACATCAGGTACTGAAGACCTATAGTTGTTATCACAGGTGTATAATATTTACAAATCATATATAAAAGCAACAATACAAAAGAAAAACAATCTATATATTGGGAGATTTAAGTTCTGACCGTTTCTCCCATGCAGCTCTTGTGTATTGTTTACAAAACAAATCAAAAAAGGTCTCAGATTCTTTACAAATCGCGATAGAATCTCCACCTAAAATATACTGTAATTTATCATCAGCACTGGCTGTTGTGTAACGATTCCATGTGTCATAATCATTACAGAGCACAAGATTATTTTGTAGAATGGATAATTCTTTCATTCTAATATTATCAAATGCTTTACAGTTTAATAAAAAATGTTTAATGTCTTCAATTTCACCATTCCCACATAAAGTACAAAGACCGGACACATCATTGGACCATTTATAAGTTTTACAATCTAAAGGTAGAGTGTTAGATCTTAATTTAAATTTCAGACTTGTCTCATAAAAATGTGTTTTATCAAGTAAATATTTTTCTAAATTAGGGAAAGGTTTCAATTTTGAGTATAAATTTAATGAGGTTTTTTGCATTATATTATTTGACCACTCTGATTTATATGATTCTGACACACATCGCTCGACATTGCTGACTGAGAAAGGAACAAGAGTTAAACTATCATTATCAAAAACATTGTTGTAAAAGCCTATATCTGTACATTTTTCAAATATGTCAACACAACTACTAAGAAATTTATATTTTAAACGATCAAAGTCACATTTCAATTGTAGCATAGAATTAAGTACAATATTAGGCCACCTGTGGTCATCCATAGTTATAAAACGATTGAATAGTTTAACTCTGGACAGTTTGTGTAACTTGGATAATGGAACCCACCCAAGGTCACCATAAAGTGCCTCTTTTGGAGTATACCGTGGAGCTTTGAGAAGAAAGCGGGCCATTTGCAATTGCACTTTCTCTAGGTCTTCGTTATCCTTCTTGGAATTATTATACCAAATGCTACAAGCATAATTTATTGAAGGAATTGCAATGGTTTTCCACAGTATGTTTCCATAGTACACCCGGTTAAAGTCATCAAGGTTAGCTATGATACCTTTGATATAAGCTATAAGCCGGTTGCCCTTTTGGATAACATGTTCATAATGTGAATGTTCACTCATGTTTGAGGAAATATAGACCCCTAAATATTTATAACTATTTACTTCTTTTATCGATTTTTCACCTAATTTCCACTCTTTATCTTTATTTATGCGTTTTCCAACAACCATGACATTTGATTTTTCATGATTAAAACCAAGTTTCCATTCTTTGGCGAATATATTGGCAATTTCTAACATTTCAGTCATTTCCCTTTCATTATTAGCAATCAATATAACATCATCAGCCCAAAAGAGCCCTCCCATCCAGACACCATTCATTCTTACCCCGAAATTGCTTTCACGAAGAAGTTTAACAAATTCATTAATAAATATAGAAAATAAAATTGGTGAGAGTACACACCCTTGTTTTACTCCTTTGTGGATATTAAACTCATCAGTCATGCTTTCCCCCACTTTTACTTTTGCTTTAACATTGTCATATAGTGAGCTTATTATTTTCCAAATTTTCCCTCTAACTCCCGTATCCCAGGCACATTTTAGGAGACCATCACGCCATACACTATCAAATGCTTTTCGGAAGTCCAGGAAAGCTAGATGTGTAGTTTTACCTTCAATTGAACGACAAGATAAAATACTTTTCAATGTAAAGATGTGATCTTCACAACGGTGATAGGCTCTAAAGCCTCCCTGGACTTCCGAAAGTATATTTTCTTTTTCAACAAAACAAGATATATACATTGAGATTACTCTGTTAAATATTTTGGAAACACAAGATGTTAATGAGATGCCTCTATAATTATTTAGGTCTTTACGATCTCCCTTTTTAAATATTGGTACAACGATACTCATATTCCACTCACTTGGGATTGTTTCTAATTTGATAATTCTATTAAATAAACAAACTAGTGATGCCGCTAAAGCGTCTCCACCATTTTTTAAAAGCTCATTGGTTATTCCATCAACTCCCGGAGCTTTATTATTTTTAGCGATTGCAAGTGCCTCAATGATTATATCAAGGTCTATATTAATGTCACATAGTAAATTTTCGTCATCGTTATCATTACCTAATGTTTTAGAACGCATCTCATCAACCGCCCGCTTTGTTAAATATGTAAAACAATCATAATCGTTATTAGCCTTACCTAAGTTCTCCCAATACTCTTTAACAAAATAAAGTATTTTTCCTTTATCACAAGTAGTTTCATCTGATTCTGGGATTTTTACACAATTAATGCCTGATTTACTACGTTTGTCATTAGACCCTTTTAATATGTTCCAAAAGTCCCTACAGGATGGTCCTCCTTTATTAGCAATCTCTACCGATTTATTTACCCTAGTTTCAGTAATTTTCTTAGATCTAAGTTTTTTGGCATGTATCCTTTTTTCTTGATAAGATTGCCACAGATTATCTGTGTGAGCACAATTGGGATCTAATTTAACTGAGCGTCTATGAGCACGAGCAGCCTCTCTTCGTTCTGCTATTGCTTTTTTAACTTCATTATCAAACCAATGTTTACGTTTTTTACTTAATTTCTTAATACCAATACCATCCTTAGCTGAAGAAACAACAATAGATTTCCAGGATTCCCACAAGTTATCAACATTATTAAAGCCATCAGCATCCCAGTTGGAAAAGTTGTTTTCAATATTTTCTTGATACTTAACAAAATCCTGAATACCTGCAGTATTCCATACATGATTAGCATAAGAATGATGATTGACAGGAGTGATTAGGGTAGTATCTAGTTCTAACAAAAGGCTATTGTGATCACTTCCTGTGCCTAGCTTTCTGTCTTCATCAACAATGAACTTTACTACATTATTCAACATATTTTTAGAACAAAGTATGTAATCAATGGTGCTTTTCTGATTACCCTTGCACCAAGTAACCACCCCTTCACATAAAGGACTACAGTTTAAAATAAACATATTTGAATCATCCTTAAATTGTAGTAAACGCTTACCATTACTATTAACCTGTGGATCACCATTAGCAATTTCATGACCAATTCTACCATTAAAGTCCCCCATTATCAGAATGAGAGGCTCATGATTTTCTGCATTATTTTCTAATTGGATAACTTCTGATAATAAGTGATTAGTCAATTCATCTGATTTCTCACTGTCAACTCCATTAACAGGATAATATACTACCGATATATACACTGGTGTGTTTGAATCAAAACACACTTTTACCCAAATTCTTTCGTAGTCATCGGATTTACAATTAAAAACATTGTCATCTAAAATAGTGATATCTTTCGCAACAAAGGCACCTACACCCCCTCCTCTCTTGTGTTTTCTACATTTACCAAGCCAATTATAACCATCTATATTAATATTATTATCATTAGTTAAAAAGGTTTCTGCAACGCCAAAAACCTGAACATTATTCTCTTTGATTAAATGAGCAATCTCATTGAGTCTAACAGACGTTAACCTATTGATATTATTAAATACTATTTTAATATTACTACACTTGCTTGTTTTTGATCTACCATATTTCTTTCCACGTCGTCTGTGTTTTCTTCTTTTTGAATCACTTTCATTATTTGAGCTATAATCAGAGTTTATTGTATCAGTTTTTTTTTTTAACTTTCATGATATTTGTATTTTAAAATGTGAATTAAACAAGATAGCAAAATGAGTTTTAAGTATTATTGGTCACACACAAGAAGCTGGAAATAATTCTAAAATCGTAAGCTTAACATTTCTGTTAAAAAAAAAAACTCCTAGCATGGTATGTAACATCATACCCTCCATACAAAAAAATACACTTTTTCCTCAACGTAAACAAAACACCTATTTCGACACAACAGTCTACTGTAATGTTGTAGCCAGCGACTCCAAAGAACCTCGGCCCTCGCAATGTCTTTCTGAAAACAATACTATGCGGGGATCGAGGTTCTGGTACATGAACTTGGTATACCAATTATTTATTCGACCCAACTCCCCGCCCTTAAACTCACTCATAATATAATATATTAACCATTAACGTTATAGAAGTCCAGGGTTGGAACAGACTGCAGCGTAAAATTAACCAGCAGTACACAATACCGTGCATAATTTACCGGCGGTCAGCGTTTTTGTTTTGTTGACTGTTTGGATTGCTTGTGAGAAGATATGAAAGGCCACTACACATTTCCCTACGTCCGTAAAATTTGGGCGAATTTCCGTAATAATTACAGACGTTACGGACTTTGAAATAACAGTGTTGCTTCTTTCTGCAAATTTCAATCATATTTTCTTTTCTGGAGTGTCGGTGTACAGTTTGGAAATTTTGGTTTTGTTGACTTATTTAGCATTTATTTCAAAATAATTACAGTAATTGATAATAATAATTCAATTTGTATTAATTGATTTTAATTGCTAGAATGTATTACATTACTACGGCCCTCTGAGGACTTTTGGGCAACCCGCTTAAAATAGTCCTTGACTAAACACATTAAAAAATTTGCGATTTAATACTTTGTTGAAGTGTCAAGTCATAGTCGATTGATAGTATAGTAGCACGATACACCGCTAAGACGTTTTTATTTTTTACATTATTAATTAATACAAACAGTCGAAAAACAATTGTCAGAAATAAAGTGTATTTGTATATTGAGATATAGTGACTGATGCTATGTCATCATCTACAACTTATAGAAAATCCAAATACTTTTGCACCTGTTTGAATAAAATACAAATAGAGACCATCGAGTAATAATGTAATTATGTAAGTATTTCTATGTGGAGAGCCTCTCGAGTATCTCTATTTAACTTTAGGTGATCCTTTAAAGCTAGTAACTTGTTAAAATAGGTTTTAAATTCACAAGGAAAAAAAAAAGGTTTTCAACATTAGAGATATAAATGGGTTCAATCTGCTAAAAAACTTAATTTGTGAGGAAGTGATATGTACCCTCTTACAAACCATGTCCACTGAATAGATTGATGGAGAAGTTGTATTTTACTTTGTAAAAATAACATTGAACTGTATTTTCAAGTAATATAAAGAACAGTCTTATTTACAAAGTTACAGACAACAGTACATTACAGTTCACAGATCATGGCCATCATTTTGGTGAGGCAAACCAGCTGAAGCCTTCATATGTCTATTTTTTTTTTGGTTCAGAATGGTTTCATACACTGCCCATCACCTTTTAGTGTTTGGATGCATTTCCAATTTTCCAAGTAGTTTGCTAAAAATATACAAGAACAATGACTTTAAAATAAATATTTACAGGAGTGGATCTAGGTAGCACGCTCTCCCTTTTGACAGCTAGAATAAAATTATAAACTACTATATCTATTTTTGATATATGATGTGTTTTTGTAATCTTTGTGGTGTGTACCAAACTTATATTATTGTGCAAAGTTAAATGTATTGTATATTTAACAATTAAATTTACCTTTCCATAATCGAACTAGTCCATCATCACTAGATGAAGCTAGGATGGTTCCAGTTATATTCCAACTAATCCTCCACACCTAATGCAAATAAATCAAAATAGTCCATACAGTTCAAGAACATTGATGTACGTTTTCAACAGTTATACACATCGGGCAAATTAATGAAAAAATCAGGTGAATAAAGGAAATTTATTCATATATATAGGTCTCTTACTTCCTGATTCTTTGTTTGTTGGAAAAGCGCATTCAGCCACCCTCCAATTATTTATCACTTTATGGAATGAAACATCAAATAGTAGTTTACCTGTCTGTTTTGATGATCTAGAAGGCCAGACTGACACATTTCCAGCCTTGTTGGTCCAGGCATTGTTCCTGTATGTTCAGACCTTAACATGATAGACATAAATGCAAACTAAATAAATTATAACTAAATTTTGATAAAAAACCTAATATAAAATAATAAGTTAATTATAGTATAAGAAAGTACTTAATACACTATACATTAATACATAAAATAAATAATCCTTCTCACATAAGCGTCATGGTATGTCCTATTATATAGCTAGTCTAGGGAATTTTGTCAAATACAAAAATAATGTCTGGTTAAAAAGAAGATAGTTGTTGGAATTGGGCTTTACAGGATTTCCAAAATGTATTTTATTGTATTGTATTCAATGCAATTTTTGTAGAGCGTCTAAGGTTAATTTTAGAGCAGAATCGTGCAGTTGTGAAAGAAAGCATGAAACTCCCCACAGTTGCTATGATATTACCAAAGAACCATAAAAATATTAATACCTTAATGGTTTTAATGTTGTAATTTTAACATCCTTTGATGCAACTGCAAGTGTGTGATAGGATCGACCTAGATTTGGTGCAAATGCCACATCATGTACACCCTCAGTTATTGTCATCAATGTCTCTACTTTATTCCATTTTCTGGTGAAAAAAAAAAGAATATTATTTCCATAAAAATGTATTGTAACTTAAAAGTAAACATAAAAGTTGCCAATTTAAGTAATGGGAGAAAAATACAGGGCTGTGTCTTATGGATGGAAATAATAGTTATGCACCTTTTTTTTTGGATGTTTTTAATAATTGTTGTGGTTACTCCTATTCAAAGCTGAATGTTTCTAAGACAAAGGAAATTATTATCGATTTCCAACGTGAAAGACACAGCCCTGAGGTCACTACTTTAAATAACTGAACCAGTTGAGATTGTTAATTCAAGTACCTTGGTTCGAAGACAATCAGAGACTATGCATACTTACTAAGGAATCTAAAGGAATTTAAAATAAATAAGTGAATTGAAAAATGTTTTATAACTCATTTGTTGAAAATTTTTCATTTTAACGTTTTCTTTTCTATGTTGGTTCTACAATTTAAACCTTAAAGATAGATTTCGACTATCTATAAATTGTAAATGTATGTTCGAAAATTACCAGATGATCATTTTTTTTTTTTTTTTGTTTCTTTATTTACATTCACAAAAACATAAACATACATGAATAATCATTACAAAACAAAAGAATGGAAAGGGGGAATCTCTGAAGCACAGCTTATAAGTAGAAACCCCCTGTTACAAAAATATGGGCATAGGCAAACAAAATGTAACTTTTAAGAAAATGCAAACAATCAATTTTTTTTATCTTAACAACAAAAAAAAAAGGTAATTTTCTCAGGGAGTAAAATGTAATTGTAAAAAATACCGGTTTTAATCAGAGTATTGCAAAAGTAATTGATTGACTCCTTTACTGACTAAACTTAATAATTGTGGTTCTTTCAAATTGTGGTTAGAAACAACTGTCATACCGATACACAAAAGTGGGACATGATCGTTTATAGTACAACAAGTTTAAACTTAAAGAATAATATTAACATACTTGAACATGGAAATCACATCAAGTTTGCGGGGTGGGCTTATACCCGAGGATTAAAAAATGCAGATCATCCAAAACATCTTATACCCGAGTGCCTCATTTTGCATGAAAATTAGTCAAAAGTCGGGGGTGGGCATATACCCGAGCATGGGCTTATACCCGCGTCAGTACTGTAATAATAAATATAATAAAATATACAGTACCTTTCTGATTGACTGTATTCAAACAGAAGAACTTTTCCCCCACCAGAGGGGTTAGGGTCATTACTTCCAACAGCAACCATTGGTGAATGAATTCTGTGAAAGGTATAGTGTTTTATTATGTTTTCACAAAATAATTCAAAATTATAAAAATATTTATTTATTATACTTTCAAAATCACATTCAGGAATACTGAGTGTATTATTTACATTTTCTACATAATGTAAAATTTTTTAGAACAAATCATAATGTTTGAAGTTAAATTTGTATTGCAAATTCATTATCAACAAATCAATCCTTAGAATTTAAATATTGATGATCAATATGATATTAGTCAATGTTTCTTTGAATGGTTTAGGCTTGTGGCAGCAGTCATGTCAAAATCCAACAATCCAAATAAAATAAGATTATGTAATACAGTGCAATTACATAACCTCAATTTTATAAAATGTTTCCAATTAAGGACAACAAAAGGCCTGTGCCATAACTGAGGGGTTATAGGTATCGAAGTATAACAAATGTTCTACCTGGATGGATTCCATGAAATACAACTGCATTTTGACATTTTTGTATTGATTTCCTCCTAAAAATAAGTAAAATGGAAAGCAATTATTTTATTTTTATCAAATTGTTTGTGTGTACAATAGCTGCCATATGAATGCCATAACAGAATAAAATTACACATAAATAACACAGAATAGGTTTACTGTCAAGGCAAAAATGTTTTCCTTCAAATTGGGGATTGGGAATTATTTAGCCAATTGGTATTTATTTTAGCAAAATTAAAAAACGACAAAATTATCCAACTTAAACTGTTTACGTGCCATGCCTATATTACTGTGAGATTGACATATTATTTCAGATGACAAAGCTGGGTTTTATATTGTTTGTCCAAACGTAAATTAAATTGCTACCAAGCAAAAATGAGCCGGCGGCAGAATATTCTGTGACGTACTAAACAAACAAAATTTGTGTGTTGGAAATAAGTTTGCTATGTTTAAGGCACATGCTAACTGTGCTGCCACATGATTCACTGTGTTATTCAAGGCGTAGTCTTTTGACGTCCAAACAGCAGCGGCAAAATACATTAGTATTGGTTCCCCAATCTATATTAATAGCAATCTTCCAATTATAAATGTAATAGATACACATACCTGTACAGAAGACCAGACAGTCAAATTCATAACATCCGATGCTTCATAAAATCTAACAATTCCATCAGTAGAACAAGTTGCCTGCAAAGCATTATTATTTAAAATTTACATATTTAAAAAAAAGGGTTATGGTTCATTATTTGCTTTGAAATGATTTTGGTTGTGATGAGGACAAGGATGAATGTACAGATTAAGACAATAGGGAGCTTTCGCATCGGGACAGTAAATGAAGGGGATGGTATTTAAAGGTTAAAGGATGACCTAAAACACCTAATTAAAACCTTAAAAGAGGCATACGAGGATGCTTTTTTTTAAAGAATCTAGAATAATCAAAGTGAATTCACAGTCTACTATATAACATACATAAAATATGATTTTTTATTTAATTTTACAACAAAAATTTGGAAACTTTGGTCTAATGCATTTGCTTCATACTGATGCGAAAGCCCACAATTGATGACAGATGATGATTATGACAATGATAACAGATGTTGATCATGACAATGATGACAGATGTTGATCATGACAATGACATGATGATTAAGAAAATGATGACAGATAATGATTATGACAATGATGACAGATGATTATGACAATGATGACAGATGATGATTATGACAATGATGACAGATAATAATTATGACAATGATGACATGATAGAATATAATTAGGGCAATGATTATAATGATAAATATAGTCCAGTTCATTTGGGTGCAAATCATGGGGAAAGTGTAAACATTGTGTTTTATGAATATTTGAAGCATGCTGGCTATAAAAACACAAATTTCTAAAATTGACATGATAGAATATGATGATCATGATAAGGGAAAAAGATGCTTCCTATATGATCCCCTTACCACTTGCAATCCTAAATGTTTGGGAGCAAATTTCACATCTGTTATTGACGTTCTGCTGTCAACAAATGTAGTTCTTTTCACCCAATGACCTTGGCTTTTCTGTTTTGAGGTAGAGTCACCAACTATAATATAACAACAAATAAATTATTAGTTAAGTTCACATTCATATAAGATTAGTTAAAATCTCAATGATTCAAATTTGTTTGATAGGAAGATTCAAGAAAAGGTATATCATCATCCTTTTGCTAGTCATAATAAATAAGGATGAATTATGTGTCTAAAATAGTATTAAACTAGCTCTTACCAATTTCTTCCCAGATGGCAGTTGTCCTGTCAAATGAACAGGATGCTAACACCTGACCAAATTCAGGATGACACCAAGTCACACGCCACACAGAGCCACCATGTGACTGTATAGAAAAATAAAATATACTTATGTATAGATTGTTAGAAAATGAAAAAGACAGAGCCTGGTTTCTTTTAACCCACCTGTTGGGTGCTATTTGGATTCAGCACTTCCTTTTTGTTAAAAAGCCAAGAATTGTTTTAGAAACTTAGAGAACAAGCTGGTCATTTTAGTATCTTTTCAAAACAAACTAATCATCCAACAATCAAACAAACTTGTTCTCTTCAATTTGACCAATATTCCTTCATTTCTTTAAACTTACAATAAATGGCTTTTAAACTTACTCTCCAATTTGCTGTACACTGCCATTCACCATCTTCTCCCAGATCCCAAACCTAACAAGTAACAAGAAATATTTCTTATAAAAAACGTCCCCAATTTTTTGTTTTAATTATTGTTCTTTCTTTTTAAAATTGATATTCTATTTAATAATAGATAATGATTAATTTTCAATTATTTTTGTCAATCAGTAAGCATAGTAAACATTTAGTGTAATGTAAAATAAAGTCTGAAATGAGGGCCTATCACTATCAGGTATTAAATACATCATCATGTTTTGCTCGCACTCGGGTGATTTTTTGAAATACAGTTACAAATTTTTCCAGTACTAATTCCGGTTATATATATTGATTCTACAAACTCTGGTCATATTATTGATACTCCATTACTCCCTGAAAACTTTCCCGAGATTCAAGATGGCGAATAATGTTGAAAAAATTCCCCAGTACCTCATAGTATGGTTGCGTGCAATAGCAAAACTTTGTATACCAACCAATGTGGTAACAAGTGGGGTGTTTTTTATCCCATTTTGGCTGCCAACTTGGATCCAAGATAGTAACATATTATTTACAGTTACTTAATATCTAAAAATAACTAATGATGCAGGGGTGCATCAAAAAATCTAAATGGTACGTCACCTCAATGAACAATGGTGTATCATTGTCCGTCACATTGGCACCCACCCAGGTCATGCCGCACTAAGTCTGAACAATGTATTTTAGAAGGAGGTACAGGTCATACATTGTCACGCATGAGAGTATCATTAACAAGTAATCATTGAAGGAACGTAAAAAAGGACTCAGTCATGGTGTGTCATTGTTTCTAAAGGTCTGTCACTAATTTTAAAATGGGTGCATCATTGTCATGTAAAGCTAAGTCATCATTATACATAAGGCACATCGGAAAAAATGACGCACGTCTCCGGGGTCGTAGTGCGCAATATCTGGATAATGCCGTCAATCGAGTATGCAGTCCTGTTTGGCAACATATATATCATAAAGAGTCAGACAAGCTTGAAAAAGTGCAACAGAGAGCAACTCGTTTGGTGCCAGGAATTAGAAGAGATACCTATCAGGATAGATTGAGGGCCTCACGCATGTCAGCCTCGGCTGTTTTTAGTCACCCTCATTAAACAAAGTTTAATAAAAATAAAAAAATAGATTTAAACAACTACAATTACCTACTCTTTACTTCAGAAGAACGAGATCTGTTCTAATCCAGGTTTTTAAAATTTATAAGCCATATTGATAATATAGATGCCAGAAATGTTTACTTTAGTAGAAGAGTCAATGAATAGACATATCTCATCTAAGATTAAGAATCAGACAAAAGCTCTTCACACAAAACATATGCAACGTCTGCAATAAATTACCGTCAACGGTCATAGAATCTATCTCAATTAAAACACTTGTCTACTTCTTTCTGCAAGTTTGCCCCCTATAGTAGACAAGATATAATAATATACAGAAACACGTCGAGGGACACACAAGCTATGGCTTTATAAGTCTCAACATCAAGTATATAAAGTATAATACTCATAATAATAAATTATAAAATAATACTCAATTAAACTCAATAAACAAATAATAATAATAATTATAATAGTTCATTCTTATATAGCGCATATAAGCAAGCTCTCAATGCGCTGAACATTATTACCCCAGTCATTTTTTTTGGATCAAACCTGTATGGAAACATGCTTCCATAATGCAGCTAGTAATCAGCACAAAGTTGTGTCTTGATCTAACCGGGTACCCATTTATACACCTGGGTGGAGAGAGGCAAACGTAAGTAAAGTATCTTGCCTACGGATACAAGCAATGCGGCGAGAGTTGGATTCGAACCTCGGTCTCACGATCAGTAGTCCAACGTTCAACACACTGCGCCACACGTCCTCACAAAATAATCTAAAACTAATTGTATAAATGAAAATGTATACTATTACTAAATTACTAGCCTACTGTATTACTATTAGTGCGACAAATAGCGAGATGCAATAAAACCAGATCGGTTTCAAATGCGACTCGACAGATATTGATAAAGCATAGCTATGATGTGCCATACAAAATTCCGAAAGTTGGTTTAATTGCAACAATGATAATAAAATGCGTTCAATATCCTCGTAAGTAATCTCAATTTAATTTGGGCCCGATCCAATCATCTTCTCGAAAAATATTAATTGCGCTCGATCATCTGGGCCAGATTGTCTCTGTCAGTCCAATCGTCTTAGAACCTTGTGTTATTATGTTGGACCCGATCATCTTATATTATATTCCTATAATTATATCGTCTTAGACCCCATTTACACTTTCGTTTGGGTCCAGGGCCGGTCCTGGGCCGGTTGCAAATATTTACTTTTTAGGCCGGCCCAGAGCGTTTACACTACCGACGCAGATTACTGGTCGTAAATAATTTTATCGGAAGTACCATTGCATGCTGGGATACGAAGTACAGTTTGTTTACATTTTTCTCGCTCGATCGTCAATTCAACTTTCCGCGCGAACCGACCATTTTATATTTATACTGTTGTTGTTTTTTGTCCCGTCCCGTTAAAAAACAAAATGAACCCCACTGTTTTATATATATATGGCTGTATTTTATGTATATGCGAAACAAGCGGAGGAATACTTTATTGAAAGAAGTCACAGATGAGGATAATGAAGAGGAGGTTCATTTTACAAAATATCAACCCAAGTACCTCCTCGTATGTCCAATTGGAACCACGATTTTCAGACATCTTATAAAAATTGGTACAAATAAATTTAACTACGGAATATAAATGATGAAGAAAACAAATTGTCGCGCGAAAAAGAAGGTATGTACCGAGAATGTCGGATCGTCATAACAACCACCTCATAAAAAGGTCAAACGTTGTTCACGGTTCACTGCGTAAGCCGGCCCAAAACGTAAAAGCCGCTCCTGAACCTACCTGGAGAGGTGGCCCAGATCTGCGTCCGGCCTAACTTTTTGGAGTATTTACACTTATCAATTGCCGACCCAGGGCCGGCCTAAAAGACCCCATTTACACTTACGATTTAGATCGACATTCTCGGTACATACCTTCTTTTTCGCGCGACAATTTGTTTTCTTCATCATTTATATTCCGTAGTTAAATTTATTTGTACCAATTTTTATAAGATGTCTGAAAATCGTGGTTCCAATTGGACATACGAGGAGGTACTTGGGTTGATATTTTGTAAAATGAACCTCCTCTTCATTATCCTCATCTGTGACTTCTTTCAATAAAGTATTCCTCCGCTTGTTTCGCATATACATAAAATACAGCCATATATATATAAAACAGTGGGGTTCATTTTGTTTTTTAACGGGACGGGACAAAAAACAACAACAGTATAAATATAAAATGGTCGGTTCGCGCGGAAAGTTGAATTGACGATCGAGCGAGAAAAATGTAAACAAACTGTACTTCGTATCCCAGCATGCAATGGTACTTCCGATAAAATTATTTACGACCAGTAATCTGCGTCGGTAGTGTAAACGCTCTGGGCCGGCCTAAAAAGTAAATATTTGCAACCGGCCCAGGACCGGCCCTGGACCCAAACGAAAGTGTAAATGGGGTCTTAGAACCTTGTTGGGCCCGATCGTCCGTGATCCCGGTCTATGGTCTTTTCCACACGCCAGACATACCTCCCCTCTCTACTCTACTAGTACAGTGAAGTGGTAGTAGTAGTAGGCCTACCCTTCGACCATACCTTAAGACTTTGGTCACTAGAACATGTAGCCATTCGTTTTCCATAAAAATCAAAAGCTACATCATGAATTAAGTCTTTGTGTTCTGCAGATATGCTTTTTATTGGACACAAAGGAGCCTCCATTATGATTTAAAATAAAAAGAGAAATCAAAATCACTTTTCAACCCGCCAGCAGAGAGCAGCGTCACACAGGAAAGGATCGACGACATAGACATTAGACTGGACTATTATTTAATAGGGATAACACTCACAGTATATCATAGTGTAGGCCTAGTATTTAAATATTATTATTATCATTACCATAATATTAGAAAAAGGTAGAAAAAAACATATTGTTACTTTTTAATCCCGCTTTATTAAATAATGTATTATATAGATAAAAAATGTTGAAATCTAAATCGTGGGATCTTATTTCCCCTGCCCTACAAAATACAATAGTATAGGCTTAGTGGAAAGTCCCTCATCAACAGCGAGGTATATTCAGAGCGTCATTCTGACGATAGAGCATTTTCTACTTTTCTACGGAGCGCCATTTATGCCTTTATGTACTTCAGAAATAGAAATAGTACTACGGTAACTGGTCCAGTCACTGAATTTTAATATATTTTGTATGTTCATACACTGTGTGCTCAACTGAACCCAATTTGCCACCAGGGAGCACAGTGGTATATAGAAATAAAGTCACTAAATTTTAATAAATTTAAGAAAAAAAATCCTTTGTTGATATAAAGTTTGCGGTACACCATGTATATTAGTTCTGAAAAGAACTGTTGAGTTTCTCGACGTTTCGATCAATATGCTTTGATCGTCCTCAGTCCTCCTAATATCCTTTGTGTTTCCTTTAGCAGAGTAAAAAAGTTAAAATGTTGATGTTGTTAATTTTTACATTAGAAGATTGTTCAAATCATGTAAATAAAACATTTTCCGGCCGGGAACCTATCAGCTCCCCTCTTTTAGTTTGCAAAAATAATCTCGAAAAGAACTTCATGAGGAAAAGAAGCCCACCCAAGAGTACCAAAAATGAAGGAGCTTCTTTTCGAGGTTTTATGGTAGTCTATTTAATGGAAAATAATGCCATGCAACTTTGTTTCTGATTTTAAAAAAGGTCCACTTGTTTTAGGCCTGACATTTACAACCCTCAAAATATCTCTCTTTTAAAATAAAGAAAAACAATATTCATTATTTTATTTATTTATTTATTTTTTATTTATTTTTTTTTATTTAAAAATAAAAATATCCGTAGAGGTTCGAACCCAATCTACTAGAGCTGAGAGCACCCAAACCTGAGCATTACCCGTTAGGCCACAAAGTACTACATGACTGAACAGCTGATAATAGTCTATTTATACGTGTATTACGTAATTCATCAGTACGTCATAACTATCATATTAACCTTGTCAAAACCAAAATGGTCAGTTAGCTCAGTCGCCTGAGCGTCGTGTTGACAACACGTATGTCGTGGGTTCGATTCCCACGCTGGTCGGTGGAATAGAGTTAAAGGCATGCGGCCACTGTGTTTGGGGTTCACAGAATTATACGTCCCCCTTTCCACCACACATCATGAGGCGACAACATCAATGCATCTGGTGATGTGCTGGAAACGACCCCAAAAGGCTGTGGCAGGGCCTTAGTGCTGAGGCAGGGAGAGCACATTTAACATCTTTTTTTTATTTAATTTTTTTTTTCAACCCGTATTCGATCTCGTAAATTTTAGGTTTGCCGCCCTCAATTTTAAAAGATATTGAATTTATATTTTCATCGCAGGTGTACGAAACGGTTTGGTATGCCGTGCGTTGTTATGCAATGGTTGTGCAGGTGTAGTGGGAAAGATGGTATTGTTTAGTCATTCGCGGTCAACACGCCACACTGTTAAATTTTGATTTTGTTAATCAATGTTGCTACATTGGTAGCGAAATGTACGATTCATACAAGATATTCTATTGTAAAATGTTATGAATAAACTTTGATGGTAGTTGCTGTGTATGGCCGCACCGTCCCCAGAATAAACATGTTTTAAACAGATAGTTTGTCTTCGATGGTTTTTGTATGGGGATAATGGAGAGTAAAATAAGATCAAATATAGAACATTTGCAAAGATGCCGATTTTTAGACCAATTTCAAAGCTTAGACTAATTCCGCCGCCGGGCTAGGCCTTAGGCATATTAGTACAGGAAAACTATGAAATATGGTTGAAAAAATTGCAACAGAATTTATTTCACCACAATGCATTTCTATAAGGTCCCTATATGAACATACTAAAAGTCTAGAAAAATCCAGGTTGGGGAAATAGGTTTTTTTAAACAAAATGGCCGCCAATGGCGAAAATTCCTTAAAAAGGACAAAAAAACATAAATGATAGATCTAATTACCACTTTATAACAGTTTTTACAATGGTTTATATATTTCTTTACAATTTTGAAGAACTAAGCTACAATAAACACATTATTTTAAGTACTGTTAATTAGAAAATGGCCGAAAAACAAATGTTTAAGTATCTAGATATATCCCTATTGTTATAATATATAAAACGCAGTCCTTCCTATGCTTAATGCATAGGATTACGGTGTCTAATAATAAATCAGTTCATTTACATTTGTACTGTTATAACAATATATTACAACATTGGTGGTGCCAGTGGGGAGGGGTATAGGGATGGGAGATCATATGGGAAGGGTGAGGGAGTCTGTCCGTCCCCCCATCCCCTCTCCCCAATTGGCTATTTTTTATGTAGACAATATGATGATATTTCCTAATATAAAACAATACCCCATTGAGTGCTGTTTCAAGGATTTTCATTTTTAAAAGTGAGTAAAACTACCCTTTACCGGTATAATATTGTCGGAACTTCTGGGTGCGCTCCCATTGATGGCCCAGCCAATTGATGCTAGCTGCGCTCTCCCCCCCCCCCCCTCCCTCGTCGGGAAAATCCTTGTGCCACAATCTATTACCGTATTTATTCGGATAAACGCTACATTTAGAAAAATCGAATAAACGCCCCCCCCCCCTCTCCATAGAACATCATTTTGAATAACCTACGCCACCGCACCCCCTCCCCCGCCCCCATCGGACATCATTTTGAATTTATTTCCTCGAATGTACGTCCCGCCACATGCATATTATACACAACACTGTCTTTTAACACATCAAATTCACTGAATGACATGATGATGTTGTTTGTTCATATCTAAAGGGTGTATTTATTTGATTATACATGTTACCACATTACACCCACAAAAATAAACGCCTCTCCGAATAAACTCCTCACGACGATTACACGCCCCCACTACCCTCCTTAAAAATCAACCACCAAGGGCATTTATTCAAATAAATGCGGTAATTTCACTTTCATCTTGTCAGTATCTCATCCTCCATCTATTGGTGGGGAATTGAGCATGTGCTGATGCCGTGGCATTCTTAAAAAATAGTGGAGCAGCAGTCCAAATCATATTTTCTGCAACTGCAATTCATTTTACTACAACCTTATTTACAGGTACATCTAATCAACTTTAATAGTTTCTCTGGTGCTGGTAGTAAATTTGTCATCAATACTTTCCATCCCTAGTCTGTGGGTTGAAGAGTATTTCCTATTCACTGCTATACCTGGTAATAAAGACTCACGAAATGAAATTTTTCAGCAAAGTGTCCATTGACTTCCCTCCATATATAGCTACCAATGCCAAATTCCTGATGCAATGTTTTCTTTTTTTTTGGAAACTGTTTGGTTTACAGAATTTGACATACAACTCCAACTGTGATGTGATGATTTTGAAGACCAACACCTTTTCCTAAACCAAATTTACTTACGGCCCATACTTATAGCCATTAAACACAAGAGTTTACTTTGCCTTCACATAACGTAACAAACATACATGGTACATAATAAATGTCTTGAAATGTTGCTGTTTCGGGCCAAGAGGTTTGATGTAGCAGTGCTCCCCCATTGATAACATACAGTGGGCAGTGAGATGAAGGTTTCTGAGTAGTCTAGCAGTGTGTATGGAGTCAATGGAGTAAAAGAGGGCTGCAGGAAAAGTACAAGATTCTTTTTCAACAATTGATGCATTGTGTATGACTGTCTCACATAGATGATGAAATAGTATATGTGAGGGAATGTGCACTGCTTCTTTATTGATGAATATGGTTGATTTTGACCCATGTGTAATAATATGTTCTTTCCTCTTAAATTAATATTCTGTCACGGTTGCTTCATTCATTGATTTAATACCGTATGTTCTCGATGCGGGAGCACTGTGAATGCATGTAAAGTCTGTTCTTGGTGTAAAGCTCTGCAAAAATTAGTTTGCTTTTTATACATGGAATCCATGGATGTGATACTACGTCCTATCTATTTGGTATAGGAAAAGGTGTTAGTCTTATAAAGTCATAACACCTGGGCAGTAGTATGCTTACAAACTCTGTAAAACCAAACGTCTCCAAAAAAAGAAACAATCGCATTAGAGGAATTGGCATTGGTAGCTATATACTGTATGGAGGAATACGTTCTGGGAGAAAGTAGCAAAAAGCAAAACAGCACTTGAAATAAAGTCTATTCCCCCAACAACAAATGCTGCAAAATGTCATTCCCTGCGTGTATATTACCATGGTACAGCAGTGGATAGAAAATACTCTTCAACCCACAGACTGGGGGATGGAAAGTTACAAATGGCGTGATGTGTCCATTGATGACAAATTTACCACCAGTACCACTGTTTGTGACGAATACCACGGCATCAGCACATGCTTAATTCCTACCTATAGACAGATGATGATAACTGGACAATAAAAATGAATGGATTAATTGTAAGATTGTATAATTCTATTGTTGTGACAGTACAAATGTAAATGAACTGTTTTATTAGACACCGTCTATTATTATAACCGTGGTGATATCTTGATACTTAAATGTGTGTTTTTGCTGCTAAATAGCACTTAAATTAATATGTATATTGCAGTTTAAATGTTTGACACTAGAGAAATATAAAAAGCATTATAAAAACTGCTATCAAGTGGTAATTAGATATAAAATATATGTTTTTTGTTCATTTTTAGACATTTTTTCGCCATTGGCGGCCATTTTGTTTAAAAAAACCTATTTCCCCTACCTGGATTTTTCTAGACTTTTAGTATGTTCATATAGGGGCCTTATAGAAATGCATTGTGGTGAAAAAAATTCTGTTGCAATTTTTTCAACCTTTTACTGATTCTGAGCATATCTTTCCTGTACTATATACGAAGTCGAGTTTTAAAGTAGAAAACCCTACCTAAAATTTTGAAGTCGCATCTGGATAGTTGAAATTTTAACATTATCATAATTATCATAGGTGATTATGTATAGTTATAAGTATAAGTGCAATTCTTGGCTCTATTTTCATTATTAGCTCTGCCCCAACCATGGTGGGCTAGTACTGGAGACTTAATATTTAATTTCATATGTTAATGAATTATAGGTGCACTTTCCGGGGACAAGCTCTATGACCTGGTGAGTCTTATATAGTTTGTTTCATATAATTTAAAATCATGTAAAGTGCCATTTTTTTTGGCCGAGAACCTACCTATGCAGCTCTATTTTTCAAAATTATCTTTGCTCAGCCCCAAGCATGGTGGGGTACTGAAGATTCTTATACATGTTTGAAATAGATGTCATTTCAGGAGACCTTGCAGCTCTATTTTAAACAGTTTGGTATGCCGTGCGTTGTTATGCAAATGAGTTTGTGCAGGTGTATTATGGGGAAGATGGTATGTTAGTCATTCGCGGTCAACACGCCACACTGTTAATTAAATTTTGATGTTGTTAATCTTTACATTAGAAGATTCGTAAATTTTATGTTTGCCGCCCTCAATTTTAAAGAAATTGAATTTATATTTTCATCGCAGGTGTACGAAACGGTTTGGTATGCCGCGCGTTGTTATGCAATGGTTGTGCAGGTGTAGTGGGAAAGATGGTACTACGGTAAAATTTTGATTTTGTTAATGTTGCTACATTGGTAGCGAAAATTTCCGATTCATGCAAGATATTGTATTGTAAAATGTTATGAATAAACTTTTATGGTAGTTGGTGTGTATGGCTGCACCGTCCCCAGAATAAACATGTTTTAAACAGATAGTTTGTCTCCGATGGTTTTTGTATGGGGTTAATGGAGAGTGAAATAAAATCAAATATAGAACATTTCCAAAGATGCCAATTTCTAGACCAATGTCGAAGTAGACAATTCCGCCGCCGGACTAGGCCTTATACGAAGTCGAGTTTTAAAGTAGAAAACCACACCTACAATTTTGAAGTCGCATCTGGACAGTTGTGAAATTTGAACATTACCATATTATTATCATAGGTGATTATGTATAGTAATAAGTATAAGTGCAATTCTAGGCTCTATTTTCATTATTAGCTCTGCCCCAACCATGGTGGGCTAGTAGGCCTACTGGAGACTTAATATTTAATTTCATATTTCCATAAATAGGTGCACACTAAATAAGTATTTATCTTAGACAAACGCAAGTTATTAAAATAACTGATATGGCTTGAAACTAATTTTTATGGAGTACCGATATTTAACATATATACCTGGAAGTTTGAAATATTTTGAAGTATTTTCAGAAGTATTTTTCAAAATTCAAACATGATGTGGGTCCCGTAATTTCACCTATGTTACACTGTATATAGATATACAGTACACTGTAGAGTATAGAGCATATATTCTATGACACATAATAGGCACCAATCAGCACCATAAGCATCATATCAGGTCACAGGATTGCATAAATCAATATTTTGCAGTAATATTTAACATACGTGCATGTTTGTTAAAAATTAAATATCAGTAAAATTATAAAATTGATCACCTAAAATTCGAAGATGAGAGATGAATTAAATTCTAGTTCTCGATGTTTTTGTATGTGACTATTTCGCTGTGCTCCACCACTGGTGCCAAATTGGATCCACTGGAGCACAGTGTATTAACATACGAAAATATATTAACATTCAGTAACTTATTTTTAGTTTACATCACTGTGCTCCACTGGTACCAAATTAAAATTATTAAAATTTAGTGACTTTATTTCTATTTTATATCACTGTGCCACCCTAATGCTAAATTGGGTCCACTTGAGCAGTTACCGTAGTACAATTTCTATTATTGAAGTTAATAAAGGCATAAATGGCGCTCCGTAGAGAAGTAGAGGATGCTCCAGTCGCCAGAATGACGCTCTGAATATACCTCCAACAGCTAGCTAGCTAGCTAGCTAGCTAGGGGAAAACAGACAATCGGGACGCGCACGGACGATCGGGCCCAGACGATCGGGCCCAAAGCGGGAGACGATCGGGCCCAACAAGGTTTTAAGACGATCGGGACCAGAGACGATCGGGCCCAACAAATAAGACGATCGGGCACGTTTTATTTTGGTCGCAATTAAACCAACTTTTGGAATTTTTTATGGCGCGCGCCACTCTAGCTATGCAATTTTTATCATATCGGTCGTGTTTTTTTAATCGATTGGGTTTTATTGCATCGCGCTATTTTATTTGGCCCACTAAATATTCGTGATCGTTTTTATATATTTTCTTGAGTTTAGATCATAAGCACAGGTATGCCAGTTTTATCGATAACAGATTTGATACATACATATATACAACCAACCAGAAACCAGAACCACTATTAACGCGCGCGTGCGCACTTTGATATAACCAAACGCGCATGTCATCAAGTTAATGGTTTTATTGAAATGTGGATGTCACTGTTGATTGGCCATGCTAATAGCTCCATGTCTCATGTAAGCAACAAAACGTAAATGAAGTCTCACTTCCGATAGCTCTGGCTGAATATTACCTCGTTTTGAATATTTTAGCTCGTAAACTGATCGATATTAGTAAATTAAATGTTATTATATTCATTCAGGTTATGTCCAGATATAAAAATACTTATGCGCTTGTATAATTAGAATTGAAATTAGATACAGAATTGATATATTATCACTGACAAATCAAATAAGATTTAATTTAGTTTCAAATAAACCTGATATCTCGTATCACATGTTTTCAATCTATTCTATAGTTTTGGTTAAATGTATGTGGAAAACACATCAAAACACACTTCAGATACACTATTTAAACGTCATTTTTCATACAATACATATTGATCATCGCTGATGATGTCATAACTTTAATGGCATTATGGTTCCAAATTAAGCACTGTACATTATACAATTGTGCTATTATACACACAGTGCTAAGCAATAATCTATAGAATACATTAACCTGTCTACACTAGTATGAAGGTGCCACTGTTTATCTCCATAACTCAATTATGTTAATAATGACTGTTTAAACATTACTTTGTACAGTTATTACGAATACCAGTCTATTTGAATGGCTACGTCACAACACCGAGTGTGCTATTATTATATCTAAAAATTGCTATAGATGATTTCAGAATGACGTGACGGTTGTACACTACTGTATATGTTCGGTCCTCTTCCCTTCCTCCTCCTCCTCCTCCAGAATGACGTCACGGTTGTACACTATGTTCGGTTCTCTTCCTCAAGAATGATGTCATAGTTGTACACTATGCTCGGTTCTCTTCCTCAAGAATGATGTCATAGTTGTACACTACGTTCGGTCTTCTACCTCCCCCTCTTTTGCCATCAATACAACGGTGCATAATATAAAGAAGCAGCCTATAGACCACCTTCAAATTGTTTTCAGTAGACATACTACTGTTCTGTAGTCGCAGGAGCAACTTTAAAATATATAAGATATTAAATGTTAATAAATAATGGATAATAAATATAAATTACAATTATAGAAAATTAAATTTACTATAAAAATGTTACTCCGAATAAAGTGGGGCAAGCCATTGTCATTCACTATGACTTGTCTTACTTTATTCGGAGAGCTTTTTTTTTATTATCATATTAAAATAATAATTGTTATACATGTAAATACAAAATACATTGTGATGCAAATTAGGTCGAGACTACCTTTTGTGCTTCTTGTAGTATCAGTCGGTTCGCTCTACAAATAAAATCAAGAGAAGGTAAGTAAGTTTATATGAGATTCAATACTACTTAAGCTCAGTTTCACTTTGACGCGTCGCGACGCACGGACGTACTTAAAACTGTATTTGGTTCCCACAGAGACGCAACGACGTAAACGCAACACAAGCGAATTGACCAATCACATGCGACTGTTCGATTAATCCACCGCTTGTGATTGAGTCAATCACTGTACGTTGTGTTGCGTCGTAGTAGGAACAAAGCTTGAGTCCAACTCAAGTAATTTGACAAATCACGACGCGATGGGTTGCCGAACTATCAGTTGTGATTAGTCAACTCGCCTGCGAGCCTTGCGCCTACGTCGTTGCGTCGCGTCCAAGTGGACACCAACGTGCATGTCTCATTATGAATTCTTTGTGTTAAACAATTTTATATCTCAACTCTATAAACTGCATACAATGATTTTTAGATTTAATATTTAAGCAACCTGCTCTCCTACGACCTGTGGAGGTTTCTTAAACCGCATTAGTTTTTGTTTCCATATTGTACACTTGCACAGACATTAAAGCTTGGTTCCCACTAGAACGCAACGCAAGGACGTAAACGCAACGCAAGCGTTTTAACCAATGACAAGCGAAGTTATAGACAGTTAGCAATCACAATCGAATAAGCCATCGCTTGTGATTGGTCAATTCACTTGCGTTGCGTTACGTCCTTGCGTTGCGTCGCTAGTGGGAACCACGCTTAAATAATTAGTTGTCGCTTCCATTGTAATTACGTATAATCTTACCGATGAAGTATTGTCGACCTTCATGCAACGACGAAAAAGAACGTTCTTAATTTGGCCATTAAGACAGCAATGAAATAAGAAGATAAAGAAACCCTAGAATGAAAGAATAATTATTAATAATTAGAATTATAATTCTCGAGTAAAGATAGATATATACAGTAAGCTTCTTCTTCTACCAGAAAGTCTATATAGGCCTATCAGGTAAATCAGGTACCTCCCAGCTATATTAACAAACATCGTATCCAACATTAAAAAAGGATATAATGATATTTACAGAGAAACATTATAAGCAAGTCTGATTTATGTGTACATTGTGCGCATGCAAAATGCGATTATTTTACTAAATATGTTAAATAAGTTACTCAGCCTATGCCATACACGGACGAAATTTCATTTTATAATTAGACGAATTTTTTAAAAAGGCATTAGGCCTACGAAAGGCGACATAATTAAGTATATGACTACAATGTTTTATAGGCACGTGTTACATTATATCACTGTTACAGACATGAAAGCATTTTTAATTTTCACAATGTTGTACGTTGAAAACAAATAAATATTAAATTTGAATTAACAATACATGACACACTAGGTAATACAAGAGGCTCACCTGCAGTGAATTACATATAGCAAACAGGTACTGAAGGAATAACGTCTGTTGGTTAAGAGCAAGTAAACCGAACACCCAAGTTAATCCGAATACAGGCAGTAAAACTGCGGCTGCGCGTAAAGTACGGCTGTATGGATATATAGAAAAAAAGTTAAATTACGACGGCGGGTCAAAAATTATGATTATGATCCTCACTCGATTATCGGTACTGTGTATTTCCTAGTATCATCGAAAATTCTACAATATAGCATCACATGTGTTCCACATGTATCGCCTATCATTGTGATACTAGAAAAATATTGTCGTATGTGGAGATACAGCAATGAAATCGCATTAAAGTTGTCCTATTCTTATATTGTTTTAATATCATGATTACCGTGTTTGTTCTCTTATTGGTTTCGACTTGACCGACTTCACACTGGTAAATGTCTTTAGGACAATTACCATAATTGTTGTATTTAGCTGCAAAATAAATATACTGTCATTGAAAAATAAATCGTTTCAATGCGCACTAAAAATGGAAAAGTTTATATATTCATAACCTAACATAACTATTGACCAATCAAAGGCCAACTACTTTGCAGTTTAAACGGGACAATACCGCCCTCAATAATACTACTGTAATAGATACAAGTGATATATTGTACATAGGTAGGCCTGTACATACCATAATAATTGTTATCACTGGGCCAATAAACGCCCAAATAGTGCCTTTGTCGACGGCCAGCCAGCATGCAGTATCCGTACCATAGCCTTCGAGTCTTAGAGCCATGGTTATAATCACTATGATGGCAGGAACTCCTGTAAAATAGGTACAGTACTAATATTATTTGCAAATGTCATTATTTTATGTTATTTCAGTAAGATGGATTTTAGAAAAAACGGAAGGCTAATTCTAGGAGCTGAGGCATATTGTAATGTATTTAAAAAGTCATACAATCACCCCGCTATGTTAGCAGAGTAAACTGTTTTGTTATTATTTTCACAAGCTACCCTACACAGGTAAGGTACATTTCGATAGACAGCTTACCCCATCCTATCGGGTAGTAAACATAGAACTTTCTCCTAGATCGGCCATGAGTTAAGTTGCGTAATTTACTGTACATATGCATCGCTTCCACCGCCATCCACATGAACACCACAAGGAAGAAATAATGCATGAAAATGGCGATACCAGTGCACACATTCTGTACATGAAAAAAAGTATATATCTATCAATGTAAACATCCCCATAACAGGTGGTGGTAACAATCTAGGCCTACACAGGGACATTCATTATTTCATAATTCGTTCAATAAAAATACTATATAAGCTTACTTTATTTTTAGTTTGCTCGATTCCAAATAGAAACAATGAATCTGCTATTATCAAGGCGATCACGAGGTTGATGTGAATCGACGTGCATTCGTAATTCAATCGTCTGAAACGACAATAATAATATTGATGATAATGATGATGATGGTACTGATGATAATGATATTAATAATGGAGGAAAATTATACGAATGTGTTGTGGTTAATCTTCATAGTGGTATTATCAATTTACATAGACATTAGTTAAAGTTAAAATTTCAATAGACAATAATTAATGACAATTACAAAATTTAGACAATATTTACCTAATACTTAAGAAATAGATTAGCCTTTCATTACACAATAATAACCACGTTACCCTATATCGAAATTACATTATTGCCCTTAGGTCAACAATGCACTAATAGCCTACAGCCTATTAGATGCAAAGTGATCATTTTACCATTAAACCCGTTTTCCACTTGTCAAATCTATCCGAAAGCGTTGACCAATGAGTATGCGTATTTATATACTTTTTGTGACGCGATAAATTGCGCAACCAATCAGAACTCATGAATGCTCGATTCGCACGAATATAATTATATACGTAGTCGAAAATCATATAGCCCTGTTAAACAAACTTACTTGAAGTAAACTATCATTACAATAAGAGTTATAATTAAGGAGAATAAAGACAGTGAAAGTCCAACGTATGTTATTATACTCAATGCAGCCTCATTCACATCACCAATCTAAAAAAACAATAAATACAAAATATATTTTCAATTTAAAAACTTAATTTATAATTATAATTATGTAGGCCTAACTTCTGTTGGTGTTATTTTTAGCCTATCTGTGCATGTAACGCTAGTTTGTGGCGTGATGTAGGCTTAATTACTAATGAATCGAATTAGGCGGCCTATAAAATACCGAAGAAAAAAAGACAGAATATACCTCTACATCATCAGCGGCTTGTAGAAGAATAGAGAAGCTGGTTAGGTGGTAACAGTGACACGTGGTATAGGTTCGATTCACTTCACTGACATTACATCCGTCTGATGACCATACCCCTCCTGCTGAGTACCTAACAATTTGTATTAATAATACGCTTATAAGTCAATAACACGTAATAAGATCTTTACAATAGAACAAACTAAAATGCATATTATAATGTTTTTTGGAATTCGTAAATTAGATTATGAAATTTAATGTTTGCCTATAACGGTATCTCGACATTTCTAATGCATAGTAAAAAAACAATGAACATTATAAACCAAGCCAAATAATATATTTTAAACTAACCGGCCGTCACGCCTCATTAACTGTCAGATCCGAAACTCATCGTTTGTCTACAAAACATTGGCCTAAAGGACGCCTAGGCTAAGTTCTGCGAGTGAAATCAATAATTGCAGGTGATGATTGTACATTGCATAGTCCGTTCCATAGTTCTTATCCAATGAGAAGCATTCTAATATAGACACCGGTTTGTGTCTTTAGGAGGGCCCGCGTCACTATAGTAAACGTTATGCTAGGCATTTAGATCTGCTGTGCA
This sequence comes from Antedon bifida, assembly GCF_963402885.1. Lineage (NCBI taxonomy): Eukaryota > Metazoa > Echinodermata > Crinoidea > Comatulida > Antedonidae > Antedon > Antedon bifida. Next base: position 7,956,719 of record NC_136233.1, on the reverse strand, counting down.
CTTTCTAGTTATATAATAGACCTAAGTCAGAAATGTAGTTAAACTACTTGACGTGTTTATGGTTTTTCTTACGTTTGGTTGAATTTCCAGTAGACACAGTGCGTCCTTGATGTAGTTGCATTCTACGTAAAAAATATTTTAAATATTTTTCAAACCATTGTGTATAAAAGAGCGTAAGACTAGAGTTTGTACATTTTTGGCTAACAAAATATGAGTACCCATCAAAACGATTGCAGTTAAACTGGGAAAGTTTGAATTAACCAATTTAAATTAATGATAATTTAAATAATAATATATAAAAAAAACATTATTCTTTACCTGATTAAAGTTTTCAAACACAATTTCTATAGGTTCGTCAAAAATCAGTGGTTGACCATTATACACCTTAACAGTGATAGATATTATCCGTCCGTTTACACTATAAATCTCATCCCTAAAATGTATATATAGAAGCAAATTCTGAGAAATAAGAGATTACAAATCTAGACTCTTATGTTATTTGGTTTTAGCAACTGTATTCACGTGAATATAAACTTTTGGCAAATACGCATGCGTAGTTATACTACAGCCAATCACAGATCAGGAAACTTTCGACTACCCTGAATAGTATTCGCCAGTGAAAACAGGCTTAAATCTTTAACTTTTATCCTTCTTTTAAAGCTATAGCTACTTACTTTTCTCAGGATTTAAGTTATTGTCATTAAGTTATTGTTATTCTCTAAGAAGCAATATTGAAATAACTGTCATGACTTACTCTTTTCCTGTTTCCAGGGATGCGTTTAGAATAGCATCAAATTCAGAATATATGACATAAGAAATCGCAATATGACCACCTTTCGTAGAAAAATGAAGTAGTAGAATTGTTAACGTTTTCAATTTTCAATTAATTTAATTCAAAATAACATTTATTTACTTCCTTTTAAGATTTAAACAATAGGCACTATTGGAATAAATAGAAAATAACATGGACAAATAACAAAAAACCTGAGGAAAAGGGGGATCCTAGAAAGATACAGGATCTTAAGTCGGGTCTGCCTCGGACACAAAACCAAGGGACAAACAAGGGGGACACAGGACAGGACAAATCAAACAGAAAACAACCAGGACATCAAACACTACGGATTCCGACTAAGTAACCAATAAAAAAGAAGGGATGGGAAATGCAAAATTGAATTAATATTAATAGCAAAGTGTTTTTAGCTTATTAGAAAACGAGTATTTGTTGACAGCGCTAATTATATTTGGAGGTAAAAAATTACCAAAATTGGACCAGTAAATCTCTTATTTTGAAAATAGTTAGTTTTATGAGGGGGTATAAAATTATCAAATCTATTTCGTGTGCGGTGATTCTTTAACAATATATAGTGCGTGACGAAACGAAATAGCATATATAAGCTCGCGTCACTAGGGGCAAAACCTCTGATCCATGACATAAATCTTACTGAAAATGAAAAATAAAGCTTAGGCCTATACATTACAAAAGTATTAATAACATACCAAATCTATTTGCTACAATCGCCTTGGGAACGTTGACTGCAACTTGGTTGGCATTAACAGTTGAGCCATCATACGTATATCTACTATCTATCTGTATTATCACATCTGAAATTAACGTAAAAAGTAATATTCTTTCTCTTCCCAAAAACAACGGAAATACCACACGCAGGTTAGGCCTATACTAATACAGAACAGAAATGATACGGTAGTAAAGTACAGGCAAGTCAGACCTACAACGTGTACGTATCATTGGGATTGAGCAGAGCTCTATTAAATCTGTTTTTGAAAAGCTATTGATTATAAGAAAACACATTCTAGGCCTATATTGCAAGATTCTAATCATCCCATGCATAATGTATTTGAGGTGTTACGTAGCGGTAAACGTTACCGGCCCATCATTTTTCGTACAAATAGGTTTCGTGACAGCTTTTATCCAGTTGCCGTTCTGGCAGTGATGTTACACTTTGAATTGTAATTGTTTTTGTTATTTTTTTTTATTTGTATGTTTTTTTTAGAGCAAACATAATTTCTATGTATAATTTATATGCAAATAAATGGAACTACTTTTCCACTGATGAACTGTCATTCCCAGTCTAAGGCTTCTTTGATGTATTTTGACAAGTAGGCCTAAGTATAATAATAAGTGATACGAAAGCAAGGAACTTACCAAATAAAACACTTGATGCATTGAGTAAGATCCTATGGTTACCATACTTAGCTAAAGCTTTCCGCACCCTTACTGCTAAAAGTGATGAAATGTTATCAACATCGTTAATCAAAGTACTCAATTCCCACTGAGAACTCTAAAAGAAAAAGTGAACAAAACAATTAGGTTTCATTGTAACGAATTTGCGGTTAAGAAATAATGTTTGTATTTATTGTATCAAAAAGATTGAAGACTGTAGACGTTGTTGATACAATAAAACCTCTATTAAGGCTGGGGGCACCTTCAGGGCCCATCAATATCCCACCTAAATGAAGGATGTCCCATATACCGGATTGGCGTGTTAATATTCCGCTCATCGTTTCATAAAAAATTGTCCTCTATAATAGGGATGTCCCAAAAAGAGGTGTTGAACTGAATGCAAGAATGACGAACCCGTAAAATTAATTAAATGTTAACCTCAACAAGAAAATATGAAGAAAGAAAATATTACCATATCTGTCTGATTTATTATAACTGGATTGAAGTCATCAACAACGTCCTAAAAAAAATGTTTAAAAATGATTTATATACATAATGATTTATATTATCACATTAGGCAATGAACATTAATTCGAAACCACCCGGTGATATACTGAAATTTAATTTAATTAATTTGAAATGATTTATATTATTATAATTATATATAACTATAAAAGCGTTGTTTCCGTTACAATTTAAAAGAAAGTACAAATAATAAACACTTTTCGATTAGATGACACAACAACGACTGAAATTATTATGAACTAAACATAATTATGAAATAAAGTTAAAACTTTTTAACGAACCGTAACAAATATTTCTATCTCATTATCTTCTTTAAGTTGAGAAAGCAGTTTCGTTGAAATCTTCTCCTTTATTTCTTCTATACTTGTCAGTTCATCTGAAATAAACACTATACTGTCATGCGTAAAGCCTGTTTTCCGCTACGTGAATATATTCGCGTGTGTGCGAATAAATCGTTGACTAATACAAATGGATGCGTATTCACATTTTCATCTACTTTTTGTGACGTGAATAAACAATACGCAACCGGCCAATCAGAACACAAGAGTGTTTGAGAACATATTTCCTAATGGAAAATAGGCTTTAAGTCACTTAAAACAGTCTCTAATGACTTTCTTTAACCTACTACCTTTTTTTTGTCTTGTGTGAGTTCATCTCACGTTTATTTCAATTCTCATTGGTGAATATATTATATACATATAAGTACATTTGTGACAATTAAAAGTAAGTGTTTAAAGTAGTTAAAATACAGGTATATTTACATAATAAGATGCTTGAATTCAGTATTAACCATATTTGTTTTCATTAAAAATTTTAAATACGATGTTAATTAAAATGTAAAAATGAAAAATGGCGGTAAAATACACGATTAAAATTTTCTTGTTAAACTATCTTATTTGTGCTCTTATTTGTGTTCGAGAAGAGAGGCTATAAACTCAGGGGAGGAAAATGTAGTATCCTCCCTTTTCACCAAGATAAAAAGAATGAAATGAAAAAAGAGGAATGCAAAAGTTTGAAAGTTAGATATTTAGAATGATAGCATGCAATGATATATTTAATGAAAACCGTAAGGTTAGAGTCCATACACTGTGCAAGTCCAAGATGCGATTTTGGCTCTGTGCGTATGTGAGACGCTTCATACCCGATGTCACCTTGGTAAAACTACTACTTACAATTTGTATTTACGATATAAAATATTGCAAATATAGAAAAATATATATATATTGGACAAATACAAATACATGCAGATAACATTGACATGTATACAATATAAATATTGAAAATATAGAAAAATATATATATATTAAAAAATAAATACCAATAATTACAGATTTCATATAAGTTATTAAAATTGTCTAAAAACATAATCAAGGGTTACATTTAAAATCACTTGAAATAAAAAAGGGCTACACATTTATATTAAAACTTATACAGCATATGTCACACTAATATAAAATACAATTGTAAAACGTAGGGATAGAGATCGCCAGCACATATATATTTTAATTATTCAATATGTCAAATATCCTGTCTTTACTATTTTTCCATTTCTGATCAGCAGTATAAAAGTTATACGAATACTCATTATTTATGAGGTTTATAATTTCATTTTTAAATAGCCCCCAAATATTTGCAGATTCTTTTTTTTTCTGTCGTTTCTAGTTCTTTATATACTATGGAGGATTTATATATACAAAAAATAAAAACTGAAATTAATTCGTTTACAAGTTTGTTTGTTGTTCCCAAAATTACATTAACCCACTTTGGGAAGTCTTGCTGTACTGTAACCTCATTTGGAAGACACTGAACCAGCATATCTTTAAACTTTTTCCAGACTGGTTGAATAGTTTTACATGCAATTAGGCTAATAAGTGTTTTTCATTTTCTATATGATTCTTACACTTATTCCATTTGTCTGTTGTGGATAATTTCTAACTTTTTAGTCTTTTTTTACATATAAGGATTCGATGTAACAACTTAAAATTAAATTGAGCTACTTTTACCATGTGTTTCATTCTACATACTTTTCTATTCCATATTTCATTCCAGTCAATAATTTCATCTCTAAATTCTATTTCCCATTTCATTTGAGGATTTGGAATAATACATATATCATTTATAAACTGCTTATAATAGTAACCTACTACCTTTGTGAAGTCTAACTAGAGCTCACCTTCGGTTACATTTTGGCTAGTAAATTCACCTCTCGAACCATAAGCACTCCCTACGCCGCCTGTGACGTCAGCGTGTAAATTGATATCTTTAACTTGTAAATCCCAGGAAAGCAATCTGATAACTCCACCCGCCCCGCCCCCACCACAGTAGCTAGTCAGATTTGGCACGAACGAGCCAACACCACCAAATGCGGTTAGATAAGCACTCCTTCCTAATATAATCTAAATTTAAGAAATACATTATGCAATCTGTTAAATAGGAACAAATGATGATTGATTTTTTCACAAATTGATAATTTTTATTAGCAAAATCATATGGCCGTTTTTCTACTGAGCAAGATTTTTTTATTAATTAATTTTAAATTAAAGAGAACAGTATTTTCTTGCCAACAGAAACAGGTCTACATAAACAAAACTTTATTTTGATTCCAGTGTTGATCGTCAAATAAACGGAATCTGTGAAGTGAACAAAAACGCGATATTTTTTTTTTTATGAAACAGTTCTTCAGAAATAGAAACAGTTCCTTACTGTATTTGCGATAACTTGTATCATTCCGCCACTACCACCACCCATACAGTCCGCTCTTGATTCTATAATGAGTCCGCCCTGACCATCAGCAGTCATTGAAGAATCTTTAAATAAAGCATGCTAATAGCTATAGAGTACTAAGGAGCTGATTAACGTTATACACATTACAGCATGGAAAATAAAAATGACCTGATTTTTTTTTGATTTTTTAAAATTTCATATTTATATTAATACAAACAAACACAAATTTAAAAGAAAAGACCTTAAAAAATAACCTATATGAATCAAAAAGAAGCTAACACAAACAATCAAAAAGAGCTTAATAAAATAAAAAATAATATGACCAGAATGGTCTGGGGAGAATTCAAACTACATTTGAAAAATATCGGTGTTCCATCTTGAGGCGAGTACCATTGGCAGTCATTTATAAACGCAACGCAAGAAGTGATTTGACCAATCAGAAGCGATGGATGAACTGTTGCTTGTCTCTTGACTTCATCTCTTTTACAAAATTTGTATTTTTAGGCTCAACATATAACACGAATTTGTTCACAGATAACATTATGAAGGGAGCAATGATACAACATAGGCCTACTTACTGATAAATATAAAATTACTACTGGATCTGAATTCCATAGCCCCGCCTCCACGTCCTTGATATATGCTTGGGTTATAGCTCCATTCTCCACCTAAAAACAATAACACAAACATGTGTACATCATGGCACATGTGCACATGGCACATCATGACACATACTGGCACGTCATGTAGGTCTACTTTATGGCACGTCATGTGTACATCATCATGTGTACATAATGGCACAACATATGTACATCATGGCACATCAAATCACGCGTACATCCTGGCACAACATGTGTACATCATTGCACAACATGTGTACATCATTGCACGTAATGAACTTCATGGCACGACATGTGCACATCATGGCACGACATGTGCACATCATGCACGACATGTGCACATCATGGCACGACATGTGCACATCATGGCACAACATGTGTACATCATGGCACGTAATGTACTTCATGGCACGTCATGTGTACATCATGGCACAACATGTGTACAGCATAGCACAACATGTGTACATCATGGCACATCATGTGTACATCATTGCACAACATGTATACATCATTGCACATCATTCATGGCACGACATGTGCACATCATGGCACGACATGTGCACATCATGCACGACATGTGCACATCATGGCACGTAATGTACTTCATGGCACGTCATGTGTACATCATGGCACAACATGTGTACAGCATAGCACAACATGTGTACATCATGGCACATCATGTGTACATCATTGCACAACATGTATACATCATTGCACATCATTCATGGCACGTTATGTGTACATCATGTGACATCATGTGTACAACATCATGGCACAACATGTGTACATAATGGCACATCATGATTGTGTACATCATGCGTACATCGTGACTACATCATGGCACAACATGTGTTCATCATGGCACATCAATATATATTATATTTCTGTTTATTCTTTTTTTTTAAATTGTGATGATGCTGCAGATATTTCGTGTTGTTATTGTTGGCTAATACTTGCTGTTTTGATGTATGCTATATAAAAGTGTTTTTGTTCTGTTTAAAAAATAATTAATACGCAGTGATTCGTGTATTCGTTTCACCTTCCTCCGTCACATTACTTAATTAAATAATTCGAGCTTGCTTCTTTGTTTTATGTAAATTATCATGTAAAAGCATTGTTAATTAATAGTGATACACAAGAAATGAGGGCTTATTATTTTGTTGTGTTTGTGTATACAACCGGCGTGTATCGATAGTTATAGTGCCGTTCCACCCAACTGTGTGCCTGCTGAACATGTCTTTGTCATGTCATGTCATGTCATGTCATGTCATGTCATGTCATGTCATGTCATGTCATTAATTATTATGGTAACTCACCAGCGCTTCCACCAATTAAGGTTTTAGTGTAAGAGTATTGTACGCCATACGGTAAACGTGTTATTCCAGAATAAAAATCCCCTCCTCCAGTCGAACCAAACCCTCCACCACATGGCTTGATATTGTACTTATGATTATAATTACCTACTCCGGGACCATCAAATTTAGCTTTAATAAGAGACCAATAAAAGATTGATTTAAAATCAAGTAGATTTAGCTTGTATTTATCGGTGCTGTATCTCCACGTATGACAATGTTTGTCCAGTATCATAGGAACATTTCGTAATACAGCAACGCATGTGAATCACATAAAGGTTTTGATCTATATGACACTAGCGATATTTGTGAAGAAACATATATATATATATATATAATATAATAACAATAAAATATATAATGCTATATCAGGATATTTTCCCTATATTTTTGTGGAGGATTTGTTTTTTGAAAATATAATAAAAATAAACATAGACATAATACTGACTCTTTTGTCGATTAAGATTTTTTAAAGATAGCTTCTAAATTACCTCCATAACCGCCAGCATAGTTCTTGTCGTTTCTGCCGCCATTTTCTCCATTTATATTTATAGGAACATTGATAGAAATGTTACCACTCACGTCAAACCTGAACGAGTTTTGTCCTATAACGTGTATTTCCAAATCTCCATATAATTTCACGGATACATTAAAGAAAAACACAGCAACAGAGTTTTCCCATTCCCTATCATATATATCTAGGAAAACTGTGTATTCGAAGGAACCATTGCATTTTGAGATCATCCGTCCATCTGATATATTTCCAATATATGTTTGGTTAAATGATTCTGGTGAATATGTGGTGTTTTCAGTGACCATCTCAACGCATGAACATGGCAAACAGGTTGAGGCATTAATATGGCTCGATGCGTTTGAGTTTTGCAAATACCAAATAGCAGGGTAATCTGTATCCACTATAAGAATACCACTCGCTATCTCGTAAAAATCTGAAAAAGTACACGTGAAAGAATGTAATATAATAATAAAAACCCCAATTAAGAAGATACCATCGGGACCAAGCAAAGTGTTCCCTAATGGGCATGTCTCCTGAATAGAGTGTTTCAAAGGAAGGGGATTGATCGATCGTTTGACGTTTTATTTATTTAGTTCAGTTATCCAGCAAAGTTATTTTGCTTATGGTAACCATAAGTAAATTAGAAACAGGAAGCGAACTATGTACTTGAAAAAAAAAACCAAAAAAAACAAACAATGGAGGTGAATAGAAACATCATCAGGAAATATGATTGTATAATAGAGAAATTACGCAATTCGGTTTCTTAAATGAGATTTGATGAAAAAGTAAAATGGGTTACTCACCATCTGGTGGTTCATCAAAATAACTTTGAACGATTACAATCTAGAAATCGAAATAAAGTAAAAAATTATTTATTGGGACAAAATAAATTGGCAAGTGATGACAGAAACAAGATAAAAAGTGTTGAACAATTACCTGTTTAGGCGAATTTATCGTTGACTATTTACTATTTATATTTTCATATATTTTTGTGACGTAAACAAAATGCGCAACCAATCATAACTCAGGAATGTTCGATTCGCGCCAATATATTCGCTATAGCAAACAGGCGTTGTATTGCTTTGTAGAAATTGAATGTTGAAAATACATTAGTATGCTAATTAGCAAACAGGTGTAAGGATACGTAATCATGTAAATAATTAGTTGACTAATTTAAATTGCATTTTCACCTAATGATTTCCTGTTTTGTAACATTATGACTATAATATGACGAATGTGAAATAAACTTACGTTTGAAATCATACAAAGGCCTACTATTATAAGATAAAATATGGTAATCTTCATCATATTAATGTCTGAAAGAAGAAGTACGTTCTATTGTTATTTCCGACAGTAATATTATTACTGTTATATTGACTGTTCAATTTTTAAAACGACAATACAAAATCAATAGCGATGGGTACTAATAAAATGATTAGGATAATGATGATGAAAGCCTTCAAAGTAACGTCAGCATGCCAACAAAGTACAGTGATAATGTCAAATAATTATTAATTAATAACGATAAATTGTTGGCGGTGGTAATAATACGAAAAGAGAAATTGTGTATCAAATGTTGTATGAGCCTAATTATTGATGGTAATTTTTTAATAATGACAATTTCACTTAATTAATTAATGGATGGCGGTAAAATGAATAAGATGAAAATGAGGGTTGATGATAATGATGTTGATGATTACGATGTCATGAGAAGGAAGGTTTTTTTGGTTATCGATTAATTAATTAGTATTAATTTAGCAAGAAACATGAAACAAAACCAGATATCTTCTCCAGGATAACTAACCTCCGTAGGTAATACTTTTTTAACGGGGTCCAACAGATCTATGAGGTCCCTTAAAAGTTAAGGAGAAAATAGAAAAGTTAAGGATTTCACTTAACCTTAAAACCTTTGTTAAAACCCTAAATATTTTCTTAGGATTTCAGGAAAATATCTCTAAAGTGCGATTGGGGAATACGCCCACTGGTAGACAAAGATTATCAATGTTAAAACGATTTAGAGTACAGTTATGATAAATTAAACAAGAACTATTTCTTACAAAAAACGCTGCTCGCTTATTGAAAAATATTTTTTATTTCAAATATTTTTGAATGTGTCATTTTATTGTCACATAATAGTTATTTTACCTGACAAAATGTAATTTAAAGCAACAAATACTTAAATTGTCTGTCAGACAATGGTTTTTGGGTTTCTTTTCTTTTTTTTATATGTGAATAAATATTATTTTTTTTGTTACAGAAGTGAATACTCAATTTCTGTCACTTTAGTTAATTTTATTGCTAAGGTCAAGTCTGGGGATCACTTCATCACCCTAGATATTTCAAGTGTGAAGTATCCTATTACAAACACAAACTTTAATGGACTGTTTAGATAATAATTCAATGAATATCTGACAGTGAATATACCAGAAATGCTTTGGGATTTGTAATTTTAGCATGACATGTCTTAATAGCCTCTTTTCCCAGACGTTTTTTGGGTCTACTGTAGCAGCTGGAATCAATAAATTATAGTGGAGTTTCCATTTTCGCAAAAAATCGTCGTCGTCGTCCTTAGAACTATAACTGCTGCTTGCTTTAGCTTCTGATTGAGTAGTCCTAATGGGACGTAGCGGGCTAGAGCAGCAGCGTAAAAAAATAACTAAAGGAGAGTAGGCCTAACCAATAAATATTATTATTATGATAACTACATCTGTACATAATAATAATAATGGTGATAATGTGTGTTTAAACAAATTGGAATCTTGTGTGTACATAAAAATTTACAACAATTCTTGAAACACTGCGATAACAGCTCTGGGCGACCCAATTATCAACAAAAAAAGAAAATAAAGAATTAGTTACGATAATGTGGCGATGATGAAAACTATATAATATTTAAACTGGAATGTTGACTATTGAAAGTTATGGTAATAATGTTGATGACTTGACGATGAAAATGATGATGACAATGTTTTACAATGACAATGATTTATCAACCCATTTCAGGGTATGAAAGAACTTTCTGTCAACCTTATACAAAGAAAATAACTAAAAATTTGATGTCATTGATAACTATGATAATAGCGTGTGTGATATTGATGCTAACGACAATGATTTTGATGATATAGATGATTATGTTAACACCGGTGACAATGATGATGATGTTGATTATTACAACAAAATAAAAATAATTCAACTCTAATTATATACATATAAATAAGTCTTTACAACAGGTAATTACCCCTGAATAAAGGCGTCCCCTGGATATAGGGACTGACCGTAGTGTTTCACGTGACGAGTGGAGGTTCTGCTGAATAGCCCGGGGAATAGCCTATAACTATTATAACAATACCTAGTCTGTATTACAGACTATATCTATATTTATGTATCATACTCCACTTGTATTAAGGTGACTAAACTTAATAATTATGATACGATTTAAGAAAATTATAATATAGATATATAATACCATTATAATAATATTTAAAAAAAAACATGGCAACTTAAGTATTCCAAAATATCAACAAATGGAACGAAATATGAAATAAACTTACGGATACTTAATCTTCGTGCGTCTTACTTTATGCTGAACATTACAAGTAACATTATGCCTAACGACGTTCTTGACTCTGGTTTTCGTCAGCAAAATTCCACTTTATGTACAGAGAGGAGTTCATCAATAACCGATTAGCTACCATTTCCTTTGGTATGCCTACTATAGATTATTTATTTTACCGTCTGTATATTTTTAGACGATGAGTATTTTTATTTATTTATGCTAATTATATATTTCATTTACTTTATTATTACAGGTGAGGAGGAGAGGATGTGCTTTTCAAAATATGATTGTTTATAATTATACTAATGTTTAAATGTATATTAATATAATAAATGTCAATGGTCGAATAATTTTGTGGTGGTAGGAGGAGTTGAGACGAGTAACCTTCCCTTGTTGTTTTTCAGCTCGTGATTTTGTTGACCATGCCACAATCCGGAGATTCCCCTTAAAATAAAAAGCGTGTTACGAACTAAACATCAAAGCGGTAACAGTTTGAATTTATGATACTTTTTAAATTATGTTCTCTGTCATAATAGTTGCAGTAAAATAAAAAGCAAATAAAAAAAAACTTCAATTTCTTGTCCATTGTCTTTATAGGTTTAAAAAAAAGTTTGTATTAGATTTGTTGTATTTTTGCGTTAAATATTGAAACTTTATTAATGTAAATTTGGACGAAATTGCATTTTTAAAAAATGTTCAATGACCAATTGACCTAAAAAGATGTCAATATATGTTACATTTTATTTTTTTCAAAATGAATATAACAATTAAGCAACCTACACAGTACATATTAATACCAAAAAAATGCAAATGTGATCACTAAATACAAAGTTATTAGGAAAAATGTAACCCCTTACCCTATAATTGTTAATAAGAAATTACTATTAACAGACAGAATGTCCTCATAAATTCACAGAATATTTGTTTGTTTAACTTCAATTTTCTTGTTCATTATGTCTATAGGTTTGGGAAAACATTAACATAAGATCTCTATATATTGTTGTGTTTAAAATTGAAATTTATAAGTTAATTTAGAAGAAATTGCATTTTTTATTAAAAGTCGTTGACCTTTGACCTCTAAAAGGCATCAATAGATGTTGGATTCATTTTTTAAAAGCATATTACAATAAAGAAATCCATACACTACATAATGATAACAAGAAAATGTAAATCTGTTAACTAAATCTTAAGTTATTTGCAAAAATGTTACCCCCTACCCCATTATTGTCAATGATTACTAATGACGAACAAGTTTCTTTATAATGCACAGCATATTCAATTTTGAAAAAATGTTAAATTCAATTTTCTTATTTATTGTGTCTATAGGTTTAAGAAAAAATTAGTTTGCATAAGATTTCTTGTATTTTTGTGTTTAAAATTGAAATTCATAGGCTATTTTAGAAGAAATTGCATTTTTGATTAAAGGTCAGTGACCTTTTGACCTCTAAAGATGTCAGTAAATGCGGGATTCATTTTTAAAAAGTATATTACAATTAGGCAATCTATACACTACATACTGATAGCAAGAAAATGCAAATATGTTAACTAAATTGTAAATTATTTGCAAAAATGTTACCCCCTACCCCATAATTGTAAACGATTACAAATTACTAAAAACAACAAATTTCTTCATAATACACAGTATATTCATATTTTGCTAATCTTTAACTTCAATTTTCTTGTTTATTGGGTCTATATGTTCATGAAAACATCAGTTTGCATAACATCTATTTTATTTTTTTTGTTAAAAACTGAAAGTGAAAAAAATTCATTTTTTATTAAAGTTCAATGACCTTCTGACCTCTAATGGCGTCAATAATTGTTGGATTTACTTATAAAAATATATTATGCTTAAGCAGTCTATACACTACATTAGTCCAGTCAATCTAGTGATATTTAGAGGTAAACCCACCACAAATTGCAATAGTAACGAAACATTGATTTTTTCATTCCAAATGTAGTTTAGAATGACATATTAAAAGTCACCGAAAATTGAAGCATTGGAACACATTATTTTTTACGTAATCTCAACAACTATATAGTGATTTTATTCCGTAAATATTTTTGGGGTAGGGGTAACATTCATTACAATTTGTTTTATGTACCTAAAAATCCGGGCGATTTCCGCTAAACGGCACGAAATCACCGAAAAACTGCTATTTTTTGAAAGTTTTTTCAATGTAACTTTGTTATTAATTGACCGATTTTTATGGCTGTTTCGACATTGTAGTGCCTAATTAAGTACCTACAATGTCATGTTTTTTTAAATTAAGTTTGACCTAGTTATCCAATGATATTGGCTGTTCCACCATGCAAAAGCTAATCAATCAAGCTTTCTAATGACCTAAATTAAAATTTGATTGGTTCAGATACTTCGTCGGCACAGCCCCTTTTTTGAAGCAGTGTTTTAGTTTGTCAGTGACCGGCTAGGAGAAAATTTTCGAAGTCGACAAAGCTTTCCTTAACAGTCAGAACGTAACGTTAAAACTAAAATTACAGTTGCTGAAAAACTACTTATCCAAAACGCTTAATTTTTTCACGAAAGTTAAGAGTTATTATCCCTTATTTGTAATATGTAAATATATTTAAGATTAGGGTACAGGATTTTTTACATAAATAGTTTTAAAACACTTGGTTTATTTGAAAACCACCAGCGTGGTTTTACCGTATTGGCGGACTCGTCCATTTTACTAATAGGACAAGGATTGTAGCACATATAAAACGTTGAATTTGACCTATGTGGTTTCCATTTCTGTTTTTTAATGTAAAATTAATATTATATTATTAGTATCTCTATGTAATATATTATATATTCATATTGTACTAGTTAGCATCTACATACTGTTATACTGCACTTTGTTTTGATGATTTTGCAACACAGGGAGTTGGTATACACTTAGTTCTACTAAAATTATTATTACTTTTATTTGTTTGTGCAATATTTGAAGATTGCTATAAAAATAGAAATAATTTAAATATAATATATTTAACAGATTAAGTGTACGCACTATGCCTATGGAACAGATTACCTATTGGGCGTAGTTCAGTATGACACATCTGATGTTCTATTATTACCTTCTGTATCAGCCTCCGCCCTTTTGGGATTTTTTTCTATACAATACTTATTGTTAATGTACCATAGTTATTTTAAGGGGAATAGTCTCCTAATAAATAGTTCTTCACTCTAACATTGTTCTTTTGTACCTATTGTATTGCTTTGTTTTCTTGTATTAAAAACTTGTGTTAACTGTCTGAAAGTTACCTCCTAGCAAAGTGGGACGACCCAACATGGTTCATTACCCACCACTGTATTAGGGAGCAGATTGAGATCAACTGATAAGAACCCAACGCACTAAAATTAAATAGGCCAAAAAAACAAAACAAATTGTAATGTATGCCCATAACTTGTGGGTTTATAATCCAATCTCAATAATCTTGATATCAATGTGTAGAATATATATTTCTTTCTAAAATGCAATTTAAAAAAACAAAATACAACACTTATTTATGTAACTAGAGGTCAAAAGGTTATTGACCTTTTACAAAAAATCATTTTTTCCTTAAAAAAATGATTAACTGCAATATCGTATGCCATAATTGTGGATGCATTTTAATCAAAATTGTGTTTTTTCTGTACCTATCGATATATAAAATAGGAAACATGATGTTAACTAGAAGAATTTTAAAAGTAATGATGTACTATTCTTATTGAAATTGATTCTTGATCAAATGTAATGTAAACAATTTTGGGGTAGGGGGTAGCGTTTATGCCTATAATCTATTATTTTATAATCATATCTAAATAGCTTTAGTACCAATGTGTAGAGTATATATATCCTACTAATATACATTAAAAAAACAATTAATACAACAGTTATACTTAACTAGAGGTCAAAAGGTTATTGACCTTTTACAAAAACTCAAATTTTTCCTAACAAAATTATTAACATGCAATGTCTTATTCCATAATTGTCGATGCATTTGATGTAACTTGTGTTTTTTCTGTACCTATCGTCATATGAATTAGGAAAAATGATGTTAAGTATTTTGAATTAATTATGCACTTATAATAAATAAATAAATAATAATAACAATAATAAAAATAATCCTATAATAATGATAAATTGTTATCAACAACAGGTAGTGTAGTAGTAGGTAACATTATTTTATGCCTGGCAATAACATCTAAATAACTACAAATGTGTATAATATGTATTGCTTACTCTAAAAACTAATTGATACAACAGTTTTTATGTAACTATAGAGGTCATTGACCTTTTACGTAAAACTAAATTATGGTTATATATATTTTATTTATATTTTGGTAGTATTTGGTGCAAATAATGTTTTTCCTGTACCTATTGTATCATCATGAAATAGGAAAAATAATGCTAGCTAGAAGAATGATGACTGTCGCAGAGAACAGGACAATAGTCATCTTGTCAAATTTGCTGACGACACTGTCTTGCTGTCTCTCCTTCAAAATTCACAGGACGGTCATGGTTCCGCATTAGATTGTTTTATCCAATTTTGTGGAAACTTCTACTTGGAACCCAATGTGACCAAAACCAAGGACATGATTGTAGATTTTAGGAAGGAGAAAGGACGCAGCCCTCTGGTATCCATCATAATGACGAACCAGCGATATTGTCCATTCCTTTAAATACCTAGGTACTATATTTGAGGACAATCTCAGCTAGGAATTAAATACAGAGGCATGAATAGTAAAGAAAGGACACCAGAGACTTTATCTGTTAAGGAAGCTGAACCATTTTAATGTCGATAGATAAAGTAATTCTCAGGTTTTTTTATAATTCCTTTATTAAGAACGTTTTAACTTTTTTCCTTTATATGCTGGTTTTTTAGTCTTAGGGTCAAAGAGAGAAACTCACTACAAAGAATTGTTAACTTAAGTTCTAAATTAATAGGTTGTCAACTTTGTAGCTTATCTTCCTTCTGTGACATGCAAACTCTAGAAAAAAGTAGAGCTATTCTAAAAAATGTTAACCATGCCTTGTTCAGTGATTTCGAGCTCATGCCTCATGGGTGTCGCTTTTGATGCATGTAGAACAAACCGGAAAAGAAATTCGTTTTTGCCAGTTGCCATCTGACTCTTCTTGAACTTTGACTCTTGTTATATTGTACTGTGTATTGTGATATTTTTGTATATTTTGTAGGATCATTTTAATCCAGACCTTTTTATTTGAATTGCTCCGTGTGGGATGATATTGTTAAACCCTTCAAATAGAAAAGGACTCACAACTTATATGTCATCAGTATCACTTTCTTGTTCGGGTATTAGTACAGTGAAATGCCATTGCATTCACCACATGTAGTTCTAGTTACCCCTGAATGCTTCAAGGAGATACTCAGGTGCTGGCTTTTTTTAGAGACAATTCTGAAAACTCTGGATGTTGTGTCACCAGTATCGCATGAGCAAACAGATGTCTCTCAAAAGTACTGTTTGAACCAGTTTGATAGTCCAGCATCTCAGTTCCAGTCTAAAGAATATCAAAATATGTTTTAAATGCTTGACTGCAGAGGAGCACTAGATCCGTGTCATCGGATAATGACAGATGTTTTCCTGTTTGCTGATTCAATGGGTTTTTGTACTATCCGAAAGAACATCTGCATCAGCAGTTGCATTCCCTCATTGCCATGTTGTTCAAATACTAGTTACAAAGATTTATAAATTGTTGTTTGTTACAGAAAATGATCTAATTTTGTGGAACATGTCACTGGTAAAATCTACAGGGACACTACCACCTGACACGCCTTACCATGTGCGCCGTCTTTGGTGTATGAACCGCTTTCATAATCATCAAAGACTATGATGGCAGAGCAATATTTTTTACTACCATCAAGAATGTAGGCCTACTGGACATCATTCAGTGATTTGGATGTGTTAGACTATTCAGAAGAAGTTGTTTCCACATAGCATCATGTTGGTTTATTAGCTGAAAGTATTGTAAGTTGGTAGTTTCAAAAAGTGCTGGTGGATAACACAGTTCATGTTCATGTTGTCACCTCGAGTCTCCTCTGGAACTGTAGGATCAATGCACACATATTTGCCTGTATGTACATATGACTTTATTGCCAGGATCTTGAATACATTGCAAGACTTTCTGGCCAAAATATTCAATGCTTAATACCACATTGCTTATATTCCGAATCACCTGCAGTAACTCCCGTATCAATGGTATGAAGTCTCTGAGTCGTAACCAAATGTATTTTTCAATTGCCATTGTGTCCCTGACGTGTGGCCATAAGGTCTTATGTTGGCCGCTGCTGGAGTAACGCCCTGATACTATTGCAAGGCATTACATACATTTCAGCGCAGATTTGGTCTGGATGTATGTCACAAGTGACATAAAGTTGTGTATATATTTTGCAAGTCATTCTTACTTTTCCTTTGTTTTCACTATTTGAACCTTTCTTTTGTTTTAGGAAGCTATTGTGTGAAGCCAGTGGAGCAGAGTTGTTGTGTTGCAGAGAAGGATTGTGTGGTGTTTGCTGATTGGAGGAGAGGTATAAGGGTTAAGTTAGTGTGTGAGTTGCTGATTGGTGGAGAAGGATAAGGTGGTGATATGTGGATAATTGAGGGAATTTTGAGGTAGATGGAAATTGAGAGGAGACAGAGAAGGAGGGCTATGTTATGTTAAGCCAGAAAGGGATAGGTGAATATTGATATGAGAAACTAAGACGTACAGGAGAAGAAGTAATTGAATTATGGTGATATAGAGCTGAAGCAGAAAGGAAATAAAGAGATATACATGAAGTTAATAAATTGTGAGTTGGAGATAATTATGGTGATATAGAGCTGAAGCAGAAAGGAAATAAAGTGATATACATGAAGTTAATAAATTGTGAGTTGGAAGTAATACTATAAGGCTGTACTTAAATGTAGAACTGTTAATTGTTGAGATTACTGAGGATTAATTAAAATTGTGAATGTAAATTGACGGAAGAAATAACTGTTGGAAACAGCAGAAGTTGTTGCATGTAAAGAATTGTTTGGAAATATTGAAGAGTAACTGGATTGATACTGATATTATTTTACGTGGAAAAAGAGAAAGAAATAATTGGTCGGGGAGCGGATTGCAGGGCAGAACGACATCAAGAAACATTTTAACTTTATATTCGATTTATTTATATGTCAGAAAATAGGAAGAATTATAATTGATAATACAAGCAGAACGGGAGCAGAGGCGTGGGAGTTGTTTATTTGCAGAATCGTTTTAACTTTTATCTTTCTAATTTGGTTTTGTGTCAGCGTAGGAGAGAAGGCAAGAAGGAACGATATTGTGGACATTTATTATTGTTTAATTATTCATCTTGTGATATTATTGTATTTGAAAGGGGGGTTTCGGGGATTTATTTAAAAATAAGAAGATTGTTGATATTTTGTTTGAAAGGATTGGGAAATTTGGGGAATTGCATAAAGTGTGTGGGGAATAGGAATACGGTATCATTGTTTGAGAATTGGTTGGGTTTTTTTTTTGGGTTTTTTTTTGGGGGTTTGAATTATAAAAGAAAGAATTGGTTGTCAAAGATTATTATTAAATTTTACTTTTTACATTTATATGTGTACAGTTGTGGCTATTTACCGTTGTTCACCGTTGGTTACCAGCAATTACATGTCCGAAAGAGCCGTAATTGCGGCTGTGTGACATTTATGGGGGCTCGTCCGGGAAACTTTGTAACCTAGCGTGAACATTGGTAGATGAAACAATTGTACGTGATTCTTGGATTGTCTATTTGCCATATTATTGGCATACTGTATACTTATATTGGATACTTATATATATATATATTTTTTTTTTTTTTTTTCTTAAGAAATGGATCTCACTAAAATTGTTGACGCAGGAAAAGCGTTGGGGTTAGATGGAGTGGAATTAAGAGAGTTTGTGGAAAAGAGAGAGGAAGCTGCCAGAGAGAGAGAAGAGAGAGCACTAGAGAGAGAAGAGAGAAACAGGGAGAGAGAAGAAATGGAGCGAAACAGAGACAGGGAAGAGAGAGCACTAGAGAAGGAAGAGAGAGAGAGAAGAGAGGCACTAGAGAAGGAAGAGAGAGAGAGAAGAGAGGTACTAGAGAGGGACGAAGCAGAGAGAAAAAGAGCGAGTGAAGAAAAAGAGAGAGAAAACGAACAGGCCTATCTTATAGAAATGCGAAGGTTAGAAATCCAATTAGAACAAGAAAAGAATCGGGCACGGCCGGGTGGTAGAGTATTACCCAATCCTGAGTCACGGGTTAAGGCCAGTAAACCTAAATTACCCCCTTTCCATGATCGAACAGATGACCTAGATGCCTATCTGAAAAGGTTTGAACGGTATGCGACTAGTCAGGAGTGGAAAGAAATTGAGTGGCCGGTTAACTTAAGTGCCCTACTAACTGGGAAGGCTCTCGAGGTTTATTCCAGGTTGTCGTCAGCTGAAGCTAACGATTACAAACTGTTGAAATTGGCTCTTCTAAAACGGTTTCAGTTAACCGCCGATGGATTTCGACATAAGTTACGAACAGCTAAGCCCGAATACGGAGAAAGCGGCCCGCAATTTGCTGCGAGGATAAGCAATTATCTTGATAGGTGGATTGACCTAGCAGAGGGGGAAAAAACCTTTCAGGGGTTAAAAGATTTATTGCTGCGAGAGCAGTTTACCGATGGGTGTGGGAAGGACCTAGCTCTGTTCCTAAGGGAACGTCAACCGAAAACGATACAAGCGATGGCTGAAATTGCGGAGCAATATTTGGAAGCTCGTGGGGGATTATTTGGTAAACCAATAGAGTTTAAACAAAAAGAGCCAAATTCTCCTCAACTCTCCTCTAATAATGTTCCCAGTACATCCTCATCACAAAGCCCTTCTAGTTTCCGTAGTCCAACTTGTTTTATATGTCATCGTGTAGGTCACCTAGCTAGAAATTGCAGAGCCTCAACTATGCATAAGCCAAACTCTCCTCCAAAATGTTACCGATGCTTAAAAACAGGACATATTGCCAGAAATTGTAGACAGGACGCCAACAGTTGCGCTGGGTTGTCTACTTCACCACAAACAGAGTCTGATTGCCAGAAATGTACAAAACAACACGAATGTAAAGCCAAAGAAGAAATTCCCGATGTGGGTGCCAGTATGGTTACGAAAATGTCAGAGTCTTTAAATCAATGTTGTATCAATAATGATGGTGATAAGGTCACTCTTCAATGTGGGCACTGTCTTCCAATTATGACAGCGGCTCTAAATAATTCAATTAGTAAAATGCCCGTTTATACAGGTTGTGTTGGGTCACGCTGCGTCTCTGTTCTTCGTGACAGTGGCTGTAGTGGGGTGGTTGTGAAGAAAGATCTTGTATCAGCCGAACAACTTACTGGTAAGGAGAAAACATGTGTGCTGATTGATGGCACGGTCCGCAACTTACCGGTTGCATTAATACATGTTAATACTCCATTTTTTTCAGGAAAGACGTATGCACTATGTATGAATAACCCTATTTATGACTTGATATTAGGTAATATTGCAGGAGTACGAGCACCAGGAAATCCAGATCCCACATGGACAGAGCGAAATCTTCAAGGATGTTCTGTTGTTACCCGGTCTCAAGCTAACACTATGGATAAACCATTCAGAACACTTAAAACTACAGAAATACACAAGCAAATCATCACAGCGGGAATTATGAAAACCGCCCAGCAACAAGATATCAGCCTTGCAAAATTCAAGGATCTTGCAGAGAAACAAACTACAACTGTGAGTAACAAACAAGCCGAGGCTAGGTTTATTTATCATAAAGACCTATTATATAGGCAATTTTCCTCTCCTAATATTGAACACGGGGATAAGTTTACCCAACTAGTAGTGCCAGCTGACTATCGACGCCAGGTAATGCGCCAAGCCCATGAAACCTTATTAGGAGGACACCAAGGGGTAAAAAAGACGACAGATAAAGTGTTGACAACATTTTGGTGGCCTGGGGTAACTGCAGATATTACTCGATATTGTCGATCCTGTGACATTTGTCAGAGAACTGTACAAAAAGGTAGAGTTACGAAAGTGCCTCTAGGAAGCATGCCTTTGATCGAGGTGCCGTTTGAACGGATTGCCGTTGATATAGTTGGTCCCATTTTCCCCATGTCTAAAGGTCGTAATCGTTATATACTCACAATAATAGATTTTGCTACTCGTTATCCAGAGGCAGTGCCTCTACCAAATATTGAAGCTGAACGGGTTGCTGAGGCCTTGGTTGGTGTTTTCTCTAGACTTGGTATCCCGAAAGAAATGCTTACCGATAGGGGATCACAATTTACATCTGAAGTCATGAGGCAAGTTAGTAAGTTGTTGTCTATACGTCAGGTAATGACATCTCCATATCACCCAGCTTGTAATGGTTTGGTCGAACGGTTCAATGGAACACTCAAACAAATGCTGAAACGTATGTGTGCAGAAAGGCCTACTGATTGGGATCGTTACATTGACCCACTACTTTTTGCGGTTAGGGAATCTTCACAGGAAAGTTTAGGGTTTTCTCCTTTTGAACTGTTATATGGCCGTACCGTACGAGGACCCATGTCCATCCTAAGGGAATTGTGGACCGAAGAAATCGAAACACCAGAAACAAAAAGCACCTACCAGTACGTTATGGATTTACGGGAACGACTACATGAAACCTGTCAGATGGCTCAGAAGAATCTACAAAAATCTAAGGTCAGGTACAAACAATATTATGACAAAAAGAGTAAGTCCCGGGAATTTGAGGTTGGGGATAAGGTACTACTTTTATTACCCACAGACAAAAACAAACTATTGCTTCAATGGAAAGGTCCTTTTAAGGTTGTAAAGAAATTTGGGTATCTAGACTACCAAATTGACCTTAACGGGAAATTCAAAATATTTCACGCCAATCTCTTAAAAAAGTATTATGAGCGAACCGCAGACATTAGTGCTGCCTTAGGGGTATCCGAGCCTTCTGGTATCCTTGAATTAGCTAGCACAGCTGTTATTGAATGCGAACCTAATGAAACATTTACAAATAACCAAAATTATCATCTATCTAATGAGAATCTTTTACAGCTCCACCCTCTACTAGCAAAAGAAACAACAGCCGACATCCACATCAACGAAAGCCTGGATGATACACTAAAGCACTTATCGGAAACTACAAAGATGTACTGACGGATTTACCGGGTAAGACTACACTTGGGCAGCATGAAATCAAGCTGGAAACTGATGGTACAATCCGTTCCAAGCCCTATCCACTTCCACATGCGTTGCGAGGTACCATTAAGGATGAGGTAAATATGATGTTAAATTTGGGTGTAGTGGAGCCTTCAGGGGCACCGTTTGCCTCTCCAATAGTATTGGTAAAGAAACCGGATGGGTCAAATCGATTCTGCGTGGACTTTCGAAAACTTAATCAGGTTACAGTTTTTGACGCCGAACCGATTCCGGACCAAGAGGAACTGTTCACAAAGTTGGCCCATGATCATTATTTTACTAAGATAGATTTAAGTAAAGGGTATTGGCAAGTTCCCATGGATGAAGCGTCAAAACCTTTAACAGCCTTTCTAACACCAGATGGTTTGTTTCAATTTAATGTCATGCCGTTCGGCTTAGTCAATGCACCGGCTACTTTCAGTCGTATCATGAGAAAATTACTCAAAGGAATGGATAATACACTTAATTATATTGATGACATTCTAATTCACACAGCTTCTTGGGATCAACATATGAAATGTTTGTCTGAATTGTTTGGACGTCTCCGCAGGGCCAATCTAACTGCTCGACCAAGCAAATGTTTCATTGGTTATGAAACAATCGAGTTTCTTGGCCATGTGGTAGGGAAAGGACATGTTCAACCTCGAGTGGAAAAGATACAAAGCATCTTGTCAGCCAAACAACCAGAAACAAAGAAACAACTCCGGTCATTCCTTGGGATGACCAACTACTATAGAAAGTTCATTCCTAATTACTCTGTGATTGCTTGTCCATTAACCGACAAAACGAAGAATCGGGAACCTAACCGAATATGTTGGGAGAAGGCCCAGGAAAGTGCGTTTGTTAAACTTAATGAAAAATTAAACAGTACTCCAATTTTATGCCTTCCTAATTTAAACAAAGATTTTATTTTGAGAACAGATGCGTCCGAATATGGAGTGGGAGCGGTTCTAATGCAGCAGTATGGTGACGTGAAGTTTCCCGTGGCGTACGCTAGCAAGAAACTGCTTCCTCGAGAAAAAGCATATTCAGTGATGGAAAAAGAATGCTTAGCCATTGTATGGAGTGTACGAAAATTTGAGTCTTATTTATATGGACGAAACTTCACGTTGGAAACTGATCACCAGCCGCTTGTGTTTATGCACAGAGCGAAATTGTCCAATGGGCGAATTATGAGATGGGCCTTGGCTCTACAACCGTACAAGTTCCGAATAGAGGCGATTAAAGGCAGTGAAAATGTAGGAGCTGATTATTTAAGTCGAGTGTAAATAGGACCCGTCACGGTATGGAGAAAATGTTGATACATTATTCTTTTAGAGGGGAGTAAATGTCACAAGTGACATAAAGTTGTGTATATATTTTGCAAGTCATTCTTACTTTTCCTTTGTTTTCACTATTTGAACCTTTCTTTTGTTTTAGGAAGCTATTGTGTGAAGCCAGTGGAGCAGAGTTGTTGTGTTGCAGAGAAGGATTGTGTGGTGTTTGCTGATTGGAGGAGAGGTATAAGGGTTAAGTTAGTGTGTGAGTTGCTGATTGGTGGAGAAGGATAAGGTGGTGATATGTGGATAATTGAGGGAATTTTGAGGTAGATGGAAATTGAGAGGAGACAGAGAAGGAGGGCTATGTTATGTTAAGCCAGAAAGGGATAGGTGAATATTGATATGAGAAACTAAGACGTACAGGAGAAGAAGTAATTGAATTATGGTGATATAGAGCTGAAGCAGAAAGGAAATAAAGAGATATACATGAAGTTAATAAATTGTGAGTTGGAGATAATTATGGTGATATAGAGCTGAAGCAGAAAGGAAATAAAGTGATATACATGAAGTTAATAAATTGTGAGTTGGAAGTAATACTATAAGGCTGTACTTAAATGTAGAACTGTTAATTGTTGAGATTACTGAGGATTAATTAAAATTGTGAATGTAAATTGACGGAAGAAATAACTGTTGGAAACAGCAGAAGTTGTTGCATGTAAAGAATTGTTTGGAAATATTGAAGAGTAACTGGATTGATACTGATATTATTTTACGTGGAAAAAGAGAAAGAAATAATTGGTCGGGGAGCGGATTGCAGGGCAGAACGACATCAAGAAACATTTTAACTTTATATTCGATTTATTTATATGTCAGAAAATAGGAAGAATTATAATTGATAATACAAGCAGAACGGGAGCAGAGGCGTGGGAGTTGTTTATTTGCAGAATCGTTTTAACTTTTATCTTTCTAATTTGGTTTTGTGTCAGCGTAGGAGAGAAGGCAAGAAGGAACGATATTGTGGACATTTATTATTGTTTAATTATTCATCTTGTGATATTATTGTATTTGAAAGGGGGGTTTCGGGGATTTATTTAAAAATAAGAAGATTGTTGATATTTTGTTTGAAAGGATTGGGAAATTTGGGGAATTGCATAAAGTGTGTGGGGAATAGGAATACGGTATCATTGTTTGAGAATTGGTTGGGTTTTTTTTGTGGGTTTTTTTTTGGGGGTTTGAATTATAAAAGAAAGAATTGGTTGTCAAAGATTATTATTAAATTTTACTTTTTACATTTATATGTGTACAGTTGTGGCTATTTACCGTTGTTCACCGTTGGTTACCAGCAATTACATGTCCGAAAGAGCCGTAATTGCGGCTGTGTGACAATGTACTCATTCCTATACCTCTTGCCAAACCTCTGGTTTTCTTTGAGGCTTCTCATAGAAACCCTTTCAATCCAGTCCAGATGGTCCGAACGTCATACAACATGGAGGTCATTGTCAAACTGCTGTTGAACATCTTTGTATTTCTACTGGTTAAAAAATCGTTAAAATACTTATAGTGTACATCCCAATATAAATACTGTAACCATGGCAACACAAATGCCATCTGGAAAAAATGGAATGTAGATCATCCAGAAGCAACAGGAACGGAGATGTCACTCATCTGCATCTTGAGCTGGTCATTAGTGTATCGCTTTGGACTGAAATGTTCACCCCAGGATATCCCTGTGTGTATACCATTGTTGATTACAGCTAAAACAACATTTTTTGCCAAAATTGACACATTATGTTGTGTTTTTCCGCAAGAATGACATTCTAAATAACATGTTATGACTATAAGTTTGATATCACTGAATAGGAAATTTAATAAGCTTTCGGATGACATAAATCAAACTTGTATATAATGTATTTCAAATGGTTAAATATATGTAATTAATGGGGCATATTAATTTTGACTTAAAATGACCTTTATTGACCTCTGACCCCTTGACCCAATGCTTGGATTTTCGGTGACTTTTAGTATGTTGCTCTACACTTTATATGGAATTCAAAAATACTTGCTGCCTTTGTTACTATTGCAATTTGTGGTGGGTATATCATTAGATTGACTGGACTACATACTGACTCAAAGAAAATACAAATAATATGATCACTCAATCCCAAGTTATTAGCAAAAATGTTACCCCCTACCCCAAAATTTTGTGTTGCATATTTTCCGTAGGCGGTTTTATATAATCCTAAAAATTGACTATTAAGCTGTACAATTGACATTGCTATCATGGATTTCTGAAAAGTAGACATATTAAGCTTTCCAAAAATGTATGGTAGCATTTGCCACCAATTTGATACCGAACTAAATATAATACCTAACAATATTGACCAGAACCAATTACAACCGCAAAAGCGTATCAGCAACGCTTCATACCGAATACCCGATTTTATCGGAACCAAAATAAAAGGCGATCGATTTTACCATATCAAACACAAGACTATCGGGCCCATGCGCTAAGACGATCGGGCCCAGCGAATGAGACGATCGGGACCAAAATGGTTCCTAACACATTACACATGAGACGATCGGGCTAACGCATGAGACGATCGGGCCTAGTCTGGGCTCCAGACGGAGTTTTGTCTTAATATTAGTATAAATATAAATATTTTGCACGTATGGCGTTTCATACGTGTATTACTTGAGTTTGGATTTCAGACAAAAATCGCGGTCGAAATAAAAACAAATAAATAAATAAAAAAGACAATAAATACAGACTTGGTGCAAGTCTAGATCGGGCCCAACGCTGAAGACGATCGGGACCACGTTTTCTATGGAACGCCAGTAATCTCTTCTCATTCGATGACGTCATGCTCTTATACTATTTCATTATGCTCTTATACTGCACACAATGCTCTTATGCTCATATGTAATGCTCTTATATATGGAACGCCTCCTCTGCCTTCAGTTCACATTTATCATTCAGTACACACCAATACTCTTCGTCATTATGCGACGTATCATGCGCTTATGAGGTGTGCTCTTCTTATACTCGTTCGTCATTATGCGACGTATCATGCTCTTATGTATGGAACGCCTCCTCTGCCTTCAGTTCACAATGGTCATGCAGTACACACCAATCGTCATGCAGTACACACCAATGGTCATGCAGTACACACCAATGGTCATGCAGTACACACCAATGGTCATGCAGTACACACCAATCGTCGTTCACATTTATCATGCAGTACACACCAATCGTCATGCAGTACACACCAATCGTCATGCAGTACACACCAATGATCATGCAGTACACACCAATCGTCATGCAGTACACACCAATCGTCATGCAGTACACACCAAACATCATGCAGTACACACCAATCGTAATGCAGTACACACCAAACATCATGCAGTACACACCAATCGTCATGCAGTACACACCAATCGTCATGCAGTACACACCAATCGTCATGCAGTGAAATATTGCGTAATTTATACCGCCACCTATCGACAAAATCGAATATCACGTGACGTTTATTAGACGGCTGTAAAACTAGGCCATCGACTCTAAGATTTCTTTTATGTTTGACATACTGTACTTTTTTTAACCGCTACACATCTCTGTGAATGCTCTGTTTTTTTATATATACAATAATTTATTATGCGAGACACAGGCGCGGCTAGGAGGCCATTGCAATTATTGAATTCCATAAAAGAAGTTTAAATAGTCTTAGTTTTACAGCCGTCTAATAAATAACGTGATATTCGATTTTGTCGATAGGTGGCGGTATAAATTACGCAATATTTGACTGCATGACGATTGGTGTGTACTGCATGACAATTGGTGTGTACTGCATGATGTTTGGTGTGTACTGCATGACGATTGGTGTGTACTGCATGACGATTGGTGTGTACTGCATGACGATTGGTGTGTACTGCATGACGATTGGTGTGTACTGCATGATAAATGTGAACGACGATTGGTGTGTACTGCATGACAATTGGTGTGTACTGCATGACGATTGGTGTGTACTGCATGACGATTGGTGTGTACTGCATGACGATTGGTGTGTACTGCATGATGTTTGGTGTGTACTGCATGACGATTGGTGTGTACTGCATGACCATTGGTGTGTACTGCATGACGATTGGTGTGTACTGCATGACGATTGGTGTGTACTGCATGATAAATGTGAACTGAAGGCAGAGGAGGCGTTCCATACTTATGAGGTATGCTAGTATACTCTTTCGTCATTATGCGACGTATCATGCTCTTATGAGGTAACTGAAAATGCAACACAGATTCCCCACGCACGCGGCGCACTACTTAGAATGTAAAATAATAGACAGCTGTACAAATAAGTCTATAAAAGTTACAATCCCCTAGCCTAGGCCTAGTGTATAGGGTTTTACAAAGGTCCAACCTTAAAAAAACTAACTAGCCTAGCTAGCAAGAAGGTAGGCGTGACTTTTTATTGCTGAAACTTGTGAAAATAATTAATTCAAACGTGTACAACTTTCCTAGACTTATTTGTACAGCCGTCAATTATTTTACATTTGAAGTAGTGCGCCACTTGCGTTGCATTTTTAGTTACCACCTCATAAGAGCATAATACGTCGCATAATTGGATACCACATAATTGACATAAGAGTATGGAAAGTCACATAGAGCATGACGAAAGAGTATAAGAGCATGGAAAGTCACATAAGAGTGAATAAAAGAATAAATAAAAGATTAAGAATGAGTATAAGAGCATTAAGAATGAGTATAAGAGCATTAGCAATGAGCATAAGAGCATGCTGTGCAGTCATAAGAGCATGTTACGTCATCGAATGAGAAGAGATTACTGGCGTTCCATAGTTTTCTGGGCCCGATCGTCTTGGGCCCGATCGTCCGTGGTCCCGATCGTCTGATGATAACCCTAGCTAGCAGCAGCAGCAGCCCTGGCTCGATGATCTGGGGGAGAGAGAGATAATATACTGTAGAAACTGAGACTGGCCGTGTGGTGTCCTGTTGTTGCATGTTGTGTGTATCCTTAAAATGGGTTTATTTGGATTTTTGGTAAGTAAAATCCAGCCCCCAAAATCTTTTCTTATATAAATCAATATATCCTAGTAGTAGTACTGTAGTTAGTAGTAGTACTGTAGTAGTAGTAGTAGGCTAGTAGTACTAGCTAGTAGGCCTAGTAGTAGAGTAGTAGTTCTAGTAGTACTAGGGCTAGTAGATAATTTTGGTCTCAAATTACTCGCAAAGTATATGTTTATTTTATTCTAATGTAATAAAAATCATAAACTGTCCCCTATAAATTTTGACATTTGACATATACTGTAGCCGGCACAAATATTTTTGGCTTGGAGAACACTTTTCATATCTCAGAAATTGTTGGGCGGATATGGTCGTAGTTGGTGTCAAAATACTCAGAAGATATATATTTCTATTCACTTTAATGGACAGCTTCGGTGAGCATAAAGAAGTGGTGCGCTTTTCTTTGGAATAGGACCAAATTGCTTCCTTTATGCCATTGTAGAGGCCACGCAATGGCACATCTGGATTCGTTGTGATTATGCACTTGTCAATTGTATGACCCACTATACGACCCCCGGGAGAGGTGCGTCATGGGTGCGTCATTTACATATAATTACTGACGCAGGGGTGCGTCAAAAAACCTAGATGGTACGTCACATCAATGAACAAGGTGTGTCAATGTTCGTCACTTTACCACCCACCATATCATAAACAACATGGTCACAGTGCGTCAAAATGGGTGCGTCATGGTCACCTAAGGTAAGTCACATTTTTGACGCACGGGTGTGTCATGGTATTCAAAGGTATGACGCACATCGGACAAATGACGCACCTCTCCCGGGGGTCGTATAGTGGGTCATACAATTGACAAGTGCATTAGTCCAGTAGCGATGTAAAGCATTTCTTGTAAGACGCTGAACCATGCTCTTTGCTGATTTGTAATCAGCTTTTGCAGAACTAGTGTTTTTCGTCCGCATCTTATCTTTTGCTCTGCGTTTCACATGAAGAGCTGGTAGTAATGTTTCAGCGTTTTCAATGAACCAATCTGGCTGCCTACGTGATGATTCTTATTCATCAATAACATAAGAAAACATAACCAATGGAATTAAATAATGCTGACAATGTAAAACGGGTAAAATTGCGCATAGATTGTGTGGCACTAGAGCATGACTGGTAAACACTGAAAATTCTAGGCGAAGGTCAAACGATCGTTTAATAGCTTAATTTTGAGATATCTTTACAGCAAAGTTCAGTAAACAAGATAATTAAAACCCGACATTTCAATGCACTTTTTTACAGATTATTTTTTCAACATATTAATAGGCTTACTATTTTTTAGGGTGGATTTATTTCTGGTACCATATGTGGAATCTATGTAACTCAACATTATGATGTAAGTTGAAACACAAATACACAGTTAGTACAGTATTTCATTTAATGGCATTTTATTAAGTAAATTTCAATTAAGGTGAATACTGTCGAATGATATAACTTGATTTTATGTATCGCTACTATCTTCACAAAAAGTTACTTTAGGGTCTATAGCTGTACATTTTGTTTATAAACCTATGATTTAAATAGTTACAAATTACAAACAAATAATGATACAATAATTGGTATTTATTTTTAAAACTATGTTGAGGTTCCCGATGTAGCTACACTATTTGTTACTCTAAAAGAATCAGCAAAGAAATATGAAAAGAAAGAAATATCTCCACCACCAAAAAAAGAAGAAAGCTGACAAAACTGTATATTCATTTAATGTGGTAAGTACAGTACTCTTGTATAAATAATAAATGAACATCATTGATTTAGTAAAGTTTTGAAAATGATTTTTATGATACTTAGAATGTTTAAACATTTTTAACTTTCTTTTATTGTCATATTAAGCTCATTGGGCTTTAATGCACTAACTCTAAATTCTTATAATTATAATCAATTGATTTTTTTTTTGCACATTCACTATATTTCACAAATCTTAATATAATCGAAGTTGTGTAACTGGTGTTGATATTGGCTTCAAATATTTTGAATATGATTGATTTATAATATACATTCTTATGAAAATCATTCTCTATTCTCTCAAGTGGGAGTAAATTGGCTTGTAACAATAACATTTATAATATCCTTGCAATTTGATTGGTTAATTACGAATCACGTGCTGTTCGGTATTATTTCAACCAGACCTGCCAACTCACCAGATTTTAAGATTCTTTTATGATCATAGAGAAGCTTCCGCAATTCTTGCATGATCGTTGGAGAAATGTGGTGGAGGTTCACCAAAATCAACAAAGGCCCATATGCTTCAGTGACATTGTAGACTTTACACAGAAAGAAGCCAAAAAGCTTAATGATCCAGTTTATGGCAAAAACCTGGTATCTAATGAGACCACCACCGAGCTATAAAAGAACAAACGCTCAAATACCACACTTAGCGTTCAGTCATCCAACACAGCCAAACCCAAGGTGTCGTGTCAACACTGGCTGTCGTGTTGCCCTTGTTTTAAGTCTGTGGATGGATGGCAGAAGGAAATTCATAAGAGAAAAGAAGCTTTGTTGGAATTGGGACACTTTGCATCGTCTTGTCCGAAACCAAGTTTTTGTAAGATGTGTGCTGAGTGAGAAGCATTCGTCCTTCTTACATCCAGTCTCTCCTCCAAAGGGTGAACTTACAACAACAAAGCCTGTCGAAAATCAAAAGGCAGCACCTCCTGAGATGCAAGCAAATTCGTTACCAGCCACGTCATTGGCAGGCAGCTACCAAAGAATTGGCTTGTCAGTTGTACCAGTCCAGGTTGAGGCGGAGGGAGGAAAATCAGTAATTTCAACTTATGCTTTTCTAGACAATGGCTCGAATATTACATTTTGTACAGAAGCACTTGCGCAGAAGTTAAGTGTCAAGGGCAAAGGCGTTAACCTTAACCTTATGACAATGGATGGTCACTATTAAATCGACAACAATATCTCTGGAAGTGGCAAATCTAGATGAATCAAGTCAAGTAAAGATTCCAAGAGTATACCAGACGATCCATACCAGTGTCAACACTATTGCAAGTCAGGCAGAAGTTGATAGGTGGCCTCACCTGCAAGGAATATATATTCCGTCTGTTAACAGGTGTACAGGATAAGTCAGGCAGATAACAACAATCACGATGCTCAGTAATAAATCTGTCAAAGTATCTTTATTCTCTTCTCTTTCTTTCTTTCTTTCTTTAATTTGAGTATGGTTGAGGATTGAGGTTGTTTGAGGTTTCTAAACAATGATAAAAACAAACAAACGTAATTAGCCTAAACTAAGGAATCGAGCCGATCCCTGTTGTCATGGCAACCGTAAATAGCTGAACAGCGTGTGCTCCATGCACCGAGTAGTGGCTAGGCTAAATTGACCAACGTCAACTATGTATACTATAATACAATATTATTATGATCGCTGACAGTAGCTTATGCTACTCAGCTTATAAATGTTAACAATATAAAGATTTAACAAACAATATATGTCGGCATAACGCCATCAACAAGTTATATATCTCAATTTCAATACTGAAGAACAGAGAGACAACAAGCCATCGCCATGATGAACCGCTAGTCGGTAATTAAAGTGAAATTAACACAGGCCTAGTGATCAATATTACAATCAGAAAAAATGTACCGAAACTTCTGAACCTTCCTAGTACACTTGATCCAAATCTTCTTTTATCTATTATTAATATTATCTATCTAGTTTCCCTATGAAACTACGGTATACTTTAAACTATACATTGGGTGTTTAGTTCCCCTATAGACCGGATTGTTTCGTTCGAGGTCCGAGCGGTCACTCGAGCAGTCGTTGGTCTTCAGCTTAACGTAAGTGTTTCGAGGAGTTCCATCGACGGGCATCTTGAACTTTTGATACACGCCAGCCGTGTTGGCGAGCTCCCTCGATCCGTACCGTCCTCGCATTTTTTTTTAAATGCTGTTTGTGAAACGATGTACGACGACCTTGTTGTTGTTGGGGTTGTGGCATTCTTTGTAATTCGGGTGAGCGTTGTTCTCGAGATGCGTGTGGTAGAAAAACAAACAGTCAGCGATGATGCCAGCAAAATTGAATTTGGCGAACCTCAACGGTCCGTAAATCGGGTTGTGATGCCCGTTCAGAGTGCAACTGTAAGAGGCGTTGTTGACGTCGGTGACACCGAGCTGTTCGTCGAACACTTGTTTGCCGTTGCTGGCCTGCATCTTCTTCTGTTTTCGTTCGGATGTCAGGTAATTTCCCAGCTCTCCCTGGTGGCCATCGGTGTATCCGATCGATCCAGTGTGCACTACGTTGCTCTCGCAGCCTTGTTCATCGATGAACACGATGTTGCATTTTATTTTATGTCTTTAGGCAATGTGGCCAAGGATTACCAATAGTGCATTAATCACCCGTGCATGTTCTCCGTCGATGGGCTTCAGACGCAGGGCTTTCACTCTCATGATGTCGTGGCGTTGTTGCCTGTCCCACCGTTCTACCGATTCCAGGACGGCCCTTCCTTGGTCATCTACCATCATCTCGGATCTCTTCGAAGCGTTATGCAGAACTTCAAACACGATCTTCATGCAGAGAGGTGTCTTTTTGAAATTTTCCATGAAGACATATCTTGCTCTCGTCCCACTGATGCACCTGTTTCGATCCCGGAAAAAGAGATGCGTCCATCGCCATCTCATCCGTGACGCTGCTCGTTCTAAGGTCCAATTGCCAATCCTTTGTCGAAATACATCACGCTCGTCATGTAGTCGGTGGGAAAGAGGTCGAAAGAAATCTTGTCGAGAACACTTCCGACTCCCATTCTTTTCTCATCCGATTGAGGACACCTTACCAGTTGGGTGGACATGATTGACAGGTATATAAAAGGTTTATCGAAAAGATATATATATAGAAAACTTAGAAAAATTTGACTTACAAATAAAAATTAAACAGTCGATTTTTCGACTTGCACGAATTCGACTGTAAATACAGTATATCAGGGTGTGAGTCTCGGTTGGGGCGACTTTTTCTCATTCTCACAGATTTCCTCATCTTTATCGTTTCAAATTAATTAATTAAATTTCAGTATGTCACCGGCCGGTTTAGAATTAATGTTCTTTGCCTGATTTTTATATAAAATTTATAAACACATCAGGCATTGAACATTAATTCTAAACCGCTCGGTGTGATATACTGAAATTTAATTGTTTAATTTGAAACGATTAAAGATGAGGAAATCTGAGAATGAGAAAAAGTCGCCCTAACCGAGACTCAAACCCGGAACCTTCTGCTTGATATGCAGATTTCCTAACCATTAGACCACTGGGGCTTTCATAGTATTGTTTAAACTCGATTGTTATATATTATATATAGGCCTACCACCTCTGGATGTACATGTCGTAATTATAAGCTGAGAACAAATGCGACTAACGAAGCAATAAAGAAGTAGTAAAATATAAATCACAAGACTCTCTCATTAGTCATTACTCGCTATTTTCACCCCCAATAACGGCAAACTAGTCAAACATATAATCAGTGTGTGGTACATAATATTAGATTTGTTATTATTTTTGTTTAATATATGGATAAAAAAAACGAATAAATTCCTAAACATTCGCAAAATGTATTGAAACATGGAGGTACCTCCATGATTGAAACGACGTTTATAAAGTATATGTTGTTGACATCACATCACACTCTCTGCCTATTAACGATTTTGCGCCCTCTATAGATTATAGATTAAAAAACTTCCTATTAAGTAACGAAAATATTTTTTTGTCATGTTTTTTACAATAGGGCCTATAAATAAATAATACCACTAAATACAGTAAAACATTTACGATTTAATACTTAATTGTTGTCACTGTAATTATTATAGTTGATTTGTTAATTATAAGTAATTAATACATACACATCCTCGTATTTATTGCGTGCAGGTATTTTTCAAGATGATAGACATCCATTATAAACTAGACATACCACGATCGGAAAACACCCCCCTATTTGGAACAAAATCGTTGAACCTAAATTTGTTTTAATTATATCAATAACTAATTATATCTCACTCAATTTAATTAACAGGGTTACATATTATATCCGATGGTTAAAATCAGTACCGAAAGTACGAAACAACTTTTGCATAAACATTTTATAGAAATAATCCGTGTGATTTACCATCGACTGTTTTTGCCCTTACACGTAAATTTATATGGGTGGGAGGAGAGGGAGAGTGGGGATACCAGACGAAAGCAATACAAAGTATATTAAAAAGGCTTACCTGGCATGCACTTGTGGCGTTGTCGTTGGTTTGGGATAGGAAAGGCGTCATCCGGTTTGACCGTCTGCAAAGCCGAGTCGCATCATCTAATATTCGGTGCGTCCCCCTTAATCCCTTTGATGTGTGACACGTTGCTCCTCCCGGCTACAGTTTCCTATGAGGGAAAGTGAGCTGCGAACTCCCTTCCGATGAAAAACTTTCGCATTTCCTGTTCTTTACTCCAAAAAAAAAAAAAGAGTTTCATTCGGGCAGGGGGGGTGCCGACCTTGCTTTTGTATATATCCACAGCGAGCAGTATTCGCAAGCGAATAGTAGTACCCGTCTTACAGAAGACAAGCATCGTTCGTAGATATCAAAGTCAAGATGGCTAAGGACAGTCAAACACAGGCTTATTTGTGGACTCTGCTTGCACTTGGGGTTTATTGGAGAGAGAGAATGAAAATATCGTTTTTGTTTTATACACTCTATCATTTGGGTTGTTATCGATGATGTCATCGACAACAAAAATACGGTGTTACGATTGCTTTAATGTCGATTAAGTTCCCCCACACCGTGAACACAAGTAGGATTTTGGCCAATCAGGAAAAAGTCAAGTAAAATACTACGATGTATTACGATTGGTTTTTTTATCGATGATGTCATAGTTAACAAAAATGCGCTATTACGATTGGTTTTGTTATCGATGATGTCATCTTTAACAAAAATACGCTAATACGATTGGTTTTGTTATCGATGATGTTATCGTCAACAAAAATACGCTATTACGATTGGTTTGATGTTGTTAAAGTCACCCACACCCACAAAAGTAGGATTTGGTCAATCAGGAAAAGTCAAGTAAAATACGGTGTGTTACGATTGGATTTGTTATCGATGATGTCATCGTCGTCATCAAAAATACGCTATTACGATTGGTTTGATGTTGTTAAAGTCAGCCACACCCACAAAAGTAGGATTTGGCCAATCAGGAAAAGTCAAGTAAAATACGGTGTGTTACGATTGGTTTGTTATCAATGATGTCATCGTCGTCATCAAAAATACGCTATTATGATTGGTCACACACACACAAACACAAACAAGAGAAAATGGGAGTTTCACCTTGCTCATCATAATCGTATCAGCAGGATGCAAGAAAACCATGAAAGTCTTAAACAAACATCTTCAACAATAATATTTATCAAGGAGGATGAGAAACATGCACCAACCACAAAGGTTAATGCGTGCCGCCGTCAAAATGTGTACTTATTAAAACGGTATCGCTGTCATTGCAAAAATAAATAAAGAATACGTCCGTCGCCATCGTTTGAAAATTATCGTCTATATAATTATAAAAACTATATTATTAAATCACACAAATCACGCCGCCGCTGCTGCCGCCAAATGCAGCAGCAGCAGTAGTCAAATGAGGGCGCTATACCAACAAGTGCAAATAGAGTAATTTAACAATAAGGAGTAGCGACAAGCTCCTCAGTAGGACATATTGAGGCCATTTTCATGCATGAATGGACACACTGCCTATTCAATAGCGTGAAGATTACGTAAATACTAGGAGATTTTAGCAAATAATTAAAAATATTGGAAACAAAATTGTATGTAACTTGATAGTAAATATTGGTTTATTAATACATGTTTAAAGTTTACAAACAAATATTTCAAAAAAATAAATTTTAAATATGCTACTATATTATAGTCTTTTCTTGGTCAAAATAGTGTAGCGCTAGGCCGCGTATGGAGAATATGCGTACAGCTTGTTGGTGCGGTCAAAGATAGTGTAGTAGGAAGATGTTACACTTCGCTCAAAAATTAGAGAACCGCTCGAGATAGGGCGCCTCTCACGACAAGTAGGGATAGACGAATCCGAAACATGAGGGTCGCAATTGGCAAAGGTGACAACGAAAATGGTGTTTTCGGCAATAGAGAGGTTTCACAATCTTACGAATACGATAACGAAAACGGATACGTCACGCACACATTCGTTTTCGTAAGCCATCAAAAAATCTGTTTCGCATGGCAACGAAATATCGAGGCGCGTCCAAAATATGACGGCGGTAAATTTGAGCGAATCGCAGGTACGTGTTGCTTGGTTGCCTAGGCCTAGCGTAACATCAAAGCGAGTGAGGACTTTAAAAACTGCTATTTATCTAAATTGACCTGGCATTTTAGTAAATTACTTTAGTAAATTACTTTCAATAAATCTATAATCATATTATAATCATGAATCATTCCTAATTCAAATGCAAAATGTGCAAAATAGATCAAAAACTATACTCGTTTTGTAGTTACGAACATGACTGGTGATATTCGTCAACACGAATACGCTTTACGAATATGAAATGGGGATCAGCTCAAAAGTTTCACAAATGTATGACGTATCCGTTTTCGTTATCGTATTCGTAAGGTTGCGAAACCTCCCTAATAAATTGTAAAAATAAGCCACATTCAACTTCAAACTTCTAATTTTTTGTTTTTATTATACAAAGATAAAAATTAATATGATGTTTTCATACTATTTTTTGATCTTTTTAATTGTGAATACATTTAATTGGAGTAAGTTTTGGGATGACATGACTATAAACAATAAGCTAAGATCAGGAGGAGGCCTACGTGCCCCTAGACGCATTCATGAATGGATGCTGGTCATCTCGTACCCATAAATACTTTTACGGTACCCACCGTTGTCAAGTCATAATACAAATTTTACAGTATACAGTATTGTTGTTGGCAAACAATATATGATTTATGAATAAATGATATCAATTCTTCTGCAATTTCAATATTTTCTATAAAGCATTTCTATAGAAGTTTAAAGATGTATTGTCCCCTGAATAATAATTTAAAAAAATATTTTTATTTTAATGTCACATAATAATTATCCACTTTGACCAAAAATTGGATCGAAAAAAAAATTTATTTACCTGAAAAAACTGTAATTTAAAGATGTATTGTCCCTTTGACCAATTCAAAAAATGTTTTTCATTTTGAAGTATCATAATAGTTATTAACTTTCACCAAAAATTAGTAAATAAAAAAATTATTTAACCGAAATACAGACATTTTTTTGTTCAAAAAATAACTTTGACTTCCAGTCAAAGTTTTCGATCAAAACATATCTCATAATGCAACGCGCTTGTTTGGCTACTCTGTATGCATAATCATAAAACTTCCTCGCGATCTGTGTGAAAACACCTTCTCAACCGCGACGAGTTGTAAACAATCCTAATTAGCATCATGTATAATGCATACTCGTGGTTTGAAATCTTTGTTTACTTTCGCTTGTGATGATTTTCCAGACGAAATTTAATCAAATTAATTTACCTGTTAATTACATAAACTTGTTGTTTTTGGCTCGAATTTTCGACTTAAAGTGAATAACTTCAACATTACTTTGATATGGCCAATTTAAATTTAGAATATTTTTTTTTTCATTTTTTGTGTTTCAAGGGACAATACATCTTTAAAGCAAAAAAATGGTCAAATTGGCTGCCAATTTTTAGTTGAATTTAACCATTTATTATGTTATTTTATAAGTGAAAACATTTTTTTTCTACGGAAGTGATTAACTTTATTAAAACTACAAAATAACCTATTCAGTCTGATTTAAATAATCTTCATTTTTTCATGTTTTGGGGGGGACAATACATCTTTATATAGTATCATAAATCTATAAAAACCCGTAGGCCTAATTAATAATCATAAATTCTATAAAACTTTTTTATTAAAATTGTCTATAAAGCAATTTCTATAGAACTCTATAGAGATACAGTATATAGAAGGCTATAACTTCTATAAAACATTTCTATAGATTGACATAGAATTAAAACTTCTAGAGTTCTATGTTTGTAAGGGTATTATAATAAAAGTGGATAACGTAGGCCTCCCCACAGATATTTTTCCTTGATATACCTTACCAATAATTAACTCGTCGGCTTATAATTAATATTATCAATAATATTATCACAACATTACATAATTATGGCATATAAATTACGGTGAATGCACGAAACAATCAACTTAACAATATGGGGGTTTTTTCAGTAAAAAGCACACTTAGTCCTACATTCCTATAATGGCATTCATCATGTTTCCCCTTATAGACAGTTCCCACTGACTATCGACTATTTGTATAATATTATTGATTGTAATAAATATTGATTGATTGATTACACATACCATACTATTCTCTTTTCCCATTTAGAAATAAACACACGTATCTATTATTATATAGGCATACACATTGTATTATTATTACCACTAGAATATATTTATTCACTCTGATGAAGAAGTGTTTCTAAAGCTAGGTTATAAATTATCTATCTCTGTCCAATGATAAACAAGTAAATGTAATTAATGATTAAAAAAAAGTTCAGTTAATTTGCAAATAAAAACATTAAAATAAAAGAAATAAAATATGGTAGATATTCCAGTGCCTAAACAATTCCAGGTAATTGAAACACATATTTTTATTCCAAAGCATAAACATATGATTCATTTGCACTTTCTATAAAGACAACATTACATTTTATATATTAATTCGTATTAAATCTTAATTTTACAGTCATATTATTCTACTGTATCATTGAAATTGGCGCCCATAGTGTCTCGCTTTTATTTGCATTGAACGAATAGGAAGTGTAACATCTTCCTACTACACTATCTTTGGTGCGGTTGTGGACCGCTAATAGTAATTGATCGTCAGGTTGGTGTGGGTCTATATAGGTTTTATCTATTGAAACAATTGGTAGATAAAAATAATAATACACATGTCTTATAGTTCAATGCCCCTTTTCTACACTAGTATCATAAAATCAATTCACAGCAGTATTTAAAGAAGTTAATTTTGCCATGATATTACTAGCTAGCCTAGGACTCAGGAGCGCTCGCGTCGCGCGGTCAGCGTAAGCCTGCCTGGAGGAGGCTTAGAATCTAAGACCACAGTGCTGAAATTCTAAGGCTAAGACTTCTTATTGCAAGAATCAGATCAGGTGACAATGTCACAGAGTGACATACAAGCATTAACAAGTATTGAGGAATCTGTGACATACAAGGATGGACACTACCATCTTGGTATGCCTTGGAAGGCTTCCCCATCAACATTACCAAACAATCGTGTATTGGCCGAGCGCCGACTCAAAACGTTGCAGGCTTGCCTGGAAAGGAGTAATGACACCCACAGGAAGTACAAAGAATTTGTGGCATCTGCAAGGGAAACCAGACATAAGTCGGAATTTTCAAAATTAAGATTTCTAGAAATACTGAAACTACTGTACATAATCCAAGATTTAAAATGCTGAAAAAAATATCTTGATACCATGTCTACTTCCAGAGATATCTCAGTCTAAAGTTTTGGTTGTTACAATCAGTGTTTTGAGAAAAATGCTTTTAAAGTCAAGTTTAAACAGTAAATGACAACAACAACAAAATAAACAGGGCGTCTAAGTTTACGCCTTAGCAAAAGGGTATTCTAATTGTTTTATTTCAATGAAACTTCGCACCTTCCTTAATTAACTATTGTTCTATTATTATGCAAACTTTTCATTAAAATCAAGCCGCTGGAACACTTTCAATTTAAGCATAAAACATGATAGGTTTTATGAAAACCATACATAATTTACACCATCTTTTTAACCAACATGGTACACAAAATGTTAAAATGTATTTATTTGTCTCAAAATAGAAAAATACCAAGGTAATGCATGGATTCTTTACTCCATGGGTAATGTAAATAAATATGGTTTCAGCTATCATTTTCTGTAAAAATAAAAAAAATGTAATTTTTCAGCCTTTTAATGTTTTAGGCTGTTTCTACAAATGTACAAATGCGACTTATGTCCCATTTCGCTTGCATGTGCCACATTTATGGAAACGTTAGTGGACAAGGGATATTCTAGGAAGGTTTCGACGAATCAAATCCAAAATGATATCTTCCGCACCATCCAGTTTTACACCCGCAGAAACCGAGAAAGCTAAGGGTTGTGTTTGACTGCTCTGCCAAGTTCCACGGAGTATGCCTAAATGACAAGTTAAACCAGGGACCGGACCTTACCAATTCATTAATTGGAGTTTTAATGAGATTCCGTTGAGACTCCAGTTGCCTTTTGGGCCGATATTGAGAAAATGTTTTACCAGAGGTCAAGGTAAAAGAACAGGACTCAGACTTTCTCCGCTACTTGTGGTGGGAAATGGGAGATCTGAAGAAGGCACCAGAGGAATACCAGATGCTAGTGCATCTGTTTGGTGGCCGATCATCTCCGAGTTGCACCAACTTTGCGTTGAAGAAAACGATAAAGGACCATGAAAAGGACTACGATCCAAAAATCACGCAGATAGCGATAGGCATTTCTATGTTGACGATCTTCTATATGCGACGGACGACGAACAATGTGCTATTGATATAGCCATTCAAGTAAAATAGTTGCTGGCAAGAGGCTTCAACCTGACGAAATGTGTTTCAAACTTGAGTAAACTAGTGAGCACGCTGAGAGATAAGGGTGATCCAAACTCAGTTTCCTTATGTGGTGGAGACCAGCAACGTGCATTGGGTGTTCGCTGGTTTGTCAGTGAAGATAGCTTGGGATATACCATATCCCCAACAACCAAGCCTGCGACTCGAAGGGGTCCTGTCAGTTGCTTCGTCTGTTTTTGACCCGTTAGGGCTGGTATCACCGTTTATCCTCAAAGCAAAGTTATTGATGCAAGAGCTCTGTCGACTTGGTTATGATTGGGATTCAACAATCACAATTGAATATGAGACTAGATGGCAACAGTAGCTATCCGATCTGAAGAAGTTGGAGACTATTCAAATTCAACGATGCTACAAATCTGCAGAGTTTGGGACCGTAGTGCGTCATGAACTGCATAGTGCTTAACAATAGAGCAGTGCATCTGGAAGTCGCATCATCATTGGACACAAACTCATTCTTAAATGCCTATCGACGTTTCATTGCGTACCAAAGTATATCCGGTCTGACAATGGAAGAAACTTTGTTATGGGGCAAAAGGAGCTTCAATCGGCCATTAATGATTGGAATCAAGGACAGATACACCAATACCTCGGTGCTCAGCTCGCTGATGGAAGAACAAACAATCAACAATGAAACATTGCAGACACTTTTCTGTGAAGTCGAAATGATAGTGAATGGGAGACCAATAACAAGGTGTCAGATGACCCAAAAGACAATGAGGCATTAACACCGAATCATCTTTTACTATTGCGAGCAGGACCCAGCCTTCCACCAGGACGATTTGTTGCAGACGATTGCTACGTGAGAAGGCGCTGGCGCCAAACTTATTATCTTGCAGATGTTTTCTGCCGTCGCTGGCTCCGGGAATATTTGCCTGCACTTCAAGAGCGACAGAAATGGTGTAAGAAACAGCAGAACGTTGGGAATGGCAACATTGTTCTGGTTCATGACTCATCGGTTACACAATGCTCGTGGCCGCTTGTTTCAGATGGAATGGTGCGTTCTGTGAGATTGAAAACGTCGGTTTGAACTCTAGTAAGACCAATTACTAAGATCGTGTGCGATGTTTGCCCAGTGATATATTTGGACTTTGACTTATGTGAACTTTGACTTATTATCTGGTGCGCGTTAGCACTCGTGAACTGGTTTTTTTTTTAAATGCCTTTTATTGTTTGTCGTTAGCCGTAACATATATCTATATATATAGTAAAGGCTCGATTTAATCGCCTTTAAGGGGCCAGGATGTTACGGCTCTCCTTTAGTTTAGCGCCCTCTATAATTAAAAAATCGTCTAATATGTCCACTCACAAAGATGTGTTCTATGCGTAGGTCTATTTAGAAGAGACACAAACGTAAGTTTTAATCATCTAATGAATAATATTGTGATAATAATAAGAAATTATGATTAATGCAGTAGTTGCTTGAAGTTATATTATAGTCAATTTTGAACGCCGTCTAAATGGTGCGTGGAGTGTAGGCCTATCTACGGTCAAGATTGAAAGCATGCTCATACTCGTACAATGTTGTAACGTTCATAATCATTATTCCGCGGTTGTCATGGGATGAAATCCAGTGATGCGGACGGTGCTCGTTCTGCTTGATTGAGCACGGCCCTATACAAGAGCTATTTACATGTTTGTTTACCTCCGCCAAGGAGGTATATGTAATCGGTCGCGTTTGTTTGCAGGATTACTCAAAAAGTAATTACAAGATCTTTACCAAAATGAATACAGATAGATATGTGGTAAAGGACCATTCCATTTGGGACCATGGTTTATTGTTTATTTGATCGTTCCAAAGTGAAAACCTACACAAGCCTCATGCTATATTTGGTTATGGATATAAAACAAATAGTGAATGTTTTGTATTATAAAATATTTTATCCATCTTGTTAATTTGTGAGTTGCTCACTGTTCATCATATTACCCAACTGATAAACATTCATAATTTCTTTCATTAATATATTATTGGTTTGATTTGCTTTATGTGATCATTTCTGATGAAAATATTGTGTATTTTGTTGTAAAAACCAGAAATCTGCAATGAATTGCTATATGATTTTATACGTGTAAATGAACAGAACTTGCATTTCTTTGTTATTCAACTAAAAAATAAATCTTGTTTATTCAAACTTTATAGGAATCTGGTGAGCTTCATGACTACTTTAATCACGGCTTGTTTACTGGTTAAATTTATTGAAGATGATTGCTTAGAAGTTAACTTTGAACACCCTATCATGAAACAAGCATCAATCAACACCAAGTAGTTGTATGTTGTAA
Source organism: Antedon bifida (assembly GCF_963402885.1). NCBI lineage: Eukaryota > Metazoa > Echinodermata > Crinoidea > Comatulida > Antedonidae > Antedon > Antedon bifida. The sequence continues at coordinate 7,912,766 of NC_136233.1, read as the reverse complement.
TCTGGGTTTTGGGGAGTAAAACTAGAATATGATTTGTTTTTCAACTTTAAGATAAATAAAAAAAACCTGCTTGTACAATTTACATTTTGCCTAATTGTCTTATACATCTGTACAGACTGCATGCAGCCTGTGTAAAATGCATCTAGGTATTATTATTAGGGTGTCTAGAAAACTCGGATCTCAGATATGTCTGAGTTTTCTGACACCCATATTATCCTGTGTTCATAATATTCAAATTCTCAAAACAGCCACGTGTGTTGGTGTATATCAAATAAATAAACAATTTCTTCTTTTATTGCATTGTGATCAAAAGTTTAACTACAGCTACTGTACTGTATTTTAATTTGTTCAACATGATACAAAATTAACAACTATAAGTTGGTATACTCTGACTGAATCATGTTTGTGGTGCATGTGGTGTGTTCTACTAGAGTTCCTTCTAATATAATGAATGTGCATTTTTTTAGATATAAAACAAAAATAAAAAGTATTATACAGTATACTGTTATTTTACTGTATTCTGTATGATCATTTCTCAATTTGTAGGACAATTGAGACTAATGTTGATATACCATTGATGGAATTAAATGTCACCTAGTACTTTTCTTCAAACCTAATCTGAAGCTCTTTTCAATCTCATATTGCCGTTCATTAGTCCTATCCAAAAAGTCTTTCTTCTCTAAAAATCTGGAATGATAAAATGAAGGAAGCTTTACACTAGAAACTGAATGATTTCCGTTTTGTTTTATTACATGAGACTCTTGATATACTATATACTGAACTCTGATCATTCCAGAGTAATTGTAACTAAATGGTGGGTGGGGTGCGATATTCAGTAGTAGAATTATATGCCAAGACGGTCGTGTAAACACGGCTTATTAAACCTTTATTTTGGTCAAGGCCTAGGTGTGGGAGTGCGATCACTCCTAAAACGCTCTTGAGGAGTGCGATTTATAGCACACTTTATAAACTTCTACACATCAAGATACAAACGGCACAGCACCCTTGAATATGTTGGGCAGTACAATTTGTATTACACCTGTGATTTTCAAAAGACAAGGTCTGATAGTCATGGTACACCATGACTGAATTATTGGTTATCCGCACTTGGCGGATAACCCCTTGTTATTGTCAGGATCTTTTTTTTCTCTTTTTTCTTCTATTTTCTTCTTTCTTTCCACGATTTTTGTTTGCAGCGTATCTCTAATTCTGGCCAACATATGATTGTATAACTTTGTCAAAAGATTGCCCTGTAGCTGTAGATGTGCAAGAAACTTTTTTTTTCGAATTTTGTGTCGCGCAGCGTAAGTTACGCGCGATTTTATGAATTTCAATGATTGATCATAGAATGAAAAGTAAAAGTCATTTTGCGTTGAAACTTGGTGAAAATTTAAGTCATATCATGCGCAAACTTTCTATGGATTAAAAATGGCATGTTTCACAAAAAGTTATGCGCGCATGCGCGTTAAAATTTTAAAATGCGAAAAATCAATTTCTAATCAACTTTCTACGCGTTTCATGTCATTTTGAGCATTTCAAAAATTCCCACGTGTGCGCATTTTTTTTCCGCGCGCATGCGCACGTAGCGCAAAAACATCCATTTTTTGCTTGATTTTGGTTTTTTCAGCCTTTTCTAGTAAATTTATCAATTTTCAATCAATTTCGACTTAAAATCACGTCACACGAGCACGTAGAATTGGATAATTTGTGCGCGTTTTTGATGGAAAACTTCAAAAATTCGTCAAAATTAGACCTTTTTTTAAACAGTCATAAATTCTAAACTCCATGGTGAACTTTTTTTAAATTAAATATTCTGGAAGTAGATGAGTTTTATTTCTCGAATCATGCATTGATATGGCTAACCGGACATTGTGACGTCATCGTATGGCCACCCGAATACAAAATATAGGATTTTTTTCTCTTTCATCATAGCTCGTCAAATTTAATAGAGCGCATCTCTACTTATCCGTATTCCATTTTCCACCATTTCTTTATATTGCCTAGGTCAATCAATTATCTTTCACATGATTTACCATTTTTAAAATTGTGATGACGTCATCATGGTCAAAAGTGTCATTAACTTTGGTCACTAAATTTTCACCTATTCTGAACTGTATGTAGTACGTATACAGTATATAGTGTATACTGTATATACTTTGACGTGACGCAAAATAGAGAGCGCACTAACATTTTTTTCAATAGCATAATCGTTTTTCTGTGCGTAATATTCTAACGTATGACGTGCACGTGGCTTTTGGGCTGCGGATAACCTAACTCGTCCGTAGTGACGAGTTCAAATCTAGTTTTTTCTTTTTTTTGGTTATCCGCAACTTAGTTGCAGGATAACCCATGTGATTGTAAATATCTTTTTTTTTCATCATCTTTGTTCTTCTTTCTTTCCCGGAATTTTGTTGCACGCATATCTCTCACCCTTGTCAACATAAGATTGTATAACTTTGTCATAAGATTGATCTGTAGCTGTAGATGTGCAGGAAACTTTGTTATATGACGTTAGAGTCGCGAAGCGCAAGTTACGCGCGATTTTATGAATTTCAATGTTTGGTCATAGATTATAAACCAAAAGTCATTTTGTATTGACACTTGGTGAAAATTTAAGTCATATCAAGGGCAAACTTTCTATGGATTAAAAATGGCATGTTTTACAAGAAGTTACGCGCGCACGCGCATTTAAAGTTTCAAAATGCGAAAAAATAATTTCTAATCAACTTTCTGCGCTGATCATGACATTTTAAGCATGTCAAAAATTCCTGTGCGCGCGAAAAATTTTACGCGTAAGGTGCGCACGGAGCATGAAAATCATGTGTTTTTTTCTTGAATTGTGATTTTCTAGCCTTTCCTAGTCATTTAAAAAAAGATTGACATCATTTCAAATTAAAATGACGTCATACGAACACGTTGATTTATACCATTTGCGCGCGTTTTAGTTGCAAAAGTGACAAAATATTGTCAAAATTTTGCCTATTTTTAATCTATTATAGCTCCTCAGGATCATCCACGACCCCCAATTTTTTTAATTTAATATGTAAGCAGATATGTTGTAGATATAAATTCATGCAGAACCTTTACCACTCGGATGTTATGACGTCATCGTATGGCCACACGAATGTAAAATATAGATTTTTTTACTCTTTCGTTATTGCTCATCACATTAAATAGAGCGCATCTCGCTTATACGTATTCCATTTCCTCAGATATTTTAATACTGTCTACGTCAATCAACTATCTTTCGCATGAATTAAAAATATTTTAATTTTTATGACGTCATCGTGCCTAAAAATGTAAATAACGTGGGTCACCTATTTTCATCTTTACAGTAAATTTCAATCTGTTATAGCTCGTCAGAATAAAAAGTGATAATCATGATTAAAATGTTTTCTGGAAGCTATTGGATTGTAGATACGAATTCATGTAAATATTTTGCCAATCAGATGTTGTGACGTCATCATATGGCCAGTTGAATTAAAAAAGTCACATTTACATCTCTTGCGTAAAAGTTCATTGCGTTTAAACGAGAGCGCATCTCACTTTTACGTGCCCAAAATTTTTCAAATTTGTATTAATGTAATTAATTAGATAATTATCTTCTAAAATTGTTATTTTATATGTCAATTTGATGACGTCATCATGTTAATAATTGCATTTAAAAGATGGGTCTCGTAATTTCGTCTATGCTACACTGTATATAACATATACAGTTTATTCTGTAAAATACTGTAATATGCTGTATGCTACATAATAGGTACAATTCAGCACTGTAAACATATTTATTTCATGTCATAGGATGGCATAATAATTGTCGAGGTTCATATAGTTAAGTATGTGCATGTTGCGTTTGCGCGGATAACCCGAACTCGTCAAAGTGACGAGTTCAAATCTAGTTTTTCTATCTTATTCTTCTTTCTTTCCACGAATTTTGTTAGCAGCGTATCTCTATCTTCTGGACAACATAAGATTGTATAACTTTGTCATAAGATTAACCTATAGCTGTAGATGTGCAGCCAAGCTTTTCGACGATTTCGGAGTTGCGCAGCGTAAGTTACGCGCAATTTTATGAATTTCAATGATTGATCACAGATTAAAAACCAAAGGTCATTTTGTATTGAAACTTGGTGAAAATTTAAGTCATATCAAGCGCAAACTTTCTATGGATTAAAAATGGCAGGTTGCGCAGAAAGTTACGCGCGCACGCGCGTTTAAAATTTCAAATTGCGAAAAATCCATTTCTAATCAACTTTCTACGCGTTTCATGTCATTTTGAGCATTTCAAAAATTCCCACGCGTGCGCAATATTTTTACGCGCGCGTGCGCACGTAGGGCAAAAACATGTGTTTTTTGCTTGATTTTTGTTTTTTCAGCCTTTTCTAGTAATTTTACCAACTTTCAAACAATTTCGACTTAAAATCACGTCATACGAGCACGTAGAATTGAACAATTTGCGCGCGTTTTTGATAAACAATTTCAAAAATTTGTCAAAATTATACCTTTTTTTAAACAGTCATAGATTCTAAACTACATGGTCAATTTTATTTTTTTTTACATATTCTGAAAGTAAATGAGTTGTAGATATAGAATCATGCATCCATTTGGCTAACCGGACATTGTGACGTCATCGTATGGCCACTCCAATATCAAATATAGGATTTTTGTCTCTTTCGTCATAGCTCATCACATTTAATAGAGCGCATCTCTACTTATCCATATTCCATTTTCCTCAATTTTGTAATATTGTCTAGGTCAATCAATTATCTTTTACATGATTTACCATTTTTAAAATTGTGATGACGTCATCATGTTCAAAAGCGTCAATAACTTTGGTCACTTATTTTCACCTATTCTGCACTGTATGTAGTACGTATACAGTATATAGTGTATACCGTATATACTTAGACGTGAAGCAAAATAGAGGGGGCACTAACACTTTTTCAATGGCATAATCGTTTTTCTGTGCGCAATATTCTAACTTATGTCGTGCGCGTGGCTTTTGCGCTGCGGATAACCTAACTCGTCCGTAGTGACGAGTTCAAATCTAGTTCAAAATTGTTACTATTTACGTATGTTGGAGTTGATGCTATAAATGAGCTTGTAAACATTTTAAGCTGTGGTGCTCTTGGATAGTAGATACAGTAATGTTTTTTTGCGGTGAGATGTGGATTTGTTGAATGACCACCATGGTACAAAGAGACCATGGCACTTGACAGGGTTTGTTATTACAGTAATTTTTGGTAAACAAGCGCTGTGATGGATAGGATAAGAGGCAGAAATGCTGTGGTTTTTTGTCAAAGTTAACTACTTTAACTGTATGGTGAAATAAATAATACATTTATGAATAATGGATGTAGGATATAATTTATGTTGGAGGCAAATTAGGTCTCCATAAATAGTCTAGTGATGTGCCTGTTTATTTGATACCATCCAAAAACCTTTGATTCAATCATATAAATTAATTGAAGATCATTTAATTTAAGTTTAAGATCAATTAAACAATAAAACTAACATATTTAGTTTTTTTTAGTGTAATAATGAACATGTTAAGAAACATTTCTTTAATTTTATAGTACAGTATTTGGAAAATTTAATTTTAATTATGATTGTTAGTAGTATTATTATTTAGAATGTTATCATTCAGTTGCATTCACAAACTATATAATCAGCAATACTTCTACATTTTTGTTTTTGTAATTTGTTAGAAGAAATATTAATATGAATTTTTGAAAAATAAAATTGTCCTACCCATTTTTGCCTTTGTTGTGCAGTTTGAGATCCTCCTCAATACCTTCTTGTTGTTTGAATGAATTCCAGTCTAGTTTGGATTTTTCCTAAGAAAATAAGTAGATTAATGAATCAGCACTTATCTAAACAATAAAGTGTACATTGTATAATCTACACTACTTTATTGGAACATGCATATGTATAAAGACTCGGTGATTCAAACTTTTATCATTTATAGAAAATAACATTTGAAAACCAGTGATGAATGATGTTCATCTAAGTGTCTTTCAATAAACTTCTATAATTTGGATTCTAATTTTATAACACACCTAAGTAAATTCTTGTCATTTGATTGGACAATTGTGGGTCACATGTTATATAGAAATAAATGTTATGTAGCACTTTTGAGAAAGTTGGATGTTATTTATTTTGGTTATATTCCCCATTGCTTTCACTCATAACATTCATTATTTGTACAATACACAACATCAATAAATGTGTCCCTTTTCTCTGTAGACTATTAAAATGCCTCAAAGTTGAACACGTCCATTTTACTGTCAAAAAAAAACTGGACCAAATGTCTTCACAATTCTTCACAAAAACTGGAGATGCTACCAATACAAATTACAAGCCCAGACACCTCAACTAATCATAAACTTACAAGGGTACTTATTTTAGGTTTCTTAGTTAGTGTGTTCAGCAGATTTCCAAGACCTCCCTGTGACCGCTTTATTCTGTAACGATAAAAGTTTTGTATTTAAATTCTCTGGTGACATCAAATTTGTAACTCAACTGTGTCGACATTGATCCAAGAACATTGACCAGAAATCAAAATATGTTGAAAGTTAAGTTGAACATGTTCTATTTTTCTTGAACTGAAAGGAATTTTTTTTAAATACAACTAACACTACAGTTATACATTTGAATACGGTCGTGTGTGCTGTATGGTAACTGTGAACAGATTAGTTTGATTTCGACGCAAGTACTCTCACACACTGTTTCCTTTTGCAACTACAAACCATGCACGGTATGGTAACCACGATTAGTTACAGTTTCAGATCTCGCACACTGGTTCCTTTAAGTTGACATAAGAGTGAACCAATCCTTCAAATTGTAATAACATTCTGAAACTTTGCGCAGGTATTCATTAGGATGTCAAAATCATGGAATAGCAGGGTTTCCCCAAATTAACATTGCACACTAAAACATAGGCATCCAAGGTGTCATTGGAAAGAGAATTTGATACTGATTATTTTATTCCATTACACCCATATCAGAAAATGCATCGTTTATACTGTAGTTATTTAGCATGTGATAAATAAAGGTCAAAAGGTCAACATCTAATTTTAACAAATACTGTACTGTTTGGTATCGTTAGATAGCTTTTTAAATTCTGAATACAGTTGTACCAATGTATGTCCGATTTTCATCTATGTTTTGTCATAATTTTCCAATTATATACATTTTCTACAACATAACAGGGGCGGATTGCAATATAAAGACTTTGTCTTAGGCTTAGATCTAAGCCCTAAGCCCCTCGCGAAAGTCTTAGTTAAGCCTCTCAGCAAAGTCGATTGCAATATAGCGGTTTTAACTGAGACTTTATTAGTAAAGAATTGCAAACAATCAAACCAGCCTATAGTTACGGACAAAAGAGGGTGCTATACCAACAAGTGCAAATAGAGTAATTTAACAATAAGGAGTAGCGACAAGCTCCTCAGTAGGACATATTGAGGCCATTTTAATGCATGAATGGACACACTGCCTATTCAATAGCATTACGATTACATAAATACTAGGAGATTTTAGCAAATAATTAATTTGATAGTAAATATTGGTTAATTAATACATGTTTAAAGTTTACAAACAAATATTTCCAAAAAATAAATTTTAAATATGCTACTATATGTAGTCTTTTCTTGATCAAAATAGTGTAGCGCTAGGCCGCGTATGGAGAATATGTTGGTGCGGTTGTAGATCGCTAATAGCTTTTACTCGTCAGGTAGGTGTGGGCCTATATAGATTGTATCCATTGAAACAATTGGTAGATAAAAATAATAATACACATGTTCAATAGTTCAATACCCCTTTTCTACACTAGTATCATAAAATCAATTCAAAGCAGTATTTAAAGAAGTTAATTTCGCCATGATATTACTAGCTAGCCTAGGAGCGCTCGCGTCGCGCGGTTAGAGTAAGCCTGCCTAGAGGAGGCTTAGAATCTAAGACCACGGCGCTGAAATTCTAAGACTAAGATTTCTTATTGCAATGGTCTTAAATCTAAGACCATCGTTGCTAAGGGTTTCATCTTGGGCTTAAGTCTAAGACCACGGTTAAGACCTTTATTGCAATCCGCCCCTGGTCTCCATCAGTAAAGATAAATAATATGGATTTTGTTAATATTGATTTGACGCTTCGTTAACATTTTTGGTAAAACTTGTTATGGTTTTATAACAGTGATATCAGCATTTACCCGTTTCGCTGTGCAATTAACTGCTTGACACAGGTGTTTCGTGCACTAACATCTCTGTCAAATGTATAGTTTGATTAATTATTCTACTATCACTATTTAAATTACAATAATTAACTAAAATCATAATAAATGAAAAGATGGTAGACGTTAAAAAGCTTCTTCATCTTTGAATGGCAAGAGGACTAAACACTGATCTTTATATGGCAATATGATTTTGGGTTAATTCGAGGGAAATTTATTTTGTTGGGAACCCTTTAAAACTTCAAAGTTCACTGTAATAGTGCAAATATTCGATTTCCTGTGTTTCTTTAAAATAGAGCTAAAGCCAATGGAAACTAATTTCTTCTGTTTAAGGATTAATTGGTTCGTCCTGATTTTGCACAGTATTTTATAGGTTCAAAATAAGAGATTGAGATTCTGGATAGACATGTTATGTAGTTTGACAAACTTAACACAATACACATGATTTTGAACTTGGTACATATTACATAGTAGTATTATATCATTATACTGTAAAACCTTGAAAAGCAGCCAATTTGCTTCTTTTTTTTTAGTACTCTTAATAGTCCTGTAAGTGTAATGCAGTAGACTATGTTCATATATAGGCCTAGTGTACTTTTTCCAATAACACCCTATGATTATTAGGTTGGGTGTGGTCTGTCAAGTTTGGAAGATTACTGAAGGATACAACATATGTTATAAACCTACTTTACTACATAAATACGATATACAGTATAATGAAATATAACATAATTGAAAAATTATGACAAAGTACTGACAAAAATTGGACAGATTTTAAAAACTGTATTCAAAATAAAAAAAGCTATCCATTAATTCCAGTACAGTATTTGGTGATATTAGATTTTGCTCTTTTGACCTTTATTGGTCATATGATTTGTTTAATTGCTAAATAATTATATGCATTTTCTGATATGTAATAGAATAAAATGATCAGTATAAAATTCTCTTTCCAATGACACCATGGATGCCCATGTGGAGTGTGGATTGTTTTCAGCCAAAATGTAAAAAATTAGGATAATAAAATCAGACTTTGAATAGGCCATTTTGCAGTTTAATAAAATTATTCACTTTCATAGAAAAAAAATGACCTAAATTTATTCATTGTCTCAGTGTCTGACAATTTTTTTCAAGTAAATAACTATTATCTGACATTAAAAATGGCATATTCAACAACAAAAATGTGCTTTTCAGGGCGATAATATATCTTGACTAATAATAGCTACTGTTAAACAACAACGTACCCCAGACTGCTTGTGGTTGGTTTATTTAGCTCTGCAGTTGTTTTTTGGTATTTGTCTGCCTCCTTTGCTTTAACTTCTTCTTTTACTCTGCATGAACAACAACCAAATAATAATAATAATACAATTAAGTGGGCCTATGACAAATGTCATGACTCCAATGGGTGTTTCTACATAGTAACCAAAACAAGATATAAGAGTATTGCTTACTCTATTGTTTCACCAGCAAAATCAAACAGTTTTGTGACAGTAACCACGCTTTCTGCTTTGTATTTCGGAACATCCTTTACGGTAGTGCTAGATGTTGTAACGACACTTTCCTTCTGCAAAACAAAATATAAATGACTACAACAAAATTTTACTATGGAAATAGCAAACAAACAATTTAGAACACATGAAAACCAACTGACAAAAAAGACATTTTTATGTTTACAGTATTTAGTACTGAGAGTGACTCTCTTACTTTCTTATCAGATGGCTGTCCCACATCTTTCAAAAAGCTATTCCACAGGTCATCAGCCCTTTCTTTCGTTTTTTCATCAGTTTTTTTGTCTATGTTGTCAACTCTTCCCAACTTGTATTCTAAATCATCTTTCTGTTTCATTTCCACATCCAATATTTCTTCTTCCTCACTATTCTCTGAATCATCATCTGCATTTATTCCCTTTTTTCTGTAAAAATAAAACCATCATAAATATATTGTTAAAACTTCATGAAGAGAATTTATAAAGTAGACATATTAAAGAATAGAATGATGCCATAAAAGTTGATGTGTATACACTAGAGCCACACACATGTATGGATAAATTTATTTACAAACCTAAAGGATTTGTTGCTGTTCTTTTTTTTCTTTTTTCTCACCAGTGCAATATTTTCTGTATCTGCATCTGCAATACCTTTAATACTTGAATATTTCACATCATTATCATCACTTTGATCGTCTGCAATGATAAACATTTTAGATCATAACATTTTGCCATTTTCAGCTTTTTAAAGTTCTGTTCTTTTGTTGTTGTTGATAATAAACCCAATGAGAATCTTGCAATAAGATAAAAACTTTAATAGATCCTGATATCAAAATCAGGTTTTATTTTTACCTTTTCACTGCATATATACCTGGTACATATATAACAAATGTTGAACTTCATATACGGTACCTGGTACTACTGGCTTTAGGACAAATAATTTCTTTTTTAAATGATTGTCTCCACTGTACACCAAGTTTAGGTTATTTTGAATTTGTTTTCAATTTTCAACTGTATGTGCCATATTAAATTGTATAGTGTTTTATTTATCGATTTTTGTACGCCAAGTTTTCACAACATTTATTTGTGTATTTTTTTTATAAAAAGATGAAAATAATTAAAACTTTCAGTAGTTTTGTTAATTTGTATGTATCTTCATCATCACACAATGTGTTTAAAAAACATATTCCATAAGAATTTTGTGGTAAAAAATATCTTTTTCATAATGAGGACACATGATCACAAATTATGCATTCCAAAAACCTGTATTTTTTTTAACTGATTTCAAAATCAGTGACAATTCAGAGGCAATCTAACAACAGGACGCTGAGCTCTACTATCAAAGGTTTCATATATGGTTGCGACACAATCAGTGACTGACTTTCGATTGGCCGATCGGCCAATTGGCTTCCTGAATGTCATTTACAAACACAAAAATCAAATTGATTTGCAAAATGTCAATTGGGTTGAAATACCGTAAAACCTCCCAAAGAAGCACATGGGCTTCTTTTTTAGGACTCTGGGTGAGCTTCTTTTTGAGATTCAAGGCCGTAGCAAGAAGTTAAAAAACTGATAGGTATAATGCACATCAGACAAGTGCGGGGGTTGCATAGTGCATCATAAAATTGCATTATATTCCTTCGACTTCACTTACAATCTATCTTGATTTTTGAAAAGCCAGTAGCAGTGGGCTTGATATTGAGAAGGGCTTCTTTTCTTAATTACTTTTGCAAACCAAATAGGCCTAGGGTTTCTTTTCAAGGTTTTACGGTTAACTACATAAGCTAAACAATTAATGAATTATATTTTAAACATTTTAAATTAGTGTGTCCTCATTTATAATATATGTGATAACAAGATTAATGTGTAGGGATGTGTATCTGGTTCCAGTTATTAGAAATCTAATTCATTTGCGTTGGTGGCCTGATCGTTTTTCTCCATTTTTAGAATGGGTTGTCTAAACACCCACACAGTTATTACCCGATCGTCTTGAAATGGGCCCACTTATCCGAGTGGGCTTGATCGTCTGACAATCTATACAATTTCATTCTCTCTAAGGCCTAGCTAGGTGGTAAATGTTATTTCCAGAAGCAAGTTAAAATAAATTAGTTAAAATATTGTTAAACTTTTCATTCGTAAGCTTCAACTCACAAAACATCACTTATTTGTCAAAGAGGGCTGTCTTCAGTCTCATGCTTTCAGTTGGGCCAATTGTTCGCGGTCCCGCGTTAATCGATCGTCTGTTCCCCGCCGGTTCACTATGCCTCTAGTCTAGGACCTTGCTAGCCTAGTAGTAGTATGCCACCGGCACGGCCCTCTCTTCTCTAGTTAGCCCTAACTCTAGTCCTAGGCCTAGCTAGGCTAGGCCTAGTAGCAGGCCTATTTAAGATTAATTATATATTTATGATTAATTATTATACCTGAAGGTATGTAATCATCATCCTCTCCAGAATCGTAGTTACTTTCTGAATCTGACATTATCCTTTCTTTTATTATGATTATGATCGAAATTTCTCGCTGGCTATGTATGTGTGTGACGTGTGTGTGTGTGTGTGTGTGTTGAGATTGAGAATGAGTAATCCGCGGTTTTCCCTGTGCGGTAGGGCGCCGCCATAAGTCAGGATGTATATAACTTTATTAATTGTAACACTTTGGTACTGTATGAAGAGCCCACATCGAAAATAATTATGTACAGGAAAGGGTGCCTTCTCCATAGGCTGGCCCATACAGGAAAAAGTTGCCACAGGATTCTAAAATAACCCATATGGATATGCCCGAATGAACCCTGTAAGGACCCTTTTGGGATCTCTATTTGGTACTCTGCAGATTGCGTCATAATGATTAGAGCATTGTGAGGGGATCGTAACTGTTTATATGGATCCTACAACTTTATTTGTGAGAAAGGTAGAGAATTGATTATTATGAAACTTACTATAATTCTGTAACTCAACAGAACTTAGAGATGAAGTACCGACATATTTCGCCATTTATGGTGCCATTGGTTTTGCAAACCGTTCACCGGACCTTATAATAATAATATACATTGTTTATATAGGGAAGCATGTCTTTTGATAAACATCTTATTTTATTTAGGCCCATACTGTATTGTACTTTTTTGTTCCCGTTATTTTAATTATATTCAGAGAGACATATTACACATCGAAATAAATCTATGGACGCAACAGGCCAGCCTGCTTGAAGGAAAGTGAGTTAGCTGACCTGACACTGAGAAGTTCGACGACTGTTCGTAGTCGGGTTGATTGCTTTCGTCTTTGCATTTCAATCGAACATTGCACTGTGTTTCAGGTTCGGAGTACATCGACAAATATATATATTTCTGATCTGATATATCGTGGGCTTAGTGCCAAACCTGTCTATATCCAATTTGAGCAAAAATGAGTTAGACCCTCTATTAGTTATGTTCTTGGATATACTTTCTCTGCCAGAAGTGACTAGGTCCACTCCCTTCAAAATAGGGGGCGTTAGACAAAGTAAATTAAGTCTATGTCCATATATATGATTTTGATTTATGCCAGAACTGTCTATGTTGGGACATGGTCAGTTCTGGCATGATTTTTTTAAATTTTTGTGGGACATAGACATATCTTTTACATTGGATTCCTTTATGCAGCGGTGATGTCCATGCTGTCTCTTCCGTATTATCATTTTCAAGTTGTTTCTCACTTCTTTGTTGAATTTTTGTTATTTAAATGAACCAAAATAGTACTATGTCTGACTGACTATGTCCATTGTGTTATTTTTTTTTTCGACCAGAACTGGTTATGTCCATTTTTTGATGATTTTTGGCCCACCCAAGGGAAGAACAAGTATGAGGCCCAAACATCAACTTTGACTGAGTATTAGTAACATAATTCTTGAGTATTATTGTTTAGCCTAGATTTTTTGATTTGTAAGACATAATCAAACTTTGAAACCTCTTTTTCTCAAAACGTCAGTTTTGGACATAGACAGTTCTGACTCTAGGCCCACGATATGTGACGTCCTTCGGAGTGAAGGAGAGCATGCGCAGTATGAATCTAGACACGATGGTTGTCATGTTTATCATAATATAGTAACATATAAATTTAAACCATTTTACATTGTTTACAATACAAACCTATACTTTCGAAGTGGTGATAGAATGCACCAGTTTTCTTAATGTGTTTACGTAGAGTTAGACATTTAGGCCTTCGCTAAGATACAAGCACTCTCGCTGTGACGACATGCGCACACAAGAGCCGTTGGTAATTTATGCAAAAATAGTTGATCTATGTATGGGTTGTAATGACATTGTATATAAAACCAATATATTGTATATATTTAATTAGAGTCGCTGCTTGAACGTAACATAATTTATGTACCACAGTAGAATCGCTAATGTTATCTGTTGTATTAATTATGTAAGAATAACAAACATTCTGGCTTTTATACTTGTAAGCAATAGGCCTACAATTTGTTTCTTTGCATTCCTGATCTTCACCTTTTATTCCCTGACATCTCCCAGAAAATCTGCTTTGTGTCTGAAATATTTCCAATCGGACTGATTACGATTTGGTAGGCGTAGGCCTATAGGCCTACTATGAGTTCAACGACCTACCCTCCCTTCTGAATAAACCCCCTCTCCCACCCCTGCAAACGTGGAGAATTACCTCCATTCAACAACCCCTTTTTTCTGTCAAATGGTATATTGAATAAAAGAATTAATAAAATATCCATTGGTACAAAATCAATTTTTTTTTTCTGTAAATGAAATGTCCGAATGTTTTTCCTGAATTGAACGCGTCGCAAAAACTATGTTGACGTACGGTTTGCGTCATCCTTCGTTTCGGTCGTTAATTAGCAGAAAAGCGTTTCCTGGGTACATCGTGACGGTGAATTAAGGATGGAAGAGAAAATTAGAATTCGTCGATGTAACCTTCACTTTGAAGTATCCGACGTCTATTCAATTCTCATATTAAGTTACCGGATGGCATACTGTCCAGGTATGTATAATAAACAAGTTGTTTAAGTACACTTGAATTAAAATATTCTACTAAATATTGATAAATTTCTTTTTGTATGTTCTAATTTATATTCGAGTCACGTATATTACCCAGTTATGGGTATACAAAATGTGTTTTAATTTACTTAATGTTGGTAACTTTTGTCTCGACCCGACTCAAACAAGATAATACAATTTTTATGATTATCAAAAAAATATATTATGCGAATTGAAGCGTAAACTATCCATTAAAAATACGCTTTGTAAGCGAATTTATTTATTCACATTTTGTTTTCAGAGGTACACTTTCGTAAAACTGTTCCAGAGTCATCTATCGAAATGAAGATCAAAATAACGTTTACGTTTTTGATTATTTTTACGCTTGTTACTTCTCTCGTATCAAGCAGCACAAACGGTGAGTACGTTACGTATAAAGAAATGAAATTACGATACAGAAGCTTTATTTGTTGTTGAATGCCTGAGCCATGTAGTTCTCTTATAGACACACTCCATAGTTATTAAGGTATAGAACCAAGTTTTTCTTTCTCGGCACCGGATTTCTTTTATAATGACTACATCTCGGATATCTATAGGCCCAATTCCTCCATTTAGCATTCGAATAAGGCATTTTAAATCTCCTACGAACGTTTATTTCAAGCAACCAATATTTTATTAAAGAAAAAAACAACAAATAAACTGTTTAAATCATATCATAGGTGCTGTTTGTCCGGATCTGTGGCATCCTTTTGGTCGCAAATGCTACAGAATATTTGAGAATTCTCTCAATTTGTTTGATTCTCTTGAAGTATGTAAAGGCTATCAGGGAAGTTTAGCGACTGTGAATACAGAAGAAAAACAGACGTTTATATCTGAAATGTGTAGCGGTAGCTGCAATGCCTGGATTGGGTTTAACGACATAGACGTTGAAGGCGTTTGGAAGTGGGCATCTGGAGCTGACGATAACAATTTTATTAGTACGTACTGTAATAATATTGATTTCTAAATGTTTATAATTTGTTTGGTAATGTTTGTGTAAATATCATTCAAGCAGGTTGGTACCATCAATCCTTGAATCACGGTCATTTTTGATCTTGAGTGTGTTGTTGTTGGGCAGGGGTCAAGGGTGGCCTCTAGATGTTTACATTTTTAGTGGGTTTTTTTTGTGTTGTCTTCTTTGATATTGAGTTTTAACAATAACACAAATTAATTTATTGTTTCATGATCTTATTTATTCACAGTGTGGCACCCCATGATGCCAAATAACATAGATGCGTTCGTTAGTGACGGTATAGGAACAACGCAGATTGTGTCATCATGGTGGGATCGTCACTGTTTTTATGGATCTTACAACTTTATTTGCGAGAAAGGTAGAGAAATGATTAATTTGATTAGTTTCTATTTTTGTTTAAAACCCCTAAAAGGAATGCTGTTGAATTTTACACTTAAATACGATGGAGCATTTTCTATAAAAAATACAGGGGGTGGGGGTGTTGGACAAAAAATGGTCAAACAAAAACCAAAAAAGGTTAGCGATCAAAGAATCTTTTGAAATTCAGTTCTTTGGTTGTGCAAACCGTTGTTCACCTGACCTTATGTAGAGAAGCATGTCGTTTGTTACACATTTTTTATTTAATAGGCCTGTATACTTGTTTGTTTCTTATTATTTAAATTAGGCCTATGTTCAGAGAAGCATATGCGTACATCGAAACAAATCTATGGACGCAACGGTAGCCCAGCCTGCTTGAAGGAAAGTGAATTAGCTGACCTGACACTGAGAAGTTCGACGACTGTTCGTAGTCGGGTTGATTGCTTTCGTCATTGCATTTCAATCGAACATTGCACTGTGTTTCAGGTTCGGAGTACATCGACAAACACACTGACATGTGACGTCCTCCGGAGTGAAGGAGGACATGCGCAGTATGAATCTCACGATGGTTGTCATATGTTTATCATAATATAGTATTTAAATAT
Organism: Antedon bifida; assembly: GCF_963402885.1. Taxonomy (NCBI): domain Eukaryota; kingdom Metazoa; phylum Echinodermata; class Crinoidea; order Comatulida; family Antedonidae; genus Antedon; species Antedon bifida. The sequence goes on along the minus strand of NC_136233.1, from coordinate 7,896,107 downwards.
AAAATATGATAACTAGATACAGGCCTATAAGATCGAATTATTAGAGTTCTTAATGTGTTTTCGTAAATGTATTCGGTGTCTGAAATAGAATACCAAACAGGAATATCCTCTTAAACTTAACCAGACGAATTATACTTGGAAAACATTGAATGAAAATAGAAAAAATATAAATGTTTAACCAATAATAAAGACATAATTATAACATTGGGTGTCGTTTATTGTGGGTTTGTTGATTAACTTGCTACTTGTCGCAGGCTAAAATAGTGGGGATTTGTTTGGAGTTCCTTGTTTGGTTTTCCGATTCCATCCAACTGTCTACTGACAAATTCCGTCACATGATATCATGTGTATCACATGTGAAGCCTGTATCATGGAATTTACCAATGGTACTGGCTAATTCATGTATGCTTATGATGTAGTCTCGATCGTTAGTTATTATATTCCACTGCGGACATAGTACATCGCACCCCGCCCATCATACATCGCACCCCGCCCATCATACATCGCACCCCGCCCATCATACATCGCACCCCGCCGATCATCTAGTTCCGTTTGCTCTGATGGTTCCTGTTGCGTATGTCACTTTCACTTCATATTACCCGACGTCTATTTGTATTGTACGTTCCTTGATGCCACCTCAAGTATGTTTAATAATTAATTAATAAGATAGAGTTCATAAATTATAAACCATTAGGAATTGTACGTGTTTGTGTCAAAACAGTTTCGTCTAATAATTTGCATTTGTGTACGCATAGGCCTACGTCAATCATAAAAAAAATACATTTTTTATCTTATAATTTGCATTCGAATCACGTATTTGTCAGTTATTGGTATATATATAAAATGTGTTATGAATTATTCAATGTTCGTAACTTTTGTCTCGACCTGAGTAAACAACAGAAATTTGGATACAAATAAAATATTAATTATCATCAGTCTTAAAGAGTAAAAATATTTCCATTAAAAATACGCTTAAAAACTGGATTTATTTTCAGTTCGTTTACGAACGATACATTGTCGTTATAGTCGGTAAAACTGTTCCTGAATCATCAACATGATAATAGGGAGGTTTCGCAACCTTACGATAACGAAAACGGATACGTCACACATTTGTGAAACTTTTGAGCTGATCCCCAATTCATATTCGTAAAACGTATTCGTGTTGACGAATATCACCAGTCATATTCCTAACTACAAAACGAGTATAGTTTTTGATCTATTTTGCACAGGAACGATTCATGATTATAATATAATTATAGATTTATTGAAAGTAATTTACTAAAGTAATTTACTAAAATGCTAGGTCAATTTTGATAAATAGCAGTTTTTAAAGTCCTCACTCGCTTTGATGTTACGCTAGGCCTAGGCAGCCAAGCACCAAGCAACACGTACACGCGCTTCGCTCAAATTTACCGCAGTCATATTTTGGAAGGCGCCCTCAATATTTCGTTGCCATGCGAAACAGATTTTTACTGGCTTACGAAAACGAATACGTGTGCGTGACGTATCCGTTTTCGTTATCGTATTCGTAAGATTGCGAAACCTCTCTAAAACGTTTACGTTTATGACTATTTTTACGCCTGTTACTTCTCTTGTATCGAGCAGCACGGACGGTGAGTACGTTCTCTTGTAGTTAACGCTCGGTGTTTGCGTTGCAAACCCAAATTTCTTTTGTATTAAATTACATCTCAGATATCTAGGTCCAATTCTTCCATTACACCATCTGAATAAGTTATTTATAAGTTAGTTATTTGGTGTAACTTAACCGGAACATGAACAAGTAGGATTATAGAAACGAAATCCAGAGATTCTCTTTCTTATTAGAGAGGTTTCGCAATCTTACGAATACGATAACGAAAACGGATACGTCACGCACACGTATTCGTTTTCGTAAGCCAGTAAAAATCTGTTTCGCATGGCAACGAAATATTCAGGGCGCCGTCCAAAATATGACTGCGGTAAATTTGAGCGAAGCGCGTGTACGTGTTGCTTGGTGCTTGGCTGCCTAGGCCTAGCGTAACATCAAAGCGAGTGAGGACTTTAAAAACTGCTATTTATCAAAATTGACCTAGCATTTTAGTAAATTACTTTAGTAAATTACTTTCAATAAATCTATAATTATATTATAATCATGAATCGTTCCTGATTCAAATTCAGAATGTGCAAAATAGATCAAAAACTATACTCGTTTTGTAGTTACGAATATGACTGGTGATATTCGTCAACACGAATACGCTTTACGAATATGAATTGGGGATCAGCTCAAAAGTTTCACAAATGTGTGACGTATCCGTTTTCGTTATCGTATTCGTAAGGTTGCGAAACCTCCCTATTAACCCTACCTAAACATGTATTTCAAGCAAGCATTTTATAAAAATATTTAAAAAAAAAATAAAATATTTCATTCTATCACAGTTGCTATTTTTTCGGATCTGTGGCAACCTTTTGGTCGCAAATGCTACAGATTATTTCAGAACCCTCTCAACTGGTTTGATTCTCTTGAAGTATGCAAGGACAAACTGGCAAGTTTAGCGACTGTGAATACAGAAGAAAAACATAAGTTCATAGTTGAGAAATACTGCAGCAGCAATAGTAGTAGTGGTGGTCCTTGTGAGCGGTGGATTGGATTCAACGACATAGACGTTGAGGGTGTTTGGCAGTGGGCATCCGGCGCCAAGAATGACGGTTTTAATAGTAAGATTTTTAGATAATGTTAATGCATGTTGGAGCAATAGGCCTACCCCTTTCACATTAACTACCAAAACTCCGGACGGAGACACTTCGTAGATGTTTCACACTTGTGTGGTTGAACTCCGGTGTCCGAGACGAAATCCGGAGCACGATCAATGTGAAGGGTTTTAACCTTTAAAAAGGTCAAAGGTCGCACAATATATTGTTGCATTCAATTGAGTCGACTTTTACCGTTGAGTAGGCCTATAGTTTTTCCGTTGATTACTTATTTAACCGAGTATTTTGAGCGTTGCAATTGTTCTTAACGAAAAAGCTTGCGTTGTCAACGTTTTCTATTCGAATGACTTTCTGATGAGCAAAATGAAAGAATACAAAAAGTACTTAAAGACACCTTCCCAACAATTTGTGACGTTTTGTAAAAATAATACATATAATACTTTAAAAACATTAAACCAGGTCATTGTCTTAATGTACGTTTTATGGTAAATTATGATAAAAAGTGAGAAACAATGCACTACCTAAGTAGCTCGCAGGGACTGACCTCTCGTGGACGGTCTTTTTTTAGGCCTAGCCTAGCTAGGTTATAGTTTTGTAGGCCTAGCTGGTAAACATCGGTAACGTACGACCATCGTACGCTAGCTATACCTAGCCTGGCGTTGTATAGTTGCTGCATTTGTTTTTCTATTTTTGCCAGACTCCGTTGATACAAATTGGAGAAAACCCGGTATTTTCGCTGAAAAAGTTAGGAGTCTTCCATTTGTTTTGGCCTCACGATCGATCGAAAAGTGGGTGCCAATTCAAAGAATATATATCACAAGAATGATTATTCCGCGATTTTTGCATGAGAAATTTGTAACAGAGAGTGATGCCGCCCTCATAGGGCGGATGTATCCAATAGGGTTGGTGAAATCTGTCCACAATAGGTTACTTTTCTGTCCATAATAGGTTACTTTCTGTCCACAATAGGGACTAGAGGGCGCTGTTGTTTGTCCATAATCAGAGCCATATATATAAAGAGTTACGACATTGGATTATAGTCACGTGATATGCAGATCAATTTGTGTCAAACTTGTCTCCGTTAATGCATGTAAAGTATAGGAGCAAGAAAATACTTTAAACTTTTTCTTATATTAAAAAAAATGTAATTGCACATCTAACGGTGAAATATTGATGTGCACAGCGTACAGAAGTACTTGCGGCAAAGAATATTGCGCGCGCGTGCGCTAGTACATTATAAAGTTCGATTGATTGATTTTGGAACGAAACATCCCATAACTACGTCCTATTAATAACAATTTTGTAATATTTTCAATTCATAATGCATGCTTTGATGACTAAATAAAATAATAAAGTGTCATGGATATATTTGTTAATATATTGAATAGGGTATGAACAATATTAAAATAATAAAGGCAAATTATTACAAATGAAATGATGAACGAGTCTCTGAAAGTTTGTGTCAAAAACACACAGAGAGCCATATACTGTATAAAAAGAGGGGTGAATTTGTGTGTTTTTTGTATTGGTTCATGCTTTGATGTATCCTGACTTGCATGTAGGCCCTAGCATTTATTCTTTTGTTATTATAGACACAATATATATATGTTACCAAATTAATACCATTAATAAAATTAATTAATGAAATAAAAACGGAATACAAGCGTTATTTCATAGACAAAAAAATCTAAAAATAATGCATGAACTATAGGAAAACGCTAAACAAAAGAGACGCGCGCGCCCTCAGCGTGCGAATTCTTTGACACAAAAATGGCTTCTAATTTTCAATGTCGTAACTCTTTATATATATGGCTCTGTCCATAATAGGTGACTTTCATAATTGGCTGTCCAAAATAGGTGACTTTTTGTCCACAATAGGGGATTTTATTGGAGTAGTGCGCCATCCATTGTGTTGTCCATAATAGGTGATTTTTTTGGCGTACTCTCGTACGTACGTACGTACGTAGTTTGTTTCGCGAGTAGAAGTAATACTAATTTGCTTTCTCTTCAGACTTTGAGTTTAGGCTACCGACCTAGGCCTAATTAGTATATTATTTAAGTCTCTCTAGCCTAGGGGTCTCTCTAGCCTAGGCCTAGGGCCTAGTCCTGTTAGTTAGGCTACCTCTATACTATATAGGCCTACTTAGGTCTACTACTACTAGCCTAGGGCTAGGCCTAGCTTACATACAGCAGCAGGGTACCTCCCTGCTTACAGGAATACAAATGACATGGGCTCCATATTAGGTAGATATGTTTCCTACTACAAACAACTAGGCCTAGCCTCAGTTATCTTGTTTGTTTGTTTTTTTATTATTTATTAATATAATATGAATATATATACAGACTAACATACTATTTTACTCGTAACTATATTGCCTATTCTGCAGGTCACTGGCGGACTAAGTGACTAGGCCTAGTCACTATTTAATACGGTCTTTTACTACTGCCACCGCTACTATACTTTGAAGACCGAAATCTTCAAATCACAAACATCTAGATTGCTAGATTGAACTATTAAAATTTTTGTTTTTTTTATTATTTTGTGAATGAACGAGTCTTATCCAGACAGTTCGGACAGTTAATAGGTTGGCAGTATAGTAGAACCAGAGCTAGTGTTACTGTGTTATTAATTATGTCATCTATTTAAATCTCACAATTGTTTTCCCATCTTTTTTGCGTGTATTACAGATTGTGTACAGTGTATCTTCTGATCAATGTTATAGTACAGTAGCATGAAAATGTCTATTAACTAAGGTAAGTAACAGATAGGCCCAACCTACAATTGAAGAAAAATACTTTACCCACTACATCTTTTAGGAGATTTTTCAATATGATCAAGATACTGTAAAATCCCAAAAAGAAGCCTATTTCAAAACAGTATTTGTTTGCAAAAGTAATCTCGAAAAGGAGGATACAAATGAGACAAACTGAATATTATCAATACCGTAGTAGAAAAACTTACTGACAATACATTTGAAATGTTCTATTCATTTGCTTTGCTAGGAAAATAAAAGTAGATATTTCTTTGTTTATTTCCATTCATTATAAACATTACAATCACCATACAAAGAATAGATAAATCCACTAACAAATTCATGCAGAAAATATTTCAAAATTTAATTAAATGTTATATTATTAAAGCATTCATTCAATAAAGCCTTTATCTTTAAACATTTAATATAAGTTTTTATATAGTGAGTATGGTAATAATTGACTCTGACAACTGGCATAAACATAAATTTAGTAAAACAATCCTACATATCTTTTTTTTTAAATGCAATAAAATATTTAAACATAACTGTGTCCCACCATACAACATGACAATTTGACTCAGCATTACTAAGATTGAAGTTACTTGCATTATACAATACCTAAACATTATTATAGTGTTTAACTATTTCCTTTTTTTATTATAGGCATACAGATGTTTGATATTCTGCCCATATATCCTGCTGAAATGAAAAGGTACATCATTTCAACATAATATCTTTGATCATATCATCATCGGTCAATACTTATAGTAATAAACATAATAATTATTGTGTATTTTATTTATCTTTGCTATTTTTTAAATTGTAGTTTAACCATATTTTTACACTTTTAAAATTAATATAATTCAGTATTTTTGAATGTGATTTAGATTATGAATAAATTTAGAATACAGAACAAAATTGTTGATTGTACACTGCGTGTATGTAAACTGGATTTATTGTCGTATTTCTAATTATTAAAGATGTATTGTCCCTCAAAAACATGAAAAATTAATTCAATCAGACTTAGAATATGTTATTTTGTAGTTTTAATAAAGTTAATCGAAAAAAAAAATAATGTTTTCACTTGTAAAATGACAAAATAAATGGTTAAATTCAACCAAAAATCCATTGGCTAGCAGCCAATTTGACCATTTTTTGCTTTAAATTACATTTTTTCAGGTAATACATTTTTTTTCAATCTAATTTTTGGTCAATGTGGATAACTATTATGTTACAATAAAATGAAATGGAAAATTTTTTTTTAAGAATTATTTTTTCAGGGGGACAATACATCTTTAAACATTAAAATTGATTCATTTAATTAAACAACAATATAATAAATGGATGAGAACTGCTGCTGTTGATTGACTACTGACTGGGATGATTTGTCATGGATTTTGAAACAAGGGACGACCTAAAATGACGAAATGAAGTGCTGAACTCTGATGTCTTTTGCAATATTAAATTGATAAAGTTGATTTTTATTATTACTGTTAACAAAACAAAAAAAACAAAAAATTAACAGTAAAGAGAAAACATTATCATATATCTATATAACCTATGTGGACTATCATCAGGAATTAAAGGTATAAAGGTATAAAAACGTATTTTACTAAAACAATAGGAAGATTCAAATGTTGTAAGCCTACATATTTACAAAAGGAATGGAAAACCCAAAGATGAAATGAAAAGCTGTTGTCAAGCGTCTTTAACTCCTATAATTTGTAAGATTGTTGAGAAATTGCTTTGATGTATGAATAGTATAATAATATACTAATTACATTTTTTCAGTTTGGAATTAAACAAATGTATAATATTGAACTTTTACTTTCTAAGGTTTTCATTCATGGGCACAGTTAAAGGCTGTAAACATTTTAATTTTTGTTTTCTTGACTTTTCTTCTGCACTGGACGGTGTCTAATAAAAAGAACTTAATAACTCAGTAGCTGTTGGTGAAAACACCAATGGATTCCAGATTTTATTTCAAATAAAGCGCAAGTCAAAGTTGGTGATATTGTAAATAATATTTCTTCTTTTTTAATTTGCTGATGATCACACCACGTCCTATAAAAATAATGATTGTATAATGCTTCAAATAGATTATATTTAATTGCTAAATGAGCAAATGTCAACAATCTTAAAACCTTAAATCCTGTACAATGTGCCATAATATTCTCTCAAACTACTTACATACACACTGTAACTTAGTGAACATTGTCTGATTCTTGCATTATGCATTATATAAAATATGTCTTGGTCAAGTTGAACAAAGCTCTATTACTCCTAGTGGTTAGATTGTAGTGTGGGCACCATTTGAGAAATATTATGTTTAGAGAATAAAAAGTATACAAAGGAAAACAACAAGGAAAGTGATTTTAGACACACTTGGGACATAGGGCCTACCTTATTTGTATAGTTTGAAAGTGCTAGAAATATTACCTATTGGTTGATTGATCACTTTATTTCAGAATAAAAATTTCATACAACAATTAAAAAAAACCGGAAAATCACACTTTAATAGGATTTTTTCTCTCAAAACCTATTTGAAGACTCTATTGAAGACTTGTTTGAATTACATTTAAACTTTTATTAGGAATAAGGTGTTGAAGGGTTACTATAGTTTTTTTGGTTTTGTTGGAATTCAAAAGGCAATTCATAATTCTTCCCAGAAAGCAAATTATTATTTACGATACAACTTTCCTACTATTAACTCAGACTTGGAGGCCTAGGATATAGGCCTACTAGGGCCTAAGCTAGGCCTAGTTTAGTTAGTACTTGGTTGGCCACTATGCCTATACTAGCTAGGGCCAGGCTACTTAATTACTAGTCTACTATGCTATGGAGTTTCCTACACAAGTTACACATTACAAAAATCACCTATTATGGACAACACAATGGATGGCGCACTACTCCAATAAAATCCCCTATTGTGGACAAAAAGTAACCTATTTTGGACAGCCAATTATGAAAGTCACCTATTATGGACAAACAACAGCGCCCTCTAGTCCCTATTGTGGACAGAAAGTAACCTATTATGGACAGAAAAGTTACCTATTGTGGACAGATTTCACCAACCCCGCTCGATGTATACGGACTAATTAATAAGACTTCATTTAATTGATATTATACATTACATTAAATAGAATTATGATAATACATTTTGCAATTGTAAACCATTTTATAATACATATTTAATAATAATATTTAAACAAACTAGTGTACATTCACTTCTACAGAAAAGTATTTACTACCATGCTAAATTAGTTCACAAAAAAGGCCTAACAGCAACACCAAAAATCAACGAAGCGTTACTCAGCACAGCATATTATTTACCATTGCCGCGTACTAATCTACGCCCGGTAAATTAAGTATTGTTTTTTTTTGTCTATAGTTCACTATGTCGGTCGGTCGGTCTGTCTGTCTGTCAATTAAATATCCAAACAGCATTTAACATGATGTTGGCATGTAGTTGATAACATTTTTTATCATGAAAATACTACCGGTGGTCCAGCCTTTGATTAGCATATGAATCTCTTGAGCAACGAAATAGCTAAATTGCCCTAACCATGGATTAAAGAATAGAAGGATATGCATCGACGGTGACATCAAACGATTTTACAACGCGCTTGCCTATACTAAAGCACTGCTGCCAATCAAACAAACACGCTCATTGAACTCCGTGTCTCTAACCGCGGCCCTCTGTAAAACGCTGCGAATCAACTGTTACCTTTTTTGAGACCAAAACGTAACCATGTAGAAATCGTATGCGCAGTCTGAATGTTCTATTGACATGTCTGCGTCGATGATTAATTGACAACAACAATATATTGCTGAATAATTCTGTTTTAGTTTCATCACAATCGGACTACGAAAAGTTCACTTTCTTACGACTAGTAATTTTAAATAGTTAGTAATATTAATAAAATATGCAATTTTTATATTTGAATTATCATTATTTGCCTGCCATCTTCTGTCATTAAAAATTGCGTTAATCTATAGAATATTAAATTATGCATTTGACCATGTATGTTGTTAGCGTGGCCGGTGTTCACCCATACAACAATCGTGTTTTTAATATATGGCTAAGCAGTGGTTTCTTCATAAATCTCCTTAATTATCGATGTGATTATATTTAAATTGTAGTGCCTGGTGATTGGCTAGTGGTTATGTCATCCACACCACATCCAATCATCGGGTCTAATTGAATGAAAACAGCGATCCCTGATCCGGGATTGGCTGGCTATGTATAGTTGCGATTCGTTACCTAGCGGTCGTTTTGAAAAGTACACGCAGGGCAAACTTAATCACGAAAAAACGAAGTACCTATTATTATTCACACAAGAAGTAAGACAACGGTGAGTATATAGATCATGATTACACGTTGTATCTACTACACTTAAGATTAGCCTAGGCCTACCTAGGCAGTATCAATGTCGGCAAATCATATGGTTTACTAGTAAGCCTAGAAGAAAAGGCCTAGCCTAGGCCTAGTATCCTTGCTGATTTTGTAATTTTACATGTAGGGCTAGGCCGATACAACAAATAGTTATTGTCTCAGATGTAGGGCTACTACAGGTCATAAAAACATTAGCGTAGATCAATCGCGGCAGAAACCTATACTAATTACAATTATAGCATTTACAATTCCTCATCAGAAAGGTTATAACTAAATTTGTCGTATAAATTGTTCGTCGCCGTTGTTGCTAGCGCTAAAACATCATGCCACCAAAGAACGCGCGAAAGAAGCGTAGCCAACAAGGTTAGATGTCGTTGCACATGTGCAGTAAACAATATATTAGGCACGCGACCGTTTCGTTGTTACCATGCGGTTAATTAAACTGATAACATTGTGGGCGGTCCGCGGTCTGTCGGCGAGAGTCAAGGAACCCTTGATCTCACGTCGATGCATATCCTTCTATTCTTTAATCCATGCCCTAACACACTCCACTGGGACATGAATACCACTGATTTCGCATCGTGATATTCTACAAAACACTTGATTTTCATGTTCCCACCTAAATATCTCGGCTATTATAAATCGGATTTTTTTGGATAGTAGCTCAAAATAAACTGTAGACAATACTGAACATTATGATATATGTTTGAAATTGTAAAGTTACAAAAAGTATGTGTCATTTTACGTTTTAAAACTCACCATCCATTGCCCGCTGACAGTGTGAGGTCAATTTTTTACCTATTTTCTAAAGCACCACAGTGTTTTATTTGCAATTTAAGATCACTTGTAGGCCATCAATCATTTTGGATAGTTTCTTAAAAGAAAGCTGAATATTCATAGATTCCTTACATACTTTTCGTATGAGCATTGGCTTAAAATAGACTGTGTCAAAATAGCAAAATCTATTTTGAAAAAATCTAAAAAATCCTCAAAAAGGCGGCAAAATTCAAATAGGGTTTGCCTGTTTTATCAGTCTTCACTTGACAGACCGTTGGATTGTAGCTAAGTTTGGGGTTAATTTTTTCATGATATAATTGTAAGTAGCATTTTAATTTTATATCATTCTAATGTTTGATATATAAGGAACAATTGTTAGGTGTTATTTAGTTCTATATGTCGTGTTTTATATTCACAATTGCCAAATTAAGACACCTATGTTTTAATGATAGCGAGCTGGGATCTACCATTTTCACTCGGGTAATGGTTATGTTTATCTTTCTGTGACCTGTTTTGTTTAATGAATAGATGGTAATTATTAAAAAATCTGGAAATGTTCATACTATACTAGTTTATGTCATTTTAATTTCTTTGGTTAAAAAATATAATCAATAATTGTGGAAATTAGTTGTAGTCACAATGGTTGACCCCCCCCCCCCCCCCCTATATAATGGACGATGACAAGACTTGGGTTGCATGAACTTGGTATGAACTTATAAGTAGATAAACAGGTTCTAGGACACCTACCCCCTAGACAGTTACCCCCCGGATGTTTACCACCCGGACAACTACCCTCTTAGGACAACTACACCCCGGACAACTACTCCCCGGACAACTACACCCTTAGGACAACTACCCCCTTAAGATAACAACCCCCCGGACAACTACCCCCCGGACAACTACCCCCTTAGGACAACTACCCCCTTAGGATAACTATCCCCCGGTCAACTACCTATTATACACTGTTGCAGAGTCAGGTTGTTCCTAGGGGGTAATTGTCTGGGGGGTAATTATTGGTGAATTACAGAAGAAAAACAAGAATATCAATCCGCGCGCAATGCATTTTGGGATTTATAGCGGGCCGCTATATTAGAATCGACTTATTTTTCACATTTTTAACCATTTAAAGACGAAAAAAGTTATCGCAATTAAATATAGTTTGTGATCTTAAATTAGATCTAAAAAACGTAGGAAATGTGTCTTTAACGAATGTTGACAACGAAAGTTCCAATTCGAATACGACAAATCATTGTTTTAGTAAAAACTATTTATTCACAGTGTGGAGTCGATCCCAGTGAGCCAAACGATCGTGATGATACCGTGAGTGAACCATATGCGAACCACGGAGATTGTGCCGCGCTGTCTCGAAGATGGTTCACTGTTTTGCTCAATTGAACGAGTATATTTGTGAAAAAGGCACAAAACTACTTTACATGTAATTAAAAGTAATCAGACCCGTAGCCAGGGTTTTTTTGGGGTTTCGGGCGAGCCCCCCCCCCCCCCCCCCCTTTTGCGCGAACCCCCCTTTTACCAGCGAACCCCCTTGAAAAACAAAGGCCCCACAATCGTGCAATTAATTATATTATAGAATACTGTAGTGTACTATATAATTTCTCTGCATAACTCAGATTTTAGTAGGTAAAAAATGTCTCTGTAAGCTGATTAAAATAACCGAAATTGCTCCTTGGCGCCCTAGCCCATCCCAACTGGCCCATCCCCCCACCCCCCCCTGGCCTACAGTTGCTCGCTGCGCTCGCAAAACAATTGGTGTCAAGAAAACCCCCCCCCCTCTCTGATGCATTCTGGAAAACAGTCCACTACGACCCATGTACACAGATTACTCAATCTAAAAGTTATTTTGTATGGAAGACTGCACTCACTCAATTTTATCTGCGGATATTTAGCTTTTAAAACGTGTTCACGGATTTTTTAATGTTTCAATTTAATGTAGTAAAAAAATAGTATATTGTGTATGGTAATCATTGTAATAATAGTTAATTGTTATCGGGCTTTTCATTTCTTTATTACGTTTTACGAAGGCAAGAAAGGCGTATCATTATTTTGGTCAGGACGTGATTGTTGATGTAAACGCGCGACATTGCGACGACACGGAATCACGGTCCTACTAACCAGGGAACCAAACGGAAACAAACGAGGTTGTTGCAAATACCTACCAAACGAGAGTTTTTTTTTCTAAAACGCCACCCTAAACCGGCCATATAACATATATGTTTGGAATCAGCGTCCTAAAATGGTACAGTATAAATTTGGTCCGACAAATTTCCGATGATAGGCCTCCGCAGTAGCCTAGATTTGATAAGCGGTACCAATTTGTCATTTATTCATGTTGGAAGTCATACACATTTAGTAAAAAGAGTTTAGACCTAATACTACTTAGCTAAACCCCAAGCATAGTGGGCTGGAGATTTTTTGTTTCATATTTCAAATTAAAGTCATTTCCGCACAAGTGTCTTGTTCCTTTACAATTTTCGCACCTCTCCACACGAACAGCAACTAGCCTACGCCTCTGACCAGTGATAGGACTCCCCGCCCTCCAATGTGTAGCTCCGGGTGACGTGTCAGACAAGAGATACGGGGAGTTGTAATGAATTCCGATGATTTTATAATTTATTTTGTTGCTCTTGTTACTCTAAATAAATTATTATTGTTTGACCTCACTTTTGTTTTTGCTGCGCATGCGTCGCTTAAAGCGATATCCATTCTAGAATAGGATAAAACATTTATGCTGCCTTTGATCACGGATTAATGAATATTAATTAAAATCCATGCTTTGATGAAAATAATATTTTCACATCTAATCAAATGACGAAAGAGCCATCGTGTCGATACAACGATTGTTTGTTCTATTGATCATGACGTCATTTGTTTGGATTAAAACAATTTTCATTATTTTTATATATTTTTTTATTTGGGATCAGGACCCTATGACCTACAAGCTACGCCCTGCCGTAAAATGTATACGGGACTTACGATATTATAATATGGGCTTATTTTAGGACGTAGAGGCGGAAATGTGACGAGAAGAAGGCCTACAAAGAGAAGGTGACCCGTGAATGGCCTCAGCTACCAATGTAAAAAGACCGACCACCTTCAGAGATTCGCTTTTTTAGGCTGAACTCAACATTTAAAAAAATGAGATTTGAAAAATGACGGTGATTTTGCTATGCTGCAGGATTAGGCTCATGATGGTGATGCTATTTGACTGGCATGTCCAGGTAATAATGGAACACACCACCTGCCGTGCATGTTATAATAATTGCGGAGATACATAATATACGTTTACTTTCTTTGGCCTAAGCAGTATTAGTATATTTAAAATGCATCCATTAAGCATGCTAAACTATATCACTGTCGATTCACACAGTGGAGTTGCCTCAGCGTGTGGTAAGCGCTAGAAGCACGTATTAGAACGCACGACGGGATGCCTATTTGGTCCGGCCTTGGTCGATCCAGCTGTGAACACCTATACATCGAATAACTTTTATTGACAAATGCTATTTTGTCATCTTTGTTAGTTATAATGAAAGACCCTCCTAGAGCGAGGAACCCTAGTGCGCCCACTATTTCCTTCCGTGGTTTGGCGATTCAAAGCCAGCTCACGTCCACCCCTGGAGGCCTAGTAAATTAGCGAAAGCTTGTCCGTTATGCTTGCTTACACATTTCATTTAGCATTCAAGAGCTTAACAACGCACATTGGATTTTGATTCAAAATCTTTCCTGCATTCGTCGAATTCTACAATCAGTAGCCGAAGATTCCATCAATATGTCACGGCGAAAACAAGCCCGACCCAAGGCTCTTAAACGACTTTCACAAGGTGAGTTAGTGGGGTGGTAGTATAAGATTTTGACGAATAGACCTATTAAATAGTTATGCAGACCTATATAATAATTATAATCGTTACGTTTTCAGCTTTATTTTTACCGGAATAGGCCTATAAATAAGGTAATCAATTTTATGACTCAAAACACAGTGTCCCGCACTGTGGCCAAAGTATCCAACGTTATCTCTTCATTCTATAGGATACTACTACTGCTACTACAGTACTAGCAATCATCAATCTGCCTGTTTTTGTGTCAAAAATGTAAGAAATATTTGGTGTAGGCTAAATTCAGGTAGAATTACACTGCACGTGTAGTGAAAATTTGGATCCGTATTATAAAGTGAGCAACTTGGGGATTGAAAATGATCAGAATTTGCTACTTTATAGGCCTATACAATTCTTTTTTATTTATGGTAAATTTCTGTATATCATATTAAAAAATGTTTACAATTCGTAACAGTTTTAAAAACTTATAAATAAAAAACATAAATGTGTTGTGCTGGTACTAACATTGTTAGCCAATATATGGAGAAATGTAATGGAATTGAACAATCTTTCTATTTAAATACAATTTTAGATTACATTGAAAGTAGCAATAGACCTAATTAAATTCCCCTCGCTGAGAGACGAGTATCTGTATAGTTGAAAGTGTACACACAGCGTGCATGAGTGCACTATGTTGCATTGAAATAAAAGTGGAAGTATGAATGTGCGAATGTGAAGCATCAAAATATCAAAACTTAGCATTAAAGTGATCATTTTACGAAATTGAAAAACGTTGAGTTGGTCTCGTGGGACAAAAACCCATGCGTCATTGTGGTTCGTGATGAGGGCTTTCTTTCGGTTTTACACCAAATTACACTTGTAGGCTTTCCATTTTCAATATTATTGGTACCTTGGAGGGATGATGACATTTTCTTTCTTATAAATACTTCTTGAAATCCATCAGCAACAGACCAGACTTAGTCAAAATCTTCTCTGGGGTATAAAGTGAATGCTCATGGGTTTCTCAAAGGGAAAGTACGTTAGGTTTAGTTGAGTCGCTTCTTATGTAGCTTAGTGATATGACGCTCCCTCGTTGATTTGAACGAAATAATAAATTCGCATAAATTAAATGCCTAATTTTTATGTTTCAAAGGACCATATCATGTGATTGTGATGGAAATTCTTTCCGTGGCATGTATCGGTGCATAATAATGTATACAATCATTATAGTTAGGAGCATTAATACTTTTCTGTTTCTTGGCCTTTTATTAAATGTTTATTGTATCATTTAACTTGACATCATGTGTATAAGAAATGTTTTAATACTCTTTATCCCTTTGTTGCAAATACTTTTTTCATATTTTTAATTGCAATATTTTGTTTATTTCTATATTGTCTATTACAGTAGTATTATAATAAGACATCGGGTATAAAGCGTCTCGCATACACAGAGCCAAAATGGCATATTGGACTTGCACAGTGTATAGATTCAAACCTTACGGTTTTCATTAAATATATCATTCCATGCTATCATCCTAATTATCTAATTTTTTCAAACTTTTGCATTCCTCTTTTTCATCTCATCCATTTTGTCTTGGTGAAAAGGGAGGATATTTTATATTCCTCCTCTGAGTTTATAGCCGATTTTAATAGTACTGTTTATAGTCTTTTATTACCATGTTTTTATCTATATATTTTAATTAACATCTTTAACATTGTAAATGAAAGCAAATATGGTTTTTTGAAATCAATCATCTTATTATGTTAAATATGCATGTATTTTAACTACTTTTAACACTGTAAGAACCTTTGTAATATACAATCGAAAGGAAAAAATATGCATACAAATATTTAATTGTTACAAAATAATGTACATAAAAAGCAGAGAATTATAATAAAAGTGGGACGAACCCACACAAGACACAAACAATGTAGCCTAAGGTGTGTCGGTCGTCTATGGATTTTAATATATATATATATATATACTGTATAAATACTGATCGCATCCAGATCGATGAGATTACAAATATTATACAATTGCGTAGTGGCGGGTTTGGGGTGGTGTTTGCTCTAGACGGAGACGTGATCTCAAGAAAGTGTTAAGAAAAGGAAAAAATAGTTAAAATGTTGTACGTCTCATCTCAAGTCAAGCTGTAAATCTAGCGACCCCCGGGGTTAACTTAGCGACCCCCGGGGTTAACTTAGCGACCCCCGGGGTTAACTTAGCGACCCCCGGGGTTAACTTGTTTCGTAATTTTGCTTCCTGTTAATTTTGATCCCTTTTTCTCTCTTTGAAAAAATTGATTTTCACCAACAATAAAAAAAAAAAAAAACATGCTTGATGTTTTTGAAATAAGATACAGAAATGAAGTAATTAAACGTTCATCGACAAGATTGTAGGCCCATATACACTACAGTGGGCCTACTGTAAATGAATCTACGTCTTATTCATTTTATTTAGTACTGTTACTAACATACGCTTTTAACATCGCATAATAATATTACCTATCCTAATCTGCCTAAACCGAATATACATATTATAAATCATATAATAGACGACGGCGAAGACGATGAGAAGCGATAGCTATGTATTTCCCAAATCCCCCATTGAATCGGCAATCTTCAGACAAACATTATGTGAACTATGCCTCCTGAGACCCAGTGTTTTACGAAATGGTATTTGCGATGATTTAGATTTGGGCCTTACTTCTCCCATCGGCCGCGAGCAAAATCCTTGACAAAATCCCAGGATACCGATGTAATATTAAAAGCACTCATTCAAGCAGCCAATAACATTTGCTTGCGCGTACGACGTAAATCCCGGAGGATATACTGGTTCCCATAGGAGGTGGAACAGAGCTTTCTCAACAATCGCATGGTGATAGCGACGTCAATTTGGAGACAAGTGGGACACCAGGGAATTGAAATGGCTTTAATTGGAAGCGCTGTCAAGCCCAAGAGAGTGCTGAACAAGCTAGTGTATACGAGCAAATCAAGCAAACAACCTGAAGTAAAGAAGGTCTTAGACACTAACTCTTTATAGATGTGTCTTTAAACGCGATATATTATTATAAAATGTTAGTGTATTCGAATACACACACACTCACACACACATTTAATTCGTATTACCTAAAAAAACGATACAATATATCATTAATTAAATTATTTAAATTATTAAAACACAATTATTTCAACCAACATTAACAATAATACTAATTGAACTCGTCACATAGCATGAGTTAGTTAGGCCTATAGGTGCGCAACCGCAACATGCACGTATGTACGTAGAATATTCGCGCATAAATCGATTATGCCATGCCATCATAATGTGATGTGTGTTTATTTTGTTGTGCTGAATTATATATATTCTGTCTCATACAGTAGTATATACTAGGCCTACTACTACTGTACTATATATATTGTAGCATAGGTGAAATTACAGGACCAACCTCAAATGAACAAGATATATTTCTTACAAAAACCGTTTTAAGTTTTAATTAAAATGTTCTTTCTTCATTAAATTATGCTTTTTTATTGATTATTTATTTAATAATTTAAGAAATGATAATTTATTATCAATTATTGTAGTTTAACAATCAGTAGTACAGTAAACATTACATTTGTGTAACGTAAAATAGTCTGAAATGCTCTATTTAATCATAAAGCAGGGTCTATCGGCTATATAACTGTTTTGAGGATGTATATTATGTATATTATGTATATTATGTATATTATGTATATTATGTATATTATGTATATTATGTATATTATGTATATTATGATTAGATTCAGTTTTCCTTCTGTTGTAGCTTATCAGTGAATTAATTAAATCCGTAATCAAACAATCAACTTATATTTCAGAACATTAAGACTGTGGCCTACATGTACAGACCAAAAATATATTTTTCAACTAAGCTATAATACTTTTCATATTCCGGGATAGGGGCGTTACTCAAGGTCGTAGTGACCCACATTCCAGTAAACAACATCATCTATGCACACCAGGGAAGCTTGCCTGTACACCATTTGCCAAAACATAATGTTGAATATAACTGCCTAATTTTTGCTTTTACATGTGATTCTATGACGAAATAGATGAAAATCCGACATTTTGAATTCAGCCGCCCATATAATATGATGACGTCACAACATCCGATAGTCAAAATCCTTAAATCAATAGTTTCCGTAATAGGCCTAATAATAATATAAACACGAGGGTCCTTTCATTCTTTAAAAGTTATTCAAATTTGTAGGCATGATGACGTTAAAAAAATTTTAAATTTGAGAAATCTGGCACGGCTTAGCGAGATGCGCTCTATTAAATCATAGTCAATTTAACGAAGTATACATTTATAACACTCATCACAGCTTCCATTATACGTTTTTAAAATGGTCGGTCACCTTTCATCCTGAGTAAGGTGATTTAATACATTTCAAGTGCAACACTTTAACTTTATACGTTGCATAAGTGAATTAAAATGCTCGAAATGTCCTGAAACATTCGTTATGAACTTATTTAGTGAACGCCATTTTTATGACACAGCAGGAAGATAACACTTTATAATTATTAAGTATACTTTTGTCAGGTTTCTTTGTCTATTAGGCCTATTAGTTATAAATTTATGATACAGTAATAGCGCCCTCTGTTGATATCAGAAAAACGAACACTGGCGAATAATAATTATGAACAAGAAATATTTCTTACAAAAAACGCTGCTCGCTTATTGACGTAACAGTTTTAAAGATATGTTGTCCCTCTGAAAAATATTTGTTTTTGAATGTGTCATTTTATTGTCACATAATAGTTATTCACGTTAACCAAACAATTATTTACTTGAAAAAAATGTAATTTAAAGCAAAAAATACTTCAATTGTCTGTCAGACAATGGTTTTGGGGTTATAATTAAACGTTTCTTTTCTCTTTTTATACGTAAATAAATATTATTTTTTTGTTACAGAAGTGAATAACTTGTATTTGAAGTAAAATACAAAAATTATTCCTACTTTGATATGAAACAGACTCAATTTCTGTCACTTTAGTTTATTTTATTGCTAAGGTCAAGTCTGGGGGTCACTTCATCAAGCCTAGAGATACTTCAAGTGTGAAGTATCCTATTACAAACAAAAACTTTAATGGACTGTTTTGATAATAATTCAATGATTATCTGACAGCTTTGCTTTGGGATTTGTAATTTTAGCATGACGTGTCCTAGTTTACAAAAAACCAAAAACGTCGGCCTCTAGTACTATAACTGCTGCTTGCTTTCAGCTTCTGAATGAGTAGTCCTCTTGGGACGTAGCAGGCTAAAGCAGCAGCGTGAAAACAAGAGTTGTGATTATAAACGACTCATGTATTACCCCGTGATCACCTTTACTTAATAGGCCTATCCCTCCTTTTTTTAAATGAATATTTGTTAATGTTGAAGATGTATATATTTATTTATTTATTTATTTTATATTGATGATAATTTATGTGTAACTTTTGCTTTGATTTTCTTTTTTATATAGGCCTATGGCCAATTGTTTTTATTATTCTTCATTTGCATACTTCGTTGTTATGATTCTCTGCCTGTAGAATTATTTTCATTACTGATGATGATCCAATAAAAATCGAAACGGTGAAATTTGATTTTCCTCTGATTATTTGATTTCATACTATGTTATTTAAAGTTTAATTAACAAAATCAGTGCATGTATGGTTATTAGCCCAAATTGACTTAAAAACCATATACTGATTTTCCCTAACAATTTTCAGAAATTACCACAGTCTATACATTTTGTAATGCAAATTTAATCATATGCCATGTGTTTTACGAATTAAATGGAGTATTATGCAACTAAAAATAGTATGATGTAATTTTGTTTACGGTAGATATGTGGGAGGATGGAAAAACAAATGCTCAGATTTGTGAAGAAACCAATTCTATGTTTACTCAAGACAATGACAAAAGTTGTGAAGGTAATGATTCAAGCACATCTTTGGTCTATAGCTATATCAATATTCATTTACAAACAAACTTCGTTACCCATGTATGCATGCATAAATATTGGAAAAAATAATTATGATTGCTACAACTATGTTTCATAATTATGTATTTTCGCGCCGCGCCTTTAGGTAGTTACATTCAAGAGGACGGAAGCATTATGAAACTGCATCACATGGAAGCTTATAGTTTACTAAGGCTGAAAAATGGCCATACGCAGAAGAGAGGCTATGAGATGTATGCAGACAGTCTAGACCTGTTCAATAAACAATGTTTTCGTTTTTGCCTTCAACATAGGCCGTGGAATAATACCATCAATTTGAATTTATTATTGAATAATGGTCAAAAGAATCCTTCCTCTATGGTAAATATATTTGGCGAATGGTGTGTATGAAGAATTGTTTGATTAGTGTGTACGTTTGTCGGCGGTTGGGAAATTAGAAATTTTGTTTACTGGTATGTGCGTCACTATGACCTTAGGAGTAACGTCCCTCCCCCGAAATAACAGTATTAGTTTAGTTTATGATTTTGTTTTTGTTCTGTACAGGCCAAGGACTTTGTTCATTTCAGATTAGGCCTAGGTCTATGTACGTTACACAAAATGTTTACTACTGATTGTTAAACAATAATAATAATAAATCATTATATATTAAATAATCAATAAAATAGCATCAAGAAAGAACAATAATTAAAACTGTTACGTCAAAAAGTTTTTTGTAAGAAATATTTCTTGTTTATAATCCCTAGTTAAAAATTGATTTGAGAATTTTAGACTTAGACAACTCGTAGAACACCTTCTGAGTTGTGAATAAGAACATTTGAATGGTTTATGACGAGATTGTTCTGAAATTTAAAAGAACAATCGTAAAACAAGAAATATTAAGAAATGATGATTTATAATGATTCTTATATTATGTTATTTTTGTTTAACAATCAGTAGTAAACATTTTGTGTAACGTCTGAAATGCTCTAATAATTATAAAGTATCGGGTATAAATACATAAATGTACAGTTACTGTTACTATTCAATGATATCTGACGGTATTTATATCCGGCCTACGTTTACAGTCAAAACGAAATAATTGTTTATTGACTACACACACTACTATCTACATACATCATTCTCATAGACTCTGAGCGCATGTCCAATTCGAGTTTACAAATAACCATTTTTTAACCTTAGTAATCGAGTATTATGTTATTCAACTATAAGCTCTCGCATGTGAACTGTTTCCTAATGCTTCCGTTCTCTTGAATATAACTTTCTAAAGGTGCGGCGCGAAAAAAATGTATGAAGGGATACTTTCGAAAAGTGATGGGAAGAGCCTCGAAATTGGTGTTTATAACCGATTTTGAACGTCGGAGACCGTGCTCTTGCGAAGTTTCGTGTTGTCTTTTTGAACGGGAAACGTAAATTGATACTTCAGCCTTCCCGGGAATTAGAAAGATGACATCAGAGGCTGACGGTTGAATAACTAAATTATCACAACGACGGCCGTGTATGCTAGTCATGAGATAAATCTTTATTTCTTTACATTGGACAGTTTCTCTAATTGGACACAGTAAAGAACCACTGTCGTTAGTCTGGACACAATTTCCACATGTTGGACAAACCGAATATTGGAAACTTTCACTTGGACACGATATGACGCCACCAATTGTCGTTATTTCAGCCTCATTTTGGACAAATATTTGTATATTTTAGACAAGACTCAATATACTATATTGCAGATTACATGCGAGCGAGCAGAAACCGATTATATTAGTCGGTTCGTGCCGAACACTAAATTTAATCGATTAAAGTAGGGCATCGTTTTTTAATAGAAATGGACATTTAGGTGGAATTTATTTTGTTGTTCATTTAAATTTGAATAGCGAGACACGAAAAGAGAACCACCAAGATTTCTTACCGACAATGCCGAACGACGAGGCATGTCATTTGTCAAAGTAGTAGTATAATACGTACGACCAAGAGTTGAATAGAACGCAGGTTCTTCCTAGGACTAGATTTGATCAGACGCAATATAAATGGTTTATGTATGTATGTATGTATGTACGTACGTTTACAATTGGTTATTATATGTTCAATTTCAAATTTTCAATTTAGGAATACTTCAGTTAAATATGAAGCAGAACGTCAAACAAGCTTTATCAGATGACGAAATGGAAGTTGAAAATGTGTTCTTAGAGGAGGAGGACGAGCAAGAAATGTATAATTGCGGTACATGTGGTAGTATCTTTGCTGGTATTTCAAGATTCATGGATCATCATAGCACAATTTGTTCAGCATCAATAAATGCACGTATGTAATAATCAGTTTTAATGTTTCTGTATATGTATGATTTAAATACCAATAAGTTAAACTAGAAAGCACTCCGAGAGGGATCAATGCAGATTAATATTTGACATAAACCTTTGTATAGTAGGCATATACATTTATTGACATTTCTTTACAAGTCGCGTGCTCTCAGAAAAAAATGAACTTTCAAAAAGTAATGTACTTTAAAACTTTTCTGTACATCAAAACAGTTCAAAAAGTACAGAAAAGCGATAAAACGCATAGTGATACCGGACCGACAGACAGACCGACAGACCGACCGACCGACATAGTGAACTATAGAGTCGCGTTCACGCGACTAAAAATATGGTTTTTCATTGAGCTTGATGTTGATTTTTGACCACCTTTTTAATATTATTTATTTGCAGATCAGCACGTAGATAGTGATGACTCGCCAATAAACACAGAAGGGGGTGCTTACCAATGTCAGTTTTGTTACAAAACCTTCTGTCGACTAAGTTACTTAAAACGCCATGAACAGATACATAGTGACAAAATGCCATTCCGATGCGAATATTGTAGCCGACTGTTTAAGCATAAAAGGAGTAGGGACAGGCATACTAAATTACATACGGGTGACAAGAGATATCAATGTTCACAGTGTAACACTTGTTTTGCCCGCAGTGACCATCTGAAAATTCATATTAGAACTCATGAGACTACAAAACAATTTCAATGTACAGTATGCAATTATATGTTTGATACATTAGCTTTACTAACTTCACACTATCAAATATGCCATAACCATGCCCCATCCGTTGATGATGCAAAGGACAATACGACTGAAAGTAGACAACAAAATACATGTGAAAACGATTTGTCTAACCAGGGTATCAATGATGAGCAAAGATCAGCAAGCGTGCCGAAAGATGGTATTAGTTTAGAAGGACGACTTGAGTTCAAGTGCCCTATATGCCCGCAAATGATTTTTGAGAACGAACAAGCATTACTAAAACATCATAAAAGTGACCACCAGTCTGGTTATATGCATGTCTATTCATGTTTGCACTGTGGCAATGAATATCACAGTTTGTACAATTTAAGAGAGCACTTGTCTTCAATGCATCCTGATGGTAGCACGACGATAGCTACAGATGTAGGGAATCTGTCACACAATACGTGCATCTTCTGTCGAATTACATTTGTAAGCAGTGACGCTTTGCAAGCTCACATGAGCAGTAATCATCCCTCTCAGGAAAGTGTATTGCAATGGAATGCCAGTGGTCGGTTTATGTGCCCTCATTGTCGAATAGAATTTTCTTCTGATCATGCACTTAAAGAACATTCATCAATCACGCACGGTATTGATAGATCTGATATATCCGAACAAAAAACTATTGTCTGTCCTCATTGCACAAAAGGCTACCAAAACGAAGAGGTTTTACGCGCACACATTAATCACACACATAGAGATCATCACTTAAATATAATGCGCTATCCATGCCCTTACTGTATAAAGCAAAATTTATTTGATTCCATAGAACAACTTCAGCTGCACATAGAAGTGTACCACAAGAGTAGCCGGATACCTATGCATCTCTGCCCTGAAGTTGATTGTAAATTATATTTCAACACACAAGGCGACCTCACAAATCATTTAAAAAATGATCATAAGGTAATGGATACTGAGGCCCGTACGCTTGGTATATCACCGGAGCCATCGCCCTCTATCGGAACTAATAATGAAAGTTATTTCTCGTGTCCTAGTTGTCGAAATGAATTTCAAAGTGAATCACAGCTCATGATCCACGCAGTTAATCACTTCAAAGCTGTCAGTTCGGAATATGTCTGTCGAGATTGCGGAAAATCATTCAAAAAGCCAGATGAACTTCAAAAGCATCTTTTTGAGATTCATGCTCACCATCTTTATAAATGTGCTCTTTGCAAAGAAGTATTCGATTCAAAGGTTAGTGTACAAGTTCACTTTGCCGTTAAACACAGCAACGAGTGTAAATTGTACAGTTGTACGCAGTGTGGCGTTGTATACCAACGCGAAGAAGACTTCATTATGCACGTCAGAATGCAGCACGTAAAGGTTGACCAACGCTGCAATATATGTGGACTTATTTTCAATTCAAATGTTCAATTACAAACTCACCTAAGTTCACACACCCTCGCATATCGTTGTTCCCAATGTAATACAACTTACGGGGACACAAGAAGTTATGATGCCCATATGAAATCGGTACATAAAATTGTCCCGAGTCCAACCGTCTCTCTGAATGGTAATTCTACCAAGTCACCACATGAACACACACAACCGACAATTAACAAACCTGTTATCTCTTTAACGTTAGACCAGACAAAAATTAAGAATTCTCCACATAGCAGTGAGGACGGTGAGGAAGGCTGTTTTATCTGCCAAATATGTGATGTTAAGTTTCCACTAAAATCACTTCTCGACCGACATCACTCTAAAGAACATAACATTAAATCCAGGCGATTGACATCAGATGTCTACTTACCAACCGTATCATCTGGTGTTCGTTGTTGCGAAAATAGTCAAGGAATGCCACTATCAAATTACAATGTCAAACGTTTTAAAGCATCCTCTGAAAATTCAGATGGCCTTAATTGTATGTTCTGTCACAATTCGATTCTCGGAGAAAACGATTTGGTGTTCCATTCAAAAAAACATAAAAACAGAGAAAATGAATCCGATACAACGTATTATTGTGTAGTTTGTATGATGCAACTAACATCTATACGAAATCTTCGAATTCACGCTCATTTTCACTTTCAAACGTCTTCTTCAAATGATTCCAGGCCGCAAAATTGCGTAATGTGTGGTGACAATTTTAGGCCAGCAAATAATGATGAATCTCCTGTCTGCATACGATGTATTTCTGTAGATACTAGAACTCAGAAGCAATCGTTTTCAAAACCTGCAGAAAGCGTAGATATCCTAACGAAGCCAGGTAGTTATCGATGTAGTCACTGTGCTGTAAAATTTGAAAGCGATGTCGAATTGGCAAAACATGAATTACTACATAATGAGGTTAAGAAAAAAACTTACCAATGCATAAAATGTCAAAAAACATTCACATCAGAAGATGAGATACACGCACACGTGACGTCACACATGCTAGCAGAAGGCATTTATCATGAGTGTAAACTCTGTAAAGAAGTGTTTGATTCTCCTGCAAAGTTACAGTGTCACTTAATTGATCATACATTTCCGGATAAGAACTATGAGTGTCCGAAATGCAATGCTAAGTTCATTTTTGCTATGGACATCCAAGCACATGTAATTGAACACGGTATTGACGCACGTGAACACAAATGTGACTTATGTAATCAGACATTTTTCTTTTCAGCCGAACTAATGAACCATGTAGCAAGTTACCATCACTTTGAAAACGGAAGACTACGCGAGGAATATCGGTGTTATGAATGTGGCCGACAATTTATTTCTAGATCTAACCTTTACAGTCATATGAAAACACATACGGCCAAGGAACGAGTATGTAGATGTCCGTTATGCCCTGAGGTTTTCCGTAATACGCTAGCAATGCAACAACACTATTTTCAGTCTCACACGGATGTTGAACTTGTTCGTAACAAAAAGTCATTAAAATGTCCTAAGTGCGACAAAACGTTTATATGCGCTTCTGCCCTACAAACCCATATACGCCAACATAATCATTTGAGTCCATATTCATGCAATGATTGTGGAAAAACATTTGAACTGGTTCGAAATCTAACGGTCCATATGGCAATTCATAGTAATGCAAACCCATTCCAATGTCCGCTATGCGATAAAAGATTCTCCAAAAATGAGCAAAGAAAAATGCATTTAAAGTCTCACTTCAATGGAATGACTTTTTTAAAGCAAACCGATATCCAAAACCATATGTTGAATCATGTGAAAAAAACTAATTCACAATATAAGTGTTATGTATGTAGAGCAGCCTTCACTGATGAATCCACTTACAGACAACATATGCAACTTATGCACGGAGTCCAATATGACCAAGCACATGAAGATTTAACTGTTACCTCATTTGAGTTAGATAGCCGGAAAACTGAGACACATAGGCCTACAAAAAAGGGATCATATACTAAAATTCCTGAAAATTGCTGTGCTATGTGTAATGCCATGTTTCCAGATGATGTAGCGCTATATGGACATTTACATACCTTTCATCGTATCCAGTTTTCATCTGAAGAACAAATATGCTATCTCAGTGATGCTACGAAACCCTGTAGTAAGACTGAGTCAGAGGCATCTCAAGTACATTTGACTGTACACAATCCCTATAATGACTCTATTCTGACTGATAAAACTACTATTTTAAAGGACAGTCACGATAATAATCGCATTTATAAAGAAAAATTGGAAAAAACAGCTGATGAAAAGCTATCGTGTCCACTTTGTGACGATTACTTTTCAACTCCAGAGTCAGTACGACATCATCTGACACAAATACATTGTGCTACGACAAGTAAGCGAAAAAGAATGGAAGAAAGTGTTGGTGTTGATAACAAATCAAAGGAGATTTTAACAAAAACCTCTTCCAGAATGGATACCGGTAACTTAGAATTTTTGTCGGACGGTGATGTGTATAATAATTAGGCCTAATTCGAATTATTTAAAAAAAAATAAATCTATTAACATATAATTTATTTACAACAAATGAGGTTTATTGGGTAGTTAGGCCTATATACATACCTGTATTTTGAAGAGCTATACTGTATGTATGATGTTTACAATAAAGTGTTAAAAAAACATAACATCTAGCCTATAAAGCTATTTCATTCATTCCGATTTAATCCAAGTAAAATAATATTTATTGTCATGACCACAAACATGTTTGTTTGCAGATGACAACTTAAACATGCAACTTACGTTTCTTTATCTATTATTATATGAAGAGTTTGAAACATAGATAAATGACTTCCTATAATCAGATTTTGTAACTACATATTCATAATTTAAATGGTGATAATTGAGTAAAAGTAATTGTTTATAACCATATGAGTGTATACAAATTATATGAACTTGTTTAGACAGCTATTTCTGAAAAGAAAAAACATATACATTTATTTATTATGCTGTGTAATTCTGCATGTATATGTATAAAGGTTAAAAATAGAAAATAACGAAAAAGGTAGAAAAATTAAATGTAACGTACGAAAATGACGAATTTGACTTATACGTATTAAAGATTGAATAAATAAAGGTGGTGGTTAACCACAAAAGAAAAAAAAAGTAATTTACAAAGTCACATCTCTGTCTCTGAAAACATGCAAATTATTAATATTATTATATTATCACTAAGGTAAGTAGATTACAATTTGAATTTCATTTCATTTATTCATGGTCAAACACAGTAAAATATAGTACATGCTTTGACACTATTTTGTTTGTTCAAAGTTCAAAATTCATATAAAAAATGTGTGTATAAAATGAGCATTAAATGATCAACGTTTCAATGAATAGTATTAATTATACTGTACTTTGTTATATGAGTTACCTCCTCCATTTATAAAAGTGAGCTACCGTAAATCTTCTTATTTATAACCCTGGGTTTTTATTCTTCTTTGATTGTTTTTTAGGGTGGGTTACTATTAGAAGGGGAGTTACTATTAGAGTAGTGGGTTACTATTAGAGTAGTGGGTTACTATTACTAATCTTAAATTAGACACCTGGAAATAGTAACCCACCCCCAACTTTTCCGGTCAGTAATTCATAGCAAAATAATAAAACAGTACGAATAAACAAATTTGGTTGAACTTTATTTTATAAACTCAAAAACACTCAATCCTCCCCCAGTCCCGAGATCAACATGCATTATCTCCTTATTTTCAAAATACGGCTGCATCATACGTTTTTGTGACTCTAATATGGGTTACTATTAGAGTAGTGGGTTATTATTAGATTGACTTATAGGGTGGGTTACTATTAGAAGGGAGATTACTATTAGAGTGTGGGTTACTATTAGAAGATTTACGGTATTTTGAAAAACAAAATGTGATTCAAGCCCTCTTATAAAAAGAGTTAACGGAGTATTATTGATTGAAATCAAAATATGTTTATAGAGTACGGTGTTATCATTGAGTTTGTACGATTTTTAATTGTATTTTGTGCACACATAAACATTTCACACTTAGTTATTGGCTTTTGCGCGCGCAGTCTTATTCTTCTATCTGTCATGATTTAGCTTTAGAAACACCCATCAGTAAGGGCTACATTAAAAAAAATGATACAAATTTATTTTCGGTATTTAGATTTTTCACGCTGCTGCTTTAGCCAACTACGTCCCAAGAGGACTACTCATTCAGAAGCTAAAAGCAAGCAGCAGTTCTAGAGGCCGACGTTTTGATAATTTGTAAACTAGGACGGGTCATGCTAAAATTAAAATCCCCAAAGCACGTCTGGGAGAAGAGAGTCTATGAAAAAAATTGCTGATAATAGGCCTACAGTATTATATAGATGCATGTAGACAGTAATCTGTAAAATCTTGTTCAATAAATAATGACTTTGTTTTTGCTGTCAACATAGGCCAGTATTATAACAATTTACTGTCAAATAATCAAAACATTATTTCTGGTATTTACAATGAGTCCCATTTGACTGTCAATCTAGACCGATATTATAATACTGTAATTCGCTGTCATTGAATTATTATCAAAACAGTCCATATAATAGTAACGTTTTTGTTTGTAATAGGATACATTTTTTTTTTTTTAATTTCATATTTCATGGTACCAAAAACAGGACCGACGCAGCGGTAACACACACACAAAATAAATATAAAAATCAAATTCTGCAATTAACAATTTGTTCACACTTGAAGCATCCAGGCTTGATGAAGTGACCCCCGGCCCAGATTTGATCTTAGCAATAAAATAAACTAAAGTGACAGAAATTGAGTCTGTTTAGCCTATAATAAAGTAATATTATTTAGACATCATTTTTATTTAATTATTTAATAAGCACATCATCTTTTACAGATTCAGTATTTTTTTATTTTTCAATTTATGCGACATAATTATCAAAGTATGAATTGTTGTTGTATTTTACTTCAAATACAAAAGTTATTCACTTCTGTAACAACAAAATAATATTTATTCACGTATAAAAAGAGAAAAGAAACGTTTAATTATAACCCAACAACCATTGTCTGACAGACAATTTAAAGATGTATTGTCTCTTTGTCAAATTAAAAAAAAATGAAAAATAAAAGATTTCGAAAAAAGGTGGGTCATTTTGAAGTATCATAATAGTTATTAACTTTCACCAAAAATTAGTCGGAAAAAAAATCATTTAACTGAAATACAGACGTTTTTTGGTTAAAAAAATAACTTTGACTTCCAGTCAAAGTTTTCCATCAAAACATATCTCATAATGCAACGCGCTTATTTGGCTACTCTGTATGCATACTCATAAAACTTCCTCGCGATCTGTGTGAAAACACCTTCTCAACCGTGAAGAGTTGTAAACAATCCTAATTAGCATCATGCATAACGTATACTCATGGTTTGAAATCTTTGTTTACTTTCGCTTGCGACGATTTTCCAGACGAAATGTAGTCAAATTAATTTAGCTTTTAATTACGTAAAATTGTTGTTTTTGACTCGAATTTTCGACTTAAAGTGAATAACTTTAATATTACTTTGATATGGCCAATTTAAATTTAGAATATTTTGACCTTCATTTTTTTGTGTTTCAAGGGACAATACATCTTTAAGTATTTTTTGCTTTAAATTACATTTTTTCAGATAAATAATTGTTTGGTTAACATGAATAACTATTATGTGACAATAAAATGACACATTAAAAAACACATTTGAAATAAACATTATTTTTCAGGGTGACAATATATCTTTAAAACTGTTACGTCAACAAGCGAGCAGCGTTTTTTGTAAGAAATATTTCTTGTTTATTTTGTTTTCGGTTGTTTATGGTTGTTTTCGGTGATTATACTGACCGGATTGTTACGTTAGTGGGTGATACAGGGGACAGGATCAGACAATGTTACTAATATGACTAGATAACATTTGACGATTTTGAGATCATCTTACTTTAAAAATCAATGCGGCTGCCGACGATGTTTTTTAACACTAAGAATTTAAAATAGCATTGGCACTGTAGGTAAATTAGGCATATCAATGACGAAACAGCCATAAAAATCGGTTAAATAATACCAGAGTTGAAAAAACCTCCCTAAAATAGCTGTTTTTCTGTGATGTCGTGCCGTTCAGCGGAAATCGCTCGGGATTTTTTTGGTACATAAACAGAAAGAAATGGGACCAATTTAAAATATTAATATTTATAATGTAAACCAGTTTGTGAAAAACAGTATTCGGGCAAATCATTTTTTGTAGAAGAAGATTGGTAAATGCGAAGCATCCTAGTATCATGTGCGGGTATGTTTCAGCATCGAAAGCCATTAGACAGTGTATACACCACCCTCGAAAAACATCCCTTTTCGGGGCAAATTATATTAACCTAAATTTGTTTTAATCGTCTATAACTAATTATCTATACCCTGAGTAAAAACGTTCGGCGCGATTTACTGCCCTATTATCAGTGGCGGATACAGATACAAAAGTTATTCACTTCTGTAACAAAAAAATAATATTTATTCACGTATAAAAAGAGAAAAGAAACGTTTAATTATAACCCAACAACCATTGTCTGACAGACAATTTAAGTATTTTTTGCTTTAAATTACATTTTTTCAGATAAATAATTGTTTTGTTAACGTGAATAACTATTATGTGACAATAAAATGACACATTAAAAAACACATTTGAAATAAAAAATATTTTTCAGGGTGACAATATATCTTTAAAACTGTTACGCCAACAAGCGAGCAGCGTTTTTCGTAAGAAATATTTCTTGTTTATTTTGTTTTCGGTTGTTTATGGTTGTTTTCGGTAATTATACTGACCGGATTGTTACGTTAGTGGGTGATAGGTCGCACCCTCTGCACGCTGCCACCCCCACCTATAAATCTGGAGAAAAAAAATTATCCTACCATAAGGAAAAAAAATTGGGGAAAAAACGTAAAAAAGAGTAAAGTAGGCCTACTTTCACTTTTAATTAAAACACATTGTTTCAGTGCCGTGCTAATTTAATTTTTATTAGAGGTCACCATTGCCGTTGCTGTCTGTAAATTTATAAGAGTTGCGAAATGAATTGCCTATTTTCGCCTGAAAAATAAACGCATTTTGGTCCCTGGATGTAACATGATATTGACGCGTGTATCGTACCCATTCTAGGGGCACGAACGATTCGTACAAAGGACACCGCCATACAACCGCACGTAGGCCTACCCATTGTTTATATCGCTGGCAGTCAGCAAGCATAAATAAAAGTGTATATACGTAAAAAATGGAACGCCGTGGTTGCCTACAGATCATCAACACAGAGGATATGTTAATAATAATATAGTACACTAACTGTGGTAACTGTGTACTGTAGTATACATTATAGCAACTGATTCTTTAGGCCACCCACCCAACTGTATCAATACCTTATATTTATAAATTTAATTTCTTCAACATATTGATGTAAATAAATATTGAGCTATAGGCCTAGGCCTAATAAGCATTAAATGTTTCGCTTTTTTCGGGGCTTCGTTCGCATTGAACTTGACGCAATCAAAACTAAATACTGAGTGAATGAAATCGGCAACAAAATGTTATATCGTCCTGTAATTAGTCACGTATGTTTATTGGAGGGAAAAAGTATGATCACTTTGCTCATTGGTAGCATGCAAATTAGAGGTGCCATTTATCATGAATTTTATTTGCGAGAGTACCATTTCCCGTTTCCGGCCATCTGGGGCGTCATTTAACAAATTTCGACGGCCCTGGACAAACACCTTTTTCCGCCATGTACGTGCAAACGCGGACTTCCTGTTGTGACGCTTTTACTCAAAATAGGCATATGGGGAAAATGTCACCCTTCAATAGGCTAGTATAAGTACCTCAGTTTTCATATTTAAAATATCAATTTTTAATACATTTATTTAACGTGAGAGTGCCATTTCCGACCATCTAGAGGTGTTATATTTTTCAAAATCGTCTCTCTACAATTCATATTTTACTCTCGTCTGCCCTTCTTGAATATTGCAGTGCTGTGGCAGGCAACAACAGAAAGATTCCTAAAACAAAAATGCGAGTGCATGAGCGAGCTCATGATCCACAGTTTTCAAGATTTAAGGGTGTATCTCATCAGGTCCAGAAGTCTTGAGAGTTTTAGGAATGTCTGTTTTTCAACTTCTGCCGTCCCAGGGAATTTGCAATAGTCTCCTAGTTTTGGTTTTTTTTGTTTTCAAGATTGGATTGGATTCATCAACTTTTCCCAAATTGCTTTCTGGAAACTATATACTTATATGTATGGTTTATGGTTTATATATGGTTTTAATATTTATTTGAAAGGTTACAAGAAGATGGTGAGAGATACCAGCAACGCCTTGATGGCAAGTCTAGACTGCTGTTTGATATAGGTCTAGTAGTAATAGAAAATCAATACATTTGTGATGGGCAGATGCATTTCTAGGATTTGTTGATATCTATTTGGCAATTTCTTTCCTCTGTTGTTTCGTGAACTCATCAATAGCAGGATGGTAGTTATCATTATAGAGGAAAATAATGATACACAAACAACAATCAACACAAAGAACACTTTTTTTTGGAATATTTTACATATTTTAATTCTTTAACAAATTTACATTCAACAAATGTAAATCTATAGAAAATTACTTGGCAGCTCCAGCAGATTTCTTTAGTTTGTTAAATTCACGGTTGATGATGCGAGATCTCTGAAGAAAAAAAAAGAAATATTTAAATTAGATTTGGTATTCAAATTCTTTACTGCAACAGGGTAAGCATTGTTAAATTGAAAATACAAGTTCACATTATAAAAATTACATTAAAATATAAACAAAGTCATCTTAAATATATGAAGTATTATGATAAAATGTTATTTAAAAATATAAAACATGCACTGTGAATCATGTGTTTGAGTTAACAAATATTAAAAATTATCTGTTGATTTAGTTTTTTTTTTATATTTGATTAATTTTCATATACTGTATAGATCAATTACCATGAGTCGGTCTCCAGTCGGAAGGGTTCCTCAGACTACCCCAAAATAAAAGTCATGGAAACGAAAAAACTGTCATGACAAAACAGGTGAGCGTGCACCGACCGAATCGCCATTCATGCAATAGTCCGTAGTTGATAATGAAATTTCCAGATCTATTGGCTCGAGTAAAAGGTATGGAGAGTGATTGATTGTGACTGTCTGATGTTATATTTATGTTTGACTTTAGCATCATTCACACAATGCACAAAAGTCAATGGTGACCTTTATTAGTATGGGAAAGCACTAATTTGTGGTGGTTAACCCATAAACTGAATCGGTTCTACAGCAATTAATTGGCGAGACAATAATGATTGAAAACTTAGTCATTTCTACAGTAGCCCTATAAGCAAAACATTCTTACAGTTTGCTTAGCTTTCATCAACTTGAACCTTTCAAAGTCTGTCAGCTCTGTTCGGCGTTTCTTTGCTGCAATTTTCTGTGCCCAAACTGTAGCTTCCCATTTCTTCTGAACCTAAAATGTGCAAAAAATGTTTGTAATACCTCTATCCTTTGAAATGCAAAGTAATATTAAAATAATGTATTACATATTGAGTTCTTTTAGGATAGAGCACGCACATGTATGCTTTATCCCATATGGGCCAATCTACATGAACACACAGTTTTTACTCATATTTTTCCAATACAGAGCCTCTATGTACCGTAGAGAACCCAGAAGTGTTCCATAGGGTCTGTGGGTTCATTCAAGCAAATCCATATGTTTTTAAAGGATTGAGGACCATTTATATGGGACCCACATTTTGTCACATATATTTTCGATATGGGTCTTATAAAAATTATACAAAGTGTTACCTTGCACACCTGATAGTTGTTCATGCGGACCTATTTGTATTGGTGCAAGATTAGCTTGCACAATCTTTTTCTTATGGAATGATCAAATATTTGGTAAGTATTTCTCCGATTTAAAATTCTCTATAAAAATTTCTCTACACAAATTGAGTGGAGATTTTTGTGTTATAGTTTCTTTGGATATGTTTGTAAGAAAATAGCGGCCGATTTGTTTATTGTGATTATTGCTCAATGCGGACAGCTGTCCAGTAAAAAAAAAAAATCTTAATTCTGATGGTTTTGAGAATCAAAATCCATAAAAAAAATACATATAGAAAAAATGTCAAGGTTATGGAAATGTGTTTTTTCTGTAAAGTGGTTCCCCAGTCATTGGCGAATGACAGCGCAAGCCTAGCTATGCATACCTCTTCTTTGTTCCACACCCTCTTGACGGTTCCTGTCCTTGCTGAATGTGGTAACTTGATGACAATGTCCGTCAGTCGTAGCAATTTAAAGCTGATGGCCTGACGTTTCACATCTGAACATGGACCATCAACAAGAGCCTAAACAATTATTTAAAAAATAAAATTTATTATACAATGCAGTGATGTTAATTTTGAGTGTATAACTGGACCAGTAGGCATGGTAACAAATCCTTGTCCTTTTTTATACTGTATATTTTGAAAATATTAATAATATTGAATTATAATGTTGTTCCCAAAAACAATGTTATTTAACTGAATTTGAATACTGTAGTATTCAACAATGCATTTCTTAAGCCAAGCACACACTAATGCATAATAGTGTCACCAAAATGTGGATGAAACCGGGTGGTGGTCCCTGGGGTGAAATTAACATCAGTGTAACCAAGGCAATCTAACAACAGGACACTGAGCTCGCCTTGCCAAGATAATCTTATGTCTGCGACAAATACCAACAGTACTGTACTATGCACATATTCTCTGCGGCGCGCAATGTTAAGGGGCGTGGAACTGATTTTGTCGCATTGTGTCTCCAGAGTTCAGCATCCTGTTGTTAGTAACAATGGTCTTGTGAAGAAAAAAACTACTTCATTATAAAATAATTGTTGTAGGCCTAGGTCTTAGATATTGTCTAGGAAAGTGCATGGCATGCCCATTCAAAAAATAATATTTCAACTACTTACTCTAGCCCCGTCGATTACATCAACAATAACACACAGTTTGCCACCTTCTACTCCATGGTTGATGAAGGCCACACGGCCGATCTCCACAAATCGATTGTACACCTGCAAGTCAAAATTTTAATAATTGTAAACATTTTTAAATCCCACTTTTTCAAATGTTATTGAAATAAACTGGTTAGTACAGGACAGGAATAGTACAGGAAGACTAAAAGTTTATCATAAGAAAAAAACAATTAAATGACAGAAAATAATCATCAAAAGAATATTGGTGGCAATTTGGGGCTCGATTTGTAATAGCCTGCCCAGCGTGGAAATCTCTTCCAGGCTACACAAAGTATCTTCCTTTATTAGTATGGATGATTAATAATAGTGATTCTTAAGCTTAACAATATTATAATTATCTTGTTTGAAGCTTGGCATGGCGAAATTAATATGTTGATATGAAGTTTTTGGTACACCATGTATATTGAGTTCTGAACTGTTGACTTTCTCAATTCAACTGTTATTTTTAGGACTAGTACGTGGTGTAACACAAACTTTATATCAACATATTATAGTTACTGTATAATACAATTAAAAATGTATCAAGAGTATTTTGAAGCTGTTTACAGTTTTACAGATAAAGCACTATTATGTAGGTCCCAAGCTACCGTAACTGGAATCTCATTTTAATTTACTCCATTGACGCGTAGGTCGGTTTTCGGCGGCAATGTTAAAACTTTATTCAGAATCAAAGCCAGGAAACTAGAGTAGACGAACGTTTTTTTTTTAATGGAAATTATTTTTTTCCAGTTTTGCGAACGCCGAGGATATAATTTTTTTTCAGCCCAATTGGCAACTCCAATCGCCATTTGCGAAAAAGCGAATTGAATGGCTAGCGTGAGCAACAATAGCTACGTACACAAACTCACCCTAACCTACCGGTCACGGCAATAAACGAAATGGACTAGCTAGGCTAGGCCTAGGCTAGGCCTAGCCTAGCTAGGCCTAGGCTAGCCTAGTTAGGAGCATTTTGTTTTACTTAATAAACTGTTAAAAATTTAAATCAATTGAGTACTACAAATCCTAATATAATTAAGCTGATATTAAAATTCAATATAAATTATAATAAACATTTATTCTTAAGTACAATTGTACGTTTTTGATTCATTAAATTGTGTTTCAATTTTCCTAACCTACCATGCTTGACGTCTTAGGTTAAAAAGGCTGGTTTCCGGTAAAAACGATTCATGGGATTGATCGTGTTCTGGGGAGAATATCATGTTTGCTGCCCTCAACGTCTGTATTTTGAATGGACCTTTATAACATGTACCATGGATCATGGATTAAAGAATAGAAGGATATGCATCGACGTGAGATCAAGGGTTCCTTGACTCTCGCCGACAGACCGCGGACCGCCCACAATGTTATCAGTTTAATTAACCGCATGGTAACAACGAAACGGTCGCGTGCCTAATATATTGTTTACTGCACATGTGCAACGACATCTAACCTTGTTGGCTACGCTTCTTTCGCGCGTTCTTTGGTGGCATGATGTTTTAGCGCTAGCAACAACGGCGACGAACAATTTATACGACAAATTTAGTTATAACCTTTCTGATGAGGAATTGTAAATGCTATAATTGTAATTAGTATAGGTTTCTGCCGCGATTGATCTACGCTAATGTTTTTATGACCTGTAGTAGCCCTACATCTGAGACAATAACTATTTGTTGTATCGGCCTAGCCCTACATGTAAAATTACAAAATCAGCAAGGATACTAGGCCTAGGCTAGGCCTTTTCTTCTAGGCTTACTAGTAAACCATATGATTTGCCGACATTGATACTGCCTAGGTAGGCCTAGGCTAATCTTAAGTGTAGTAGATACAACGTGTAATCATGATCTATATACTCACCGTTGTCTTACTTCTTGTGTGAATAATAATAGGTACTTCGTTTTTTCGTGATTAAGTTTGCCCTGCGTGTACTTTTCAAAACGACCGCTAGGTAACGAATCGCAACTATACATAGCCAGCCAATCCCGGATCAGGGATCGCTGTTTTCATTCAATTAGACCCGATGATTGGATGTGGTGTGGATGACATAACCACTAGCCAATCACCAGGCACTACAATTTAAATATAATCACATCGATAATTAAGGAGATTTATGAAGAAACCACTGCTTAGCCATATATTAAAAACACGATTGTTGTATGGGTGAACACCGGCCACGCTAACAACATACATGGTCAAATGCATAATTTAATATTCTATAGATTAACGCAATTTTTAATGACAGAAGATGGCAGGCAAATAATGATAATTCAAATATAAAAATTGCATATTTTATTAATATTACTAACTATTTAAAATTACTAGTCGTAAGAAAGTGAACTTTTCGTAGTCCGATTGTGATGAAACTAAAACAGAATTATTCAGCAATATATTGTTGTTGTCAATTAATCATCGACGCAGACATGTCAATAGAACATTCAGACTGCGCATACGATTTCTACATGGTTACGTTTTGGTCTCAAAAAAGGTAACAGTTGATTCGCAGCGTTTTACAGAGGGCCGCGGTTAGAGACACGGAGTTCAATGAGCGTGTTTGTTTGATTGGCAGCAGTGCTTTAGTATAGGCAAGCGCGTTGTAAAATCGTTTGATGTCACCGTCGATGCATATCCTTCTATTCTTTAATCCATGCATGGATTAAAGAATAGAAGGATATGCATCGACGTGAGATCAAGGGTTCCTTGACTCTCGCCGACAGACCGCGGACCGCCCACAATGTTATCAGTTTAATTAACCGCATGGTAACAACGAAACGGTCGCGTGCCTAATATATTGTTTACTGCACATGTGCAACGACATTTAAACATGTTGGCTACGCTTCTTTCGCGCGTTCTTTGGTGGCATGATGTTTTAGCGCTAGCAACAACGGCGACGAACAATTTATACGACGACGAATTTAGTTATAACCTTTCTGATGAGGAATTGTAAATGCTATAATTGTAATTAGTATAGGTTTCTGCCGCGATTGATCTACGCTAATGTTTTTATGACATTAAAGTAGCATTTTATGACCTGTAGTAGCCCTACATCTGAGACAATAACTATTTGTTGTCTCAGCCTAGCCCTACATGTAAAATTACAAAATCAGCAAGGATACTAGGCCTAGGCCTTTTCTTCTAGGCTTACTAGTAAACCATATGATTTGCCGACATTGATACTGCCTAGGTAGGCCTAGGCTAATCTTAAGTGTAGTAGATACAACGTGTAATCATGATCTATATACTCACCGTTTTCTTACTTCTTGTGTGAATAATAATAGGTACTTCGTTTGTTCGTGATTAAGTTTGCCCTGCGTGTACTTTTCAAAACGACCGCTAGGTAACGAATCGCAACTATACATAGCCAGCCAATCCCGGATCAGGGATCGCTGTTTTCATTCAATTAGACTCGGTGATTGGATGTGATGTGGATGACATAACCACTAGCCAATCACCAGGCACTACAATTTAAATATAATCACATCGATAATTAAGGAGATTTATGAAGAAACCACTGCTTAGCCATATATTAAAAACACGATTGTTGTATGGGTGAACACCGGCCACGCTAACAACATACATGGTCAAATGCATAATTTAATATTCTATAGATTAACGCAATTTTTAATGACAGAAGATGGCAGGCAAATAATGATAATTCAAATATAAAAATTGCATATTTTATTAATATTACCAACTACTTAAAATTACCAGTCGTAAGAAAGTGAACTTTTCGTAGTCCAATTGTGATGAAACTAAAACAGAATTATTCAGCAATATATTTTTGTTGTCAATTAATCATCGACGCAGACATGTCAATAGAACATTCAGACTGCGCATACGATTTCTACATGGTTACGTTTTGGTCTCAAAAAATGTAACAGTTGATTCGCAGCGTTTTACAGAGGGCCGCGGTTAGAGACACGGAGTTCAATGAGCATGTTTGTTTGATTGGCAGCAGTGCTTTAGTATAGGCAAGCGCGTTGTAAAATCGTTTGATGTCACCGTCGATGCATATCCTTCTATTCTTTAATCCATGCATGTACCTAACATCAAAGAATGAGTAATCCGCGATTTTCCCTTTAACAGTAATATTGTCCATGTGGTAGAGCGCCGCCATAAGTCAGGATGTATACAACTTTTTGTGACGGTTACACTAACTTAAGGCTGGACCACCTGTAGTATTTGATAAAAAATGTAACTACATGCCAACATCATGTTAAATGCTGTTTGGATATTTATTTGTTCGTTTCAATTCATGCAATTTATGTAGTAAAAACTGCCGAATAAACAGTTCGTTTCATCAACCGGGCGCTATACCGGGCGTGTTGTTGTTTATGCGTTTTCACGAAGGATAGTTTAATAATATTTCTATATTTAACTTGTTTCTGGTAAAACAAATAAATGTATTGTATAATAATTGTATTGTATCCTATTAATAACATGTATTTTATACTAATTTATATCATAAAAACAATACTTAATTTACCGGGCGTAGATTAGTACGCGACGTGGTAAAGTGAGTTTCGGTGTTGCCGTTTGGCCTTTTTTGTGAACTAATTTAGCATGGTAGTAAATAGTTGTCTGTAGAAGTGAATGTACACTAGTTTGTTATTAAATATGTATTAAAAAATGTTTTACAATTGCAAAATATATTATCATAATAATATTTAATGTGACATGTATAATATCTTTAAATCAAGTCTTATTTAGTCGGTATACGTACATCCGTCACTCTCTGTTACAAATTTCTCATGCAAAAATCGCGGAATACTCATTCTTCTTGTGATATATATTCTTTGCTAACATGTACGTACCATACTTCCCTGTACCTACAGTGACACCCGGAGCTATAAAATTAGTTTCATTCATAGTGTGGCACCTAAGAAGATGGTCTTTTCTTTGGTACCACTCAGAACAATGAAAACAGAATATAGTTTAGAGAAAAAATCAAATTAAAAAATGCAAAGCTATTTATAGGCCTAGTCTATAAAATCCACAGTCTATACATACAATTCCACGGCAGAGCTTCCTATGAATACATTACCACAATGTTTTACATCAGGTAGATTTGTTTAAAGTGGTCTATTTCCTCAAAATAGAAAAACAAAAAGGAAGTAACCGTTGTAATATTATAGCGCGCTGAGATCCATTAGTTAGGAA
The DNA here is from genome assembly GCF_963402885.1 of Antedon bifida. NCBI lineage: Eukaryota > Metazoa > Echinodermata > Crinoidea > Comatulida > Antedonidae > Antedon > Antedon bifida. Next base: position 7,855,093 of record NC_136233.1, on the reverse strand, counting down.
AAAAGGCATTATTGACCATAGTATTCTTTTTTCTTCGAAAGTTGGAGGTCAATCTGGTCAGTTTGATTGAGAATTTCTTAAAGATGTATTGTCCCCCAAAATCATGAAAAATAAAGATTTATAAAATCAGACTTTTAATAGCCCATTTTGCAGTATTAATAAAGTTATTCACTTCCATAGAAAAAAATGATTTCACTTATTAAAAGACTAGACAAACAGTAACATTTAACCAATAACCTATGGACTTCCAGTCAATTTGACTATTTTTTGCATTAAATTACAGTTGCCTCACAGCTATCGCCAGCTAATGTAGAAAATATTACATATTTGTCTAAATCATGTGTAAATGCATCTCCTTACTCACTCTATCACCTCCCTAAATCGACCATACATCGTAAGCAACTACCTCTCTTAAGGGTCCGCTTCTCATAATCGACAACCTCCCGTAACGACCACACCTCTCGTAAGTGACCATCTCTATCAAAGGACCACCATCTCTCTTAAGAGACCACCATCTCTCTTAAGGGACCGCTTCTGATTTTAGACCCGTAACAACGACCTCTCGTAAGTGACCACCTCTATTGAACGACCACCGTTTCTGTTAAGGGACTGCTTCACATAATCGACCACCTCTCTTAACGACCACACCTCTCGTCAGAGAAAAAAAGAGGTGGTCACTTACGAGAGGTCGTTGTTACGGGTCTAAAAGGAGAAGGGTTCCCTTAAGAGATATGGTGGTCTCTTAAGAGAGATGGTGGTCCTTTGATAGAGATGGTCACTTAAGGGAGGTGTGGTCGTTAAGAAAGGTGGTCGCTTACAAGTAGTGACCGATTATGAGAAGCGTTCCCTTATGAGAGGTGATCACTTACGAGAGGTGTTCGATTATGAGAAGTGGTCTCTTAACAGAGATGGTGGTCGTTCAATAGAGGTGGTCATTTACGAGAGGTGGTCGTTACTGGATTTGGTCGATTATGAGAAGTGGTCCCTCGATAGCTAAGTAAAGAGATGCATTTTTGCACATGATTTAGACATAGGTTTGAAAAATATATATTTTCTACATTAGCTGGCGATAGTAACTACATTGACGGTTCTACATTAGCTGGTGTTGATTTTTATTTGCTACATAAGCTGTTGGTGTTTCTACATTAGCAGTGGATTGTTATACATTAGCGGTTGTAACATGCTTATGAGGAAAATCAATTACATGTTTATTGAAACGCGGTAGAAAGCCTATTTAAATTAGGAGTGCTTAATTGATCAGTCAATGTGTCAAAAATAGCAACTTAATTTAGAACTATTTCATTAAATTAAATTTTTACAAAAATAATGATCACCTCCATATACTCTTTTGCTGAAAATAAACCTAAATAGCATGCATAGGCCTACAACAATCTTCGTAGTAAACAAGAGTATGTTGTTCAACTTCAATCAATATAATAAAGATATTAGTTAAATAATAATAATAATTCATCATCATCATCATCAAAATGACAATGAAAACTTTAAAAAAATCAATTACTATGAGATAAGGAATAATATGAAAAATGTTTGATACTGTCATTAACACATATTGACTGAGACTCTCAGATATTTATAAGTATATCTTCTGCAATATATTTTATAAGTGAAATAATAATACTTTTTTTTCTACGGAAGTAAACAAGGTGGTTTATCTTTCAAAATAGTGAATACTGAAAATAAAGACAATTAGGAAAACTATAATTTATTACTCTTTATTATGAATATACAATAAATCCAAAGTGATATTATAAAAATAATACATTTCATGATTTGAGAAAACAAAATAATTTGTTTTCTTTCCCACATTTATTTTCAATTTACAGTGCTGTATTCATATTCATAAATGGATTATAATTAGTTTTGATCTAACTTTTTCCGATGTTTATGAATATTTAAAACCATAAAATTAAATCTATTCAGTAGTTCATTTAAATATAATAACAATTAATTCAGCACTTAACACCCCATATACCAGGCACCCCAATTATAGCCCAAAAACATGCTTTTTGTGCAATTAGTGTATTTATTGAATAACATTGAACATAATTATTAATAGACAGAACCCTTCAAAAAATGGCAATCATAAAATGTGTATAGCACAGGGTTTGTGAAATTGAAATTTGAAAATGACAACCAAAACAGACTCAATTTAAATAAAAATTGCAGCAAAAAAGAGATAGAAATGTACATGTTTGAATGTATATGACCGGCTTAAGATTTGGCCTCGCTCAGGGCCAACCCTGATTTAGCAATCAAGTGTATATACTTTAAGAAGTAAGACAAACCCTGTGCCATACACATTTGGGCCATCTCTCAAGTTCAACAAAAAATCCATTGGTTTAAATTGTAGTTTTTTTTTTATTCAATTTGTGACATTAAAATGGCATATTCAATTAAAGTTAAATGTTTTTCAGGGGGGACAATATATCTTTAAAAGTTTGTTCATAATTAAGGAGTAGTCACTCAAGTTTACTTATTTATCATTCTGTTTGCCTTAATTATAGAAATGATTTTAACCATAACATTCGGTTTTCAGGTAATGATGATCTGATTGAAAATTTGAATCCTACATCTGATGCAGTTCATGTATTGGAGAATTTTTATTATATATTTGTTATGATAGAATTTTTGTTTATAAATCAGACTCAACCTAGGTCATAAATATGTCGATCCAAGATATGTTTTTTTCAAACCCTTGCAATCTACAGTAATTTAAACCTATCTATTTAAAAACCTTTCCAGGGTTCATTAGCCCCTTAGGATCCAGGGTATTCTTCAATTGCTTCATCACTGTTATTGCTCCATCACCTACTTCTTTAACCAAAAGATCTCTCTTACCAAGACCAATTCCATGCTCACCAGTACATGTTCCACCTACTGCAATAGCTCGTCTGTAGAATAAAACAGACCCACAAAACATTTATGTCAATTCCAGAGTTAGTAATTTTGTAACTGAAACCCTGGGTGTTGTTATATGAAAATAGGATTTTGTCTGTTTACATAATTATTTGTATTGCGACCTTCCTTGACCTTAAATTACTCTTTTTAAAATTATGTGTAAAATTTAATCATTTGTATTCATATTGTAACACTGTATAGGGGTGGGGTTGTCAGAAAAAGAGTAGTTCACTTTTCCCAGGTCAAAAACTTTCAATGTTAAACCTTATTATTCAAACTATAACAGAATGTTGCTATTACAACTCGGGTAATATCTGTATTTTATAACACCTAAATAAATGCCTTTCATTTGATTGGACGATTGTGGGTCACATGGGGTGCAACAGTACGCACTATTTAACGATTGTTAAATAGTTTTGTTTTCTATTTTTCGTATACGATACACATGTACGTTCGGTAAATGAATCAAAGGATCCCAATGGAAATAAGCTTTTTGGGCTATCCTAGAAAATCTTTAGTATAAATGTATTTATTTGTAATGTCAGTAATTTTTTTTATCATTTTGTTAGCCATTATTTGTACCCATTCCACTCATAAACATTCATTAGTTGTATACAATAATATAGGGTACTGTAAAGTAAAATAGATTTAAAATTCTTTGCTGGAACTGATGTGATTCTACTGTTTTTGTTCTGGAAACCCTGAATTGAAGTCCGATAAGAAATGTGATTACAGTTGGCTGATGTATTTATACTGAATGTTTGTCATTTATACTGCTTATTTATGATGTTCATAAATGTTACATATTTAGTGAAATATTTTATGAGGTATTTTATTAAAATGATGATTAAATGGCTTTGTCAAAAAAACTAAAAAATGCATGCTCGCTACTGATACTGAAAATAGGAGGCAACAAAACTAAGTTGTTAATGATGTTCGCAACGAACCTGTTCACATTTGTTGAAATAACTTGAACTTGTTTAAATTCCTCAGGGAGACTAGGGTCAAAGAGCAATGCAGTATGGAAATTTCCATCACCCACATGACCTATCATTGTACCTAAATATAAAAATTACTAATACAGTAACTTATATTAAACTGACTTAAGTATCACATGATCTGACTTTGGTAAACAAACATAGAGCAAGCAACAATCATAACACATAGATTTCATTCATTTAAAACAAATTCAAAATTAACAAAGCCATGATTTTAAAAATTTAAGTCTGATTTTATTATGGAAATAATGTTCTTAACTTGCTCAATATGTATTGGATACACAAGTTAGTCATATCATGAAACTAATTGGGTGTCAGACTACCTGGCCATTCTTTCTGCCACTTCTTTTATTACTGGCAACTCTTCGGGGTTGTCTGGGTCAACTGTGATAAAGCAATGGAAGTTGCCATCACCGACATGACCAACAATAGTACCTTGATTCAAATCAACAAATTCATTATTAATACAATTTGTCCAAAATATTATTTACTATATAGTCTTTCAATTTTTTCTTATAACAAAAGTATACCAAGTATTAGTACAAGTTATTTTCAGAACGATTACAAACAAATCAAACAGTCTGGAATTGTTCAACCAAGTGTTTTCCTCACACCCAGCTATCCATTTTTTTAAAGCACCTTACTGTTGAAAACAGTTACCTCTTTTTGTGTGCTAATCTTTATCAAATCAAATCTGTGTTCAAATTAATTTAAACTCATTCAAATCTTATTTTTTTCACTGACCCTGTTTCTGCATGTCATCATCTGACATCATATCATTATCATAATTATTAATACTTTAGACATTCTAACTGATGGCAATAGAATGAAATCTAGGTGTGTTCCATTTGACTATAGTGCAAATTCAAGTTATTGTAAACGATTTGAAATGTTTGTATGACATGCTGAATGCACAACCAAAAATAAACTGTAGTGTTCCGCAATTTTACATGGCCTAGGCTTTGATATTCAATTGAAGTGGCAGATTAATTGAATAAAAGTTTACTTTAGAACAATACTGTATGTTTTAAAGCCATCTATTTAAAGTCTGACTGTTGACTCAGTCTTGTTAAATAGAACAGTCAATCAATCTTTCAATAAAATATTCTCCACATTCAAGGTATAAACATCCATTATTTGGTACTAAATAGTAGTACAATTACTGTATATTAATTATGTGGTTTATGAAAATTGGGAACATCAGACTAAACATAAATGTTGCCTTGCGAATGAATTAGTTGTATGCTTACCCACAATTGATGATTTCAGAATATCTTCTTTAGTTGCAACTATAATTTCTGGAAGTTCCGATATTGGGACACACACATCAGTAGCATAACCCTACCATCACAACAAGAACATTTATAAAGTACTATAAAACAAAACATTTTATGTGGATTTCGCCAACTGCTATGATTAATATAAAAGAGCAAAATAGAGAATTCTTAGTAACTTTTTCATTCAGCAGTTTATCTTTGGATGTTTTTTTCTTTCAGGCTTTGCTTAGAACTGTGTTGTACATTCAACATTTAAATTAGCATATTATGGTTCATGATGGAAAATAAAGATTGATTGACAACTGCACAAATAAAAATAGTTTTACGATTAAAGACACTAGACCAGAAATAAATGCAGCCAAAATAACTGTACAGTGGCTTACCTTGGTTCCAGGTCGTAGAGCAAGAGTAGCGTACCAACAGTTATGCCTGGCCTTCCACAACTTATTGCGGTCTTCTTGCTTTTCAGCCCAATGAAAATCTGATCCACCATTAATTTGGGCTAGCTCCTCTAAAAATAGCAAGAAACATTATTAGTTACACCCTGCACCCTGTTCACGGAATACGGGAAATATCTACGTTCTGGTTCCATATTCCATTCAGCCTTCGGCCTCATGGAATATGGAACCAGAACAGATATTTCCCGTATTTCGTAAGAACAAGCAGGGTGCAACGACTTTTCTCTCTTAGTGTACACATATAAGCAATTGGAAAAGAGAAAAAGAAAAAAAACAAATATTTACATTATCTTGTGTCATAAATTTAATTAAACTTTGTCTAAGCTTCCATATACAAACTGTTCCAAACAAAATCAATGTCAATAAAGTTCAAAACTAACAATAACATAAACAATGTGCACGTAGAAACATCAAACAGGTAATACGGGATATATTACCCTTCTGATCCGCTTGAAAAAAGTAAAGTAAATGGGCGTAATACGGAATTATATCTCATACATATTGACCAATCGAATTAACATGCACTAAGAGATAATTAATTATACTTTCAGTATATAGTTCAGTATATACCTATATAATTATTTAAAGAGTTTTCAACCTAAGATGCCTTACCTACAAGTTCCACTTGAGCTTTGATCGCATCTTGAGCCCCATGGAATTCAAGAAACAGTGTTGGTGACACCTTATGTGAAAGATTGCTGAATCTGTTGCAGGCATCAATCATAACATCATCTAAAAACTCTACAAACAATGCAAAGGATATAGATTTGACAAAAAATACAGAATTGGACACATCACAATCTTTTGTTATTAGCCTGGGTGCAGAACAGTTACACATTTGTGGGAAAAAAAGTAAATTTTTGGGGGGTTTTTATGATAGAGTATACCATATAGAATGTCAGAAAAAAAATCCCCATTTTGGGCAATTTTTTTTACAGCACTTTTAAATTTTGGCCTATACACACGCAAATACCTATAACACACACAAATACTTATATATTAGAGGGAATAGGGAAAACCAATTCATGTTTTGTGTCAATTGGAGTTGTGTTATAATGATTAAAATTAAAACCAAAAATAAATTTCCCTTTACTTTTTTTCGTGCAAAATGTGTACTTCACCCAGGCTATATGTAGGTGTACTAAAAACAAAATGTTTAGAATTAAAGTTGGAAATGGGGCTCTTTTACTTTTTATTACTAGCTGCTGCTTCAAATAAAGAAAAAAATGTTAAATCACAGAGATTGTTTTTAATAGTGATAATGTAATGTTACCAATCCTAGCCATAGGTATCCCACACTGCATCACCTGCATCACAGTGTCCACTGCTGATTTGACGGTTTCAAAAGAACACACTGCGGACATCATCTGATGAAATTAGGAGTATAATAATAATAATATAAAAATAGTGATATTATTAGAGAGAATTTAGCACATTTATTTGTTCTCTTATTTTCACATGAATACATATTGTATGGATTATCAACATAACCAGAATTTGTACTGGGAAGGCTTATACTAAATTTGAAAATTATGCTTTATTAGCTCCCTAAGCCTGTAAAATTGTCCTGGACCAATACCCGGTTTACATTGCGCTATTAAAACTACGGCTGCAGTAAAATTGTTTATGAATAGTTATCATTATGAGAAAAATTTTTGTTTTGATTAACTGAATGAGTCCTTGTATTACTATTATACACAGCAAGTGGGCACTGGATGACATGAAAACAATGAAAAGAATAAATTAACAATAGAAACAGTTTTACATGTTCTGTCACTTGAAGAGGACGCAAAAAAAAAAAGATTAAAATATTATTTAAATTGAAGATCTAAAACAATATAGTAGTTTTTTAAGAGAATATGGTCATTTCTTTGGTCCAAAATCACCTTGTAGTGACTGACTCTGATAGGTAGAGTTGGGAAAATATTGAAGGATAGGATGGATCAAGTACAACTTAGTATAAATTGAGTATAAATTTAAAGTTTTAAACCACAATATAATAGTGTATGTGAAATAAATAATACAATTTGAATGGCATCTGGTTGTACTTTATAATACGAGCACTTACACTTTCTGGAATGCCATATAGACGAACTGTTGCCTGGGTAATAATTCCCAGCGTTCCTTCTGAACCAACAAACAGATTGCTGAGGTTATAGCCTGCTGAGGTTTTTCTAAAAAAATGAATGGTTTATTTTACAATCATGCAAAAATGATCTGGCTAACTAGTTTGGCCTCATGCATGAAATGTACATGAATGAAAACAACGGTTATTTTTAAATTGAGATCCAACAAAAGATACAAAACTTTTTAAATGAATAAAGTTCTTATACAATATATTAACAGTGTCATCATCATTTCTCACCATTTTCCTAGAGGGATGTTTTTTTTTTATGGATTTCGAGAGTCGGAGGCCTGATCATCTCAATAGGCGTAGATATAGCATGTGGCTTGCACCTACACCTAGGTGTAGACATAGCCACTGCGTAATAGTAAAGGTAAGTATTATTTAATACCCCTTTACAATTCCTGCAAAAATGCATAGATAATCCCGAAATGATGCAAAAAGTTATCGGAGTCGCTGAACTACCCGGGTAAGTAATGTGGAATGTATTCAGCATCAAGCCAACCCAGAACAAACTGTGTACTTGCGTGTTCGCAGTGTAAACAGTCGTGGTTGATTGCTGTATTCGCTCACTATAGTATTAAATTACATACAATGAGAAAAATACTTATTTTGTTTGTTCACTTATTATAAAAATAAAACGTATGGTTATTATTTGTTATTCATTTTAATTCAAGTTGACTTTTTTATTTCCAAATAATTGCACGTGGTATAATGAGCAGACTGTTACTAATGCGTCTGTTCATGCATGAGAGGGCAGTATTTTAATTAATCTAGAACATTCAGGTTGGTATTTTTCAGTGTAAATACACGCAACCCATGTCATTATTATTGAAATTTTGGAAATACTACCTGGATCTTTTACCAGGTCCAGCTGTATGCAGAATACTACCATCTGCTAAGACAACCTCAAGGTTCATGACATTTTCACGCATTGTACCGTATCTTACTGCGTTGGTTCCTGATGCGCTTGTTGCACACATCCCACATACAGAAGCATGTGCACCAGGATCTAAAAAATGAAAATAGACAAAGCCAGAAAGTGTGGTTACCAGGGATGCGGTTATCAGGGGTGCGGTTATCAGGGATGCGGTTATCAGGGATGCGGTCATCAGGGATGCGGTCATCAGGGATGCGGTCATCAGGGATACGGTCATCAGGGATGCGGTCATCAGGGATGTGGTCATCAGGGATGTGGTCATCAGGGACGCGGTTATCAGGAGTGTGGCTATCAGGGATGTGGCTATCAGGGATGTGGTTATCAGAAGTGCAGTTATCAGAAGTGCGGTAATCAGGGATGTGGTTATCAGGGATGTGGTTATCAGGGATGTGGTTATCAGGGATGTGGTTATCTGGGATGTGGTTATCAGAGACGTGGTCATCTGGGATGTGGTTAACACAGATGTGGTTATTAGGGATGTGGTCATCAGGAGTATGGTTATCATATCAGGGATGTGGTTATCAGGAGTGTGGTTATCAGGAGTGTGGTTATTAGGGATGTGGTCATCTGGGATGTGGTTATCTGGGATGCAGTTACCAGGGATGTGTTTATCAGGAGTGCGGTTATCAGGGATGTGGTTATCAGAGACGTGGTTATCTGGGATGTGGTTAACACAGATGTGGTTATCAGGGATGTGGTTATCAGGGATGTCGTCATCAGGGATGTGGTCATCAGGGATGTGGTCATCAGGGATGCGGTCATCAGGGATGTGGTCATCAGGGATGTGGTCATCAGGGATGTGGTCATCAGGGATGTGGTTATCAGAGACGTGGTTATCAGAGACGTGGTTATCTGGGATGCGGTTATCAGGAGTGCGGTTATCAGGAGTGTGGCTATCAGGGATGTGGTTATCAGAAGTGCAGTTATCAGAAGTGCAGTAATCAGGGATGTGGTTATCAGGGATGTGGTTATCAGGGATGTGGTTATCAGGGATGTGGTTATCTGGGATGTGGTTATCAGAGACGTGGTTATCAGAGACGTGGTCATCTGGGATGTGGTTATCACGGATGTGGTTATCAGGGGTGCGGTTATCACGGATGTGGTTATCAGGGGTGCGGTTATCAGGGATGCAGTTATCAGGGATGTGGTTATCAGGGGTGTGGTTAACACAGATGTGGTTATCTGGGATGTGGTTATCAGAGACGTGGTCATCTGGGATGTGGTTAACACAGATGTGGTTATTAGGGATGTGGTCATCAGGAGTATGGTTATCATATCAGGGATGTGGTTATCATATCAGGGATGTGGTTATCAGGAGTGTGGTTATCAGAAGTGTGGTTATTAGGGATGTGGTCATCTGGGATGTGGTTATCTGGGATGCAGTTATCAGGGATGTGGTATCAGGGGTACAGTTATCATTTCATTTACATTAAAAGAGCATCCTAGTAATAGGTGAAAGTAACAAAAATCATACCAATTGGAAACCAAAGACCTTGATCTTTTATGTAGTTGTTGAGAGTTTCACGAGTTACACCTGGCCGCACAGTAACATCAAAATCATCCACATTAAGCTCAACAATTTCATCCATCTTGGTCAAATCTATTGTCACACCACCCTGTGCAGGAAACAATCATTTTGTATCATTCCTAATGGTTCTGATCAGTGGTTTTGATGCACACTATAGTTATTGTATGGAAATTTCAAAGATGCATACAGAACTATAAAGATGCATACAGAACATACAAGGTATTCAAGACTCTTCTAATTAGAATATCAAAAAGAATCAATCAACTTTGCTGCTGAGTGTAGATAAGAAGGTCATGAAGAAGGTTGATAGCAATGTTTACTCATTTATTACAAAGCAACCGTTATAAAGACAAATGACTTCTTAAATAGTGACATTTATCATGTATTTATGTGAATATAGCTGCTTTTGTTTTAGAGTACATCATACAATTGTATTCATATTTTAAGAGAAAATGCGATTTAAAAATGAGGTACTTGTTCAAGTTAAAGCCAGCAAGCTTTGTGTGGGTACAAAAATTAAGTTACTTTGTTTGAATTGAAGGAATTGAGTTGAGAGATATTCATTTATAAATATATTAACACAACAGGCATAGAAATAAATTCTAAACCGCCCGGTGATACACTGAAATTATTTAATTAATTTTGAAACGATAAAGATGAGGAAATCTGAGAGATTATAAATATATTTATATAATTATGCATATCTTTACTAGAAAAAAATGTAAGTTCATGGTGACCTTTTCCGCACAGTCATAATGATGGTTTAAAAATCTGAAATTTGACCAGAAAGAATTTTCAGTGTCTTGTAAATCTGTGATCTAAACTGTTTTATGAAGATTCAATGTTTAAATAGTTTGGTATAGTTTATATTGCAGGCTACATATGTAAGTGAAATAATTCAGTTCCACCAATACTGGATCATAAAAATAAGGTTCCTGTATTATGATACCAGCTGCTAAACATAATTTTAAGTTTGCTAGCATTACAAGTTAGGACATATCTAAATGTAAAGTACTGTAGCTTTTATATTCTGTAGATTCTAATTGTAAATTATTGTATTGTTGTGTCTGGCTCGGACAAACATTTTTAGGAAGAAAAGTTTGGTTCTGGGAAGTATGATAACTTAATACAATTATGTTACGTACTTTGTAACCAACAGCACCACCTTCCAGTCCAGTACCTGTGCCAAATGGAATCATTGCAATGTTGTTGTCATAACAAACCTTAGCAACCTGACTGACTTGCTCTGTAGATTCTGGCCATACAACAACATCTGGTGGTGTACAACTATAACATAAACACAATATACTATTATGCATATATTAATTATAGAAAAACAAACTTTTCTAAAAATTATACTATAGTCCGCCAAATAATTATACTTGATTCCCTGCTGTAATAAGTTGCTGCAAACCTAGCTGCTCTGTTTTGTATTTTTTTAAGTTTGTCTGATTTATGGTATGGGTCCCAAATAGCAGAACAGTACTCAAGCTTAGGTCAGATTAGAGATTTATACGCAATGGTTTTGGTGTTTCTGCTACAATAGTATAGGTTTCTCTTCAAGTGTATATCAATTTATAAAGAGACAATTTTTGTTTTTTCAATTATAATCAAGAGAACGGAATCATTAGGAAACTATATCATTGCGAAAGCTATATTACTACAGTTGACAGTTTGGGATTTTGTAAACTTGACTAATTTATAGTTCCATGCTTCTCGACCCAAAGTACGTCTGGGAAAAGAGAGTCTAAATGAGGGCTCACAGTTGAACGATTTTGGATTGTCGCCCTTTGATTCAACACACTGTGGAAGAAATTTCAATTCAGACACGTTGTCTTTTTGGACTCTCCAATACATAAGAAAATAATGTATTGAAATTCTTTGAATAAGGGAAATAAACACTTTATTTAATAAATATATATTGAATATTTTATTGAATTTTACAATGTTGATATTCAAAATATATTACTAAAAACTGTAATTTTATGTAATTATTTAATCGAAAACAATTTGTTTACTTCGTTGGTGGCTAAAAACAATTTCGGCGATGTTTTAAAACCTATATTTCAAAAACTACAAGTCAGATTTTCATAATTCTTTCTTTATTATAATATTGATACAAAATACTAACAGGTATGTATAAAATATTAACTTTTAATTTTGCATCATTTTTTCTATTAGGTTAAGGCAGAAACTATAGAGGGCCTAAATCCATACTATATTCATGATGTGACGGAAATAGTAACCGAAAATGATCTTCATGCTGCTAGGGTAGCTGCTGCAAAAACACTCACCAACCATGTTACCTCACCTACGTACGTATACTATTAAAAATTGAGTGTAAATGAAATTTTTTTAAATTTAACATTATTTCTGAAGAAAGAAAAATAATTAAAACTGTTACGTCAAAAAGTCGAGCGGCGTTTTTTGAAAGAAATATTTCTTGTTTATTTAGTAGACACCCCCTATTAGGCGGACAATTTGTTGGGTCCTGAAGGTGTCCCTTTAATAGGGGTTCTACTGTTTATAATATACTGTACTAACACATGATGTGATTCATCTCGTCCATGTTGCTCCCTAACAGGTAGTGATGTGCTAATGTTCTGTGTACCAACTACAGTTTCCAATGTTCCTACTACAAAATCTGGAATCTAGAGGAAAGAAAACATTTTATGATGCAATAGATGATTTCAATATTAGGTTTTCTATTCATATATGAATCTTACTGTTATTCGGCAGTCCTATATAATCATTGCCTTTCCCACCCTGGTCCCTCACCTACAGCCAAACCTTTGGTCTACCTTTTGCTCCACTCTTTACCATTTAAGTTGTTGTTTGAATTATTTTTGATATTGCTCATTCATGGTAGCTGGTCTGCAACCAAAATTCCAGGACGTTGTGAACTTTCTTTAGATCACCTGTTCCCTGCCCTAGTGGTGAACCTTTTCCCGTTTCTAAATAGGGATGTCAACCCCCTAATAAAAAAAAGCTGGTGACGTCCCTGGTGGATTTATTCATAACTCACCTTTTGATATAAATTTCTACAATACATTTATTGATTAAAACTGCTATTTACCTCTCTTTCAAGTGTACAACTGCTTTTTAGTTGCTTGGAATAGATTATGGATGCTGCACGATTAATAAAAGGTGATGAAGTCTGTCTCCATAAGGATTTGCTTAGGACATTCAGGAGACTCATTTTGACTGAAAAAACAAGATATATGCCTTGTGTAATTGTTAATTTTTCATATAAAATGTGAAGCAAAAATTAGAGATTATTATGGGTCATTCCATGCCAAATCAAATGTGCTTCTCTGATTTTGCTAAAACTTAAGTATCTTAACCATAGTGAAAACTGGATGTGTATTCCCACATTTTACTTGAATGACATATTTTGAAAGCGTATGGGTATATTATTTAAGGCAATGTGAAAAAAATGTCTAATTTATTTTGAGGAATATTACTAACTAGGCTAGACCGCAAAGTCATTTTATTTTATTGTCGCCAAAACGAAAAACCCCTATTTGGTATCGGCTGCCATAAACAAGCTTATTAAATTTCTTTCGTACATTTCTATCTAACGAACATTGTATACTTGCTTTTTCTGCTTGATAAATTCTTGCTCAATTGACGTTTAAAATAAGATATTCTACCATAAATGACACAAACTATAAGTTTAATTTGCGAGGCAACAATGTACACGTCGCAACACACATCGTTTTTTATATTTTGCAATTTTTTAGCGCGAGGTTTGTTTACACATATTGCAGATTCGAACTCGAACGTACTAAGCATTGATATCAATGGCCACAGCCACTCACTGAGCCAAACCGTGATTTATGAAAAAACATTCTGTTCAAAGAATAGGTGTATTATTAAAACTATTAAAACAACGACGCAATCATTCGATATGGTTGACTGGCTGCCGAGTCTAAACACTGTTTTAATTTGGCGGCCCGGCATGGTATTTGTAGATCCAGCTATGGCGGTACACAACAGAGGAGGTTGCATAGTTGATACGTGACATAACAACTTACGAAACATGTCAATTACTGTTATTTTTTGCCTTTTTTTAGTGTTTATCCTTAATTTAAAATTCAGGAAAGTGGCATAGCCTATTGTGTGCGGCCCCTCAATAAATATCAGTGTGCCAAATGTGAGCATGTACCAGTCAGCTGCTTCAGAGGAAATACGTAACATTACGCAAAAAATTTAGTAGCATTATTATAATAGTCTATGTTCAATTTATATAGCGCAAAATTCAGGGCGTCTCTAAGCACTGAACAATCAACAAATCAACAAATGTAAAAAAAAAATTTACTTAGTGGCAGAAAATGGGCAGGCGCTACAGTAGTTCCGTGAATACCACACCTTAGAATTGGGCCTCATAAGATTAAGAAGAATCACATAAAAAGTAACAAATAAATCCTTTAAATTGATGATTTTGCAGACGTTTTTCTCGCATTAGTTTAATATTTTCGTTTCTATGGAGCGCCAAAAGAGCAACTACATATAATAGAGGGTTAAAAACTCAGTGGAATGCGTCTACTTTTAATGCATCTATTCTATATTCTATATATTTTGTCAATAAAAATGCTGTAACATGTTACTGCTGATAATGTGCTGTTTTCAAAGAACATCAACAGACCCTATATCAGCATAACTACCTAGCCTAGGCCTAAGACTTAGGAGGGATATTATTTAGATCATTGAGGTTTAAACCTACAGTACATGTTATGATGATGAATTTGTCGATTTTTATTCTTAAAAGGTAACGAAAACCGTGTACAGTATCAACTGTAACATTTTAGTTGTGTTGACATAAATCAATAAATGCATTAAAGATGTATTGTCCCCCAAAATCATGAAAAGATAAAGATTTTTAAAATCGGACTTTGAATAGGCCATTTTGCAGTTTTAATGAAGTTGTTCACTTCCATAAGAAAAAAAACGGGGGACAAAATTATTTCACCTATAAAAAGACAAAATAAACAGTTAAATTACCCAAAAACTCATTGTCTTCAAATTTTTTGCTTTAAATTACATTTTTCTCAGGTAAATACATTTTTTTCAGACCCAATTTTTTGTGAGAGTGAATAACTATTATGTGACATTAAAATAACATATTCAACAAAAAAATTTAAAAAAATATTTTTTTAGGGGGACAATATATCTTTAAATATACACATTCCACTGAGTTTTTAGCCCTCTATTCTCTAGGGTAGTGGGACGATTCGGCCCTGAGACGATTCGGCACACTTATATTTATCGGCTTTGATATGAATTTTATAAGCACAAATAAGCTTTTTTTCCCTACACTTTATTTTCAGAGAGACTATGAGGTAGTACTCTACTATCTAGTGATAAAGATGCAATAAAGCAAACATTTTGAAAATGATCATTTTTTAGTTATGCCCTTTGTTGGCTGCTTGGCGAATGCACGAAATTATAACAAAGTTTTCAAAGTAATAAATTCAATATAAAATTACATTTTTTTCGTAATTTATTTTTATATTTTATCAACATTGGCAATATCAATAAAATAGGGATAGGTCTAGTTAAACACCTTTAAAATAATATTAATAAATTAAAAAAATAAATATCACAAAAATGTATATATTTGGTGTAAAGTAGGACGTTCTGGCCTGGATTTGTGTGAGAAACATGTCTGTAAATTCATCAATTTAAAGGATTTATTATTATATTTTCTGATTCTGTGATTTTCCTTTGTAAAAGGTGTGGTATTTACTATTTATAATTAACAAGTTACTGAACAAATTTGGAGTCGAAATAAAACTTCAGGTGCAAAACGGAACTAGCCCCTAATAGAATAGCCTAGGCCTAAACTCCCTTGGCCTCTAGCTACTACTAGGCTAGGTAGTATAGTGGGAGTGGGTGCTAGTTAAGTCGCCCCATCGCAAAGTCGCCCCGGCACAGTCGCCCCACCGCAAAGTCGCCCTAACGCAAAGTCGCCCCTAAATGTTAAAATAGTTTACAAGTGTGTTTACAAGTATTCTTGGGCGATTTCAACACAAAATAACACGGAAAGGGAAGCCCCGCCGTGTAGTACTAGTAGTCTCAGGTCACAGTACATCGATCGGCAACTCTCCGATCACAGAGAGAAAGCCCCGGCGTAATTACTTCACTGTCGCGCGCACTTAAACGATGCGCTAGCTCATCAGCGGGGAAACCCTTGTAATTACTCCGCATTACTCTGAATTTTACGACGATGTCAGTCACGTTCGAAATCGGTTACGTTTAATTTTGGTCTCGATAAATATCTGATTTATTTTTACTTTATTAATAATAATAATTAAAATATTTTTATTTTTATTTTACAGGTCTAGCCCTTCAAAAATGACAATTTGTAAACATAGTTTAAGATAATAATATTATTCGGCATATGTCATTTAACAGTAGCCTACAGATACATAATTATTTAAATGTGAAATTTTATAGGGACTGTAGGCTACGTCGTGTCTTTTATTTTATATGCAACAAACTACGTAAAACAATTTTTATTAATAAATATTCAGTTTACTATTATTAGTATTACAATTAGTAGTACAACATTTGATTAATAAGCCCGGAAAGGCAATCCCATCATTATCCATTATAAAATTGCATCATATCACCGAATATGTCATAAAAAGTGTGTATTCGTCGTACGTCCGTGTATGTATTATTCCGTGCCTCTTCACTGTCTTGTTTAATTTAAAATTAAATAAACACCCGATATGAGGATATTTATTAGGTTTGATATTAGATCGTTAGGAATTTCTTTAGTAAAATGATCATTGTGCTGTTGATTAAAAGGCGACTCACAATTTCTGAAACCAATCGGAGCTGCGCCTTCTGGCAGCTGCGCCTTCTGGCAGCTGTATCCTCACAGCTGCTACATGTTTATGCTGACCGGGGATTCCCCTTTTTTAAAAAACATGCATTTAACAGTTACTGTACGATGGTTTTTCCATGGTCAAAATGTAGCCTCTTAATTTTGTAAATGTAAAACGATCATATCGGCGATGAGATCCTTTTTTTTTTAAAGTATTTTTTATTTCTTCATTTTCAAAAGTCATAACCATAATAATATTAAATAACTAGATTTGAACTCGTCACTTTGACGAGTTCGGGTTATCCGCGGAATGCAACATGCACATACGTTAAACTATTATGAACGTCGACAATTATTATGCCATCTTATGACATGAATTAAATATGCTTACAGTGCTGAATTGTACCTATATCATTGCGGTATTTTAACAGTAAATTTACAAAATACACTGTATATGTTATATACAGTGTAGCATAGATGAAATTACGAGACGCATCTTTCAATCTAATTTTTAACATGATGACGTCATCAAAATGAAACACGTAGATAGCAATTTTGGAAGGAAATTATCTGAGCATATCAACGTGTTGAAGAAATTAGGATATGTAGAATATGGAAGCTCTCTCTTTTAAATGTCATGAACTATGTATGACGCAAAATATGAAATTACGACTTTTATAATTGAACTGGCCATATGATGATGTCACAACATCCGATGCGCATAATTTGTACATGAATTCGTATCTACAATTCAACAGCTTCCAGAAAACGTTTTAATCATGAGTATCACTTTTCATTCTGAGGAGCTATAACAAATTGAAATTTATTGAAATGATGAAAATAAGTGACCAAAGTTATTCACGCTTTTGCAAATGATGACGTCATAACAAATTTTAAAATGGTAAATCATGCGAAAGATAATTGATTGACCTATCCAATATCAAAATATGGAGGAAAATGGAATATGGATAAATGGAGATGCACTCTATTAAATGTGATGAGCTATGACGAAAGAGACAAAAATCCTATATTTGATATTCGAGTGGCCATACTTCACTGTGGTGAAAGCGGACACACATTACAAGTTTGCAGACATGGGAAACCAGTACTGTGTTGGCGATGTAACCAAGAAGGACACAAACACAAACTCTGTGAATATTATAACACACAACAATGAGAGCCTGGCAACGATGAAATCGCCGTAGAAGAAATTCCAAACGTGGAAAAAACCAATAACAATAATATGGACAATAATGAACTCTCTGATGTGGACTCGTGCCTTGATAAAAGTGACATATTCACCGAAAAATGTAAAATATTTAATGATAAAGGTTTAAACATAGCAGGTCTAAACATTGCAACTCTCCCTGGTAAGTTCGATGAATTTAAATTTCTTTTAGAAAACAACAAAATTGATATTTTTGTACTAAATGAAACACGACTTAATAATCAAATTAATAATAATGACATTGCAATCAATGGGTATGATATCTTTAGGAAGGACCGTAATCGTGAAGGTGGTGGTGTTGCATTATATGTTAATAAAAATGGTGGCTTCACATATAAAATTAAAGAAAATTTAATGAAACCTGAACTAGAATTAATTGCTATTGAAATTACACAACCAAAAATGAAGCCAATAATCTTGTTAGCCTGGTATCGCCCGCCTAATTCAAGTATAAATTTATTTGAAATATTTGAACATGTTCTTAATGATATAGAAAGTACATACACAAACAATGAACTAATTGTAATTGGTGATTTGAATTGTGATATTAACGCAAGCACTCCTTCATGTTAACAAATAGATTAAATTAGATAACTACAAATCACCATTTAAAAATGATAATTACTGAATCTACACGAATTACAAGCAGTACATCCACTTTGATAGATCACATATATGTCTCTAATACAGAAAAAGTAAGCAATGCTGGTGTATTACATAGTGGTATAAGTGACCATTCTATTATTTATGCTGTAATTGGTAAACAAAAGAAAAGTGTTAATAACCATAGGTATAAAACAAATAGAAATTACAAAAACCTTGACGAAACTAATTTCAAACTAGATCTGCTAAATGTAAATTGGATGGAAATTTCAAAACATGATAACATTGATAAGGCCCTTGAAGATTTTGAAAATAAGTTCATAAAAGTGGCTAATAAACATGCACCCCTAAGAAAAAGAAGAGTCAGGCATAAACAAAGCCCTTGGTTAACAAAGGATCTGATAAAAAGTATACAAGAAAGAGACGCATTAAAACGGAAAGCCATAAGGAAGAACAGTGCACCCTTATGGGATGAATATCAAGCAAAAAGAAATGAAGTTAATTCAAAAATTAAACAATGCAAACAGGATTACTTCTCAGATCAACTTAATACTAAAAACCCCAAAAAGATCTGGGAAAACATAAGACTCATTGTTCCTGGCAAAAGTAAAAATACTGATATAACAAATCTGAAAAGTGAGAGTGGTACACAGTCTAATTCTAGTGATATAGCTAATGCTTTAAATGAGTATTTTTCTAATGTGGGTCGAAACCTTGCTAAAACAATTCCTAATGTAAATAATGATGATTTTGTACAAAACACAAATGTTGAAAATCCCGAAAAATTTAACTTTGAAAATATTGACTGTGAATATGTATATAAACTATTAACTTCTATCTCAATAAAAAAGGCGACTGGAAATGATATGCTTCCAGCCTACCTTATAAATGTAGCAAAAGATTCTATTGTGTATCCACTCACCTACTTAATAAATTTATCTCTCTCAACATCAACATTCCCTGCCAAATGGAAAAGTGCTAAAATCTGTCCCATATATAAAGGTGGTGATAAAACTGAAAGAAGCAACTACAGACCTATTTCGGTTCTGCCTGTTCTCTCTAAAATTCTTGAAAGAGTAGTCTTTGACCAAATTTATTCCTATCTACATTCCTATGATATGATATATGAGCATCAGTCAGGTTTTAGACCAGGATACTCAACCACTTTTGCTCTCCTTAATTTAACTGAAGAGTGGCTTGAATCCATTGATAAAGGAAAGTATATAGGCATTGCAATGATTGATTTAAAAAAAGCATTTGACACTGTAAACCATGAGCTCCTACTTAAAAAACTAAAATCCTTCAATCTCCAAGATAATGTAATAAACTGGATAAAACACTACCTGCTAGATAGAAATCATATTACAAGTGTAAATGGTGTCTCGTCAAGCACATGTAAAAGTACCTGTGGCATTCCACAGGGGTCTATTCTAGGCCCATTACTATTCTTACTTTATATTAATGATCTGCCTCAAAATATACAAAATAGTAACGTTTCCATGTATGCAGATGATACAGCTATTCATTACTCATCTGACAATATTAATGATGTAATTGAAGCTCTAAATGTTGACTTAAATAGTATTAAAAACTGGCTCATTAAAAATAAACTTAGTTTAAATGTACAGAAAACTGAATATATGATTATAAGTACTTCACAAAAAACTTCAAAAATTAATGATTTAAATGTAAATATTGATGGTCAAAAGCTAAATCGTGTCAAACATTGTAAACACCTTGGTGTGATTATTGATGATAATCTCTCTTGGAATAAACATACCGACTATGTAAAAGGTAAGGCACTGCAAGGACTTTACTACCTCAAAAAAGCAAATTATATTTTACCAAAAAATACTCAATGTACAATGTACAAATCGTTAATTGCTCCCTATTTTGAATACTGCCATGTTGTCTGGGGACGTTCAAACCAACTACAAAGTAACAAACTTCAAGTTATGCAAAACAGAGCTGCCAAAATAATAACTAAGAAGAGTAGAAGTGATTCTAGTAGTGAAGCCTTGCACAGCCTTAACTTTGATAATCTTGAGAAACGTTTGTATATAAATGAAGCCATCACTATGTTCAAAATTACCAATAATTTAGCACCAACTTACCTAATAAACAGATTTCATATCAAAGAAAATCATTATGACACAAGATCTCAAGATCAACTAATGCTACCTAAACCTAGAACGGACTATAAAAAACGGAGCCTGTCTTATAGAGGTGCTAAATTATGGAATGAACTAAGTGATGACATAAAAAATGTAAAAACATCTTTTAATTTTAAATTAAAATTAAAAAATGTATGATTACCATTATATTTAAGTATACTATAGTTCAAATTAAATGATGTCAGAAATGTATTTAAGATTTTCAATTCAATAAGGTTAATATGTTAGAGCATTTATTTGTAAGTAATTACTTTCTTAATGTTAATATTGGTGTTCACTCTTTTGTACGATTTGGATTTTACAAATTTTAAAATTCTAATTTGTTTTAATACTGTAATTTAATATTGATGTTGATGTGTAAATTAAGATTTTCAGTTTTTGGTTAAATCCTTATTAATAATTTAATTAATATCTTTAGTATTAAGTGTCATTGTCATTGTCAAGTTAAACTCTTGTTGTTAATTGTTTAATTGCTAAATAGTGTATAATGTCTTACAGCCTTGTCGAAAAACACCATTGAGGTGAACAAGTGTTACCGTGATTAAATAAAGTTTTTTATTATTATTATTTATTACGATGACGTCACAATGTCCGGTTAGCCATATTGATGGATGATCCGATATCTACAACTCATCAACTTCCAGAATATGTAAACAAAATCAATTTCACCATGTAGTTTAGAATCTATGACTGAAAAAAGGCATAGATTTGACAAATTTGTTTTCATCAAAAACGCGCGCAAATTGTTCAATTCGAAGTGCTCATATGACATGATTTTAAGTCGAAATTGTTTAAAAGTTGGTAAAATTACTAGAAAAGGCTAGAAAAACATGTTTTTAGTGCTATGTGCGCATAGTGCGCATGACAATTTGCGCGTTCATGGAAATTTCGCTGCATAACTTTTGCTGCGCGACTATTAAGTCATATAACAAAGTTTCTTGCACATCTACAGGTCAATCTTATGACAAAGTTATACAGTCTTATGTTGGCCAGAAATAGAGATATGCTGCGAAGAAAATTTGTGTAAAGAAAGAATATAGAAAAAAAAAAGATTGTGACAATAACAAGGCAACAATAGACATATACTTGTCAATAAATGCAAATGATCAATAAGTAGCCCATAACACTCATTGTCTTACATAATGCTGTTTGTTTTAACTAATCTATACGATAGGCCTACTATATCACTTTTATACATTTAAATTACAGTATTATTATATTATATCCTAAAAAATGAGCTGTATCCACTTGTAGGTTGAATTGTGGCTTTGGTAACTAATTTTAAAATCATATTAAATTAACATTTTCGAAACGTTAAATCAGTGGTAATATTTTTAGAAACTTTCAAAACAGGGAACTATTTTTTTAAAGGATTTTCAAAAAGCACATTACTCCATTAAAACCTGTATTAAAATAAAAATTAGAACACAAATTATGTATATAATAGGATAAACAATATAATGTATACTGTAGGACATATAGTTCGACCAAAGTAACAACACGATCGATATCAAACGCAACCTAGGCCTATATGATTAAAACAGCGTACTACTAGCGACGGCGCTTCATACAGAAATAAAACCGTGGTCGACTTTGCGATGGGGCGACTTTGCGATGGGGCGACTTTGCGATGGGGCGACTTTGCGATGGGGCGACTTTGCGACGGGGCGACTTTGCGATGGGGCGAGTTTGTTTTGGGGCGACTTTGTATTGGGCGACTTCACTGGATCATCCGTACTAGGCTATCTAGGCTAGGGCCAATTTATAGGTAGGGTAGTATTTATTTATAGGCTGGGCTCTAGCTAGCTAGAGGGCCTACTAGGAGGCTAGGCAAGGCCTAGGCCTTAGTCTAGGCCTAGCTAGGCCCTACTGTTTATTTTCACTACTTACTTACAAGTCAACCACAAAATCAGGAATTCAGTGACGAGCCCAATTTCTCACATTTTTATGTGGTTAACTGTATTGTATAAAATTAAAAACAATAGGGCTAGCCTAGATGCGTACAAATTAACCTAAAAAAACAACCTGGGTTGAGTCTCTAGCTAGCACCCAACTTCCACCTTATACCAAAAGTGTCCACTGTTTACTTTTTGTGCCTCACAACGACTGTATTGCAAGTCTACTCTAGGGTCTAACCAGCTGGGCCTAACCAATAATAATTTCTATAAACATATTGGTTCTCTCGTGTTTCTGATGGATTGGTAGCGTTGGGATCTCCCAATTTTTTACAATTTTTGATTGGCTGTCTCCCACCCTCCGAATCCGATCTCGAACCGATCCTGGCGCGGCGTTTCATTTTTCCAGCTAGGTTGTATTGTATACTTTTGAGCTGGTCAAGTCTTTGTTATTGCATATAATTTGTAATTCTTTTTTATCACACAGCATAATACAGTATTAATAATTGAACACAAATGGAGCTTCCAACAGAGACAGAGAAGGTGGAAGAGCTGATTCTAGATTTTGCTCTTCAGAATAACATGTATCAGGTGATACAAGGTAGGCCTATTCCATTAAATAAACATCAACCATGGAGGTATAAAAATATATACCTCCATGCATCAACCATACCAATGTCTTTTTTGTATTTTACGAAAGCCCATTAATGCCATTTTAAGTATATGTTTTTCGAACGTAATCCGTTCTAACGAATTAGTAATTCGTTTGAACGGACTACAATATCAATGCTATACTCATCGTTCAGTTATTGCAGTAGTTCCTAATGTTCAATTTTTTTCTCAAAAATATAACCACAAGATAATAATACAAGAGCAAGAACAACTAATTAAAAAAAAACTAATATTTCTATGTTTTAGAGCGATAAACAAATTGTAACATAGAATAATAGTAATAATACCGTAACACCAGTATCCAAACAAACATAATAAATACACGATACGATAGTAACAAACTTGTCACGAACATGTATTCTATAGTATAAAACATACTATAAAATCTATAACAATTATACTAATGGACAAAACTTCCTAATACTATACTACTATTTACATTCGTGGTTTAATCTGATGCTTATTGTTTAACACATATATTTTTAGCGGATAATTATTTAAAAGATATATGGAGTATAAATTTAGCATAATCATAAATTACTGCCACTGTGTAATAAGAATAATATTACCTATTTACACATTTAGAACAAACAAAAGTTGAAGTTGAATGCATTATAATTTAACTTATAAATCTACTATCAAAGGATGCGGGAACCAAACGTATATTCGACAATTTAAAGATGTATTGTCCCTTGAAACATAAAAAAATGAAGGTCAAAATATTCCAAATTTAAATTGGCCATATCAAAGTAATATTAAAGTTATTCACTTTAAGTCGAAAATTCGAGCCAAAAGCAACAAGTTTACGTAATTAACAGGTAAATTAGTTTGATTACATTTCGTCTGGAAAATCGTCGCGAGCGAATGTAAACAAAGATTTCCAAACCACGAGTACGCATTATGCATATGCTAATTAGGATTGTTTACAACTCGTCACAGTTGAGAAGGTATTTTCACACAGATCGTGAGGAAGTTTTATGATTATGCATACAGAGTAGCCAAACAAGCGCGTTTCATTATGGGATATGTTTTGATCGAAAACTTTGACTTCCAGTCAAAGTTATTTTTTTAACAAAAAACGTCTGTATTTCAGTTAAATGATTTTTTTTTTCGACAAATTTTTGGTGACAGTTAATAACTATTAAGATACTTCAAAATGACCTACCTTTTTTCGAAATCTGTTATTTTTTATTTTTTTTGAATTAGTTAAAGGGACAAAACATCTTTAAGGAAATAGAATGATGTAAGCGTACAAGGTATAACGGTATTAATGAGGAACAAACTGGCTTTACGAATTACCTAACAAAATATTTAAGGAGAAGTTACATTGCGATTACATAATGTTATCTACTGATAGTAGGCCTACACTTGATTGGAGATGCCTGTAACATTAATTGTATGAGCATTAGAAGTCATATTTGCTGGTCTTTCTTACACTAAGAATCTTCTCTACAAAAAAATCGCTTAATCACGAACCAACCAGGTAGTGTTGTTTTACATAACACCAACCAACCACTATGCCATTTTTTAACAGGTAGGAATATCCGAAGCATCATTGAAAGTCCACTGGATTTTCCTGCATTCCTTATTAATTTTCTGACACATGTTCATAATCTGTCGCATTTGGCAATTTTAGTACATCCAATATGTAGGAATTAATGTGAAGTCCTGGCTCTCCTATCGACATTACAGCCTGGTTGACAGCAGCATTAACTGCCAGTTTACACAGCGCAACATTTGCATTGTTAGAACATCTCTCCTGATAGCGTATTCGACTATTTTCAGAATCAACTCAAAAGGCAAGTAGTCAAAATAACATACATCGGCGGTTGTAGGTTTTTCAACAAAAACATTAGGAATTGGATGGTCGTTTTCAGGAAAATGTCCCTCCGCTTCGAAATTATCCAAAACTGACTGGTTGGCGTCAGAAATATGTTGCTCATCGAAATCGTCTAGAAGAACCGGCTGATCAGCGTCATCAAATCTCGGACTACTCGTTTAATTCACCAATAACTGACTGTTCCTCGTTAGAAACAGATCGCTCGACGTCACTGCCACATATATCAGTGTTATTGTTGTTGTCGTCACATGGATTATAGGAGATTTGAAGACTTCTTCTAACAATATAAGGGGTTTGGCCATTGGTGTCCAAGTGATACGTAATGATCTCCTTCGTTTTCTGCGAAATGTCCCAGAACGATGTAAGGCATGTCCAATATAAATGTATCACTGCCATCTGGACGAATATACTTGTTGCTCAGTTTAATGTTGAACAACAATTATTTGAATGTAAAATAATTCAGAAACAACTTGCAGTATTAAATGGTCTCCAAATATACTATTTTGTGACATGCGAGCAAGATAATTGTTGGGTGTTTCAGTTTAAAAATTCGACCATGGTGTTAAACTATTGGAATTTCAAAGATGTGAACCACTTTCTAAGTAATGCACTACCTCACTTCTGAGTGTTTCGTGAGATTTGAATAATCCTAGGTTTTTTAATTAATAGCAATCACATAGCATTGAATTGGCAATTGCCATCTCCCGCTGGGTCGTAGTCAACATTTAACGCAAATTTGTTGTGAATTTCCTAAATTTTTTTGTCGTGGGTGATTTGCTGATAAAATTTCTTTTGTAGCATTTTCCGTTTTTTTTTTTAAATTGACCGTACATTCTCTCTCTCTCGTTGCCTTTGAGTGCATTGGACACTAATACCCATTTTTTAACATTAGCTTCCGTAACAGGATGACAGAACTCCACCTTCAGTTTCCTTCCGATAATCTTTCCTGGACATACGGTCAATTTGTGTGTTACTCTAGACTTTTTTGTTTTTAATTATTATAATTAATTAAATAATAAAGAATAGCGTCCCCAACTTTGTAAATTGGTACTTTAAGTTTTTGCTCTTGATATTTAGCAGAATCTGGAGCTAGGCTAGATGCCCTGTCCATACCGTGGGACAGTCTTTGGGCATATGCTTTTCCACCAATATCAATACTGATCCTGACGCACATTCAGCGTCAACAATGCCGAGTTCTTCTGATAGCGCCATATTGACCTCGACAGCCGTGGTTTCCACTGCTGCTAGCCTGCTATACAATTAGCCTCTCCGTCTCCCGAAGCGGGAGGACTTGCTGACACAGGACCGAGCTCGGTTCGCACTACCGAACCTTATATCCCTCGACATGACTGTATGGCCATTGTCGGGGATCGCTTCAGAGACTCGGGTATACCAGTTGGCCCTCGCCCTCTACACTAGCCGACTAAAACATTACTTCAAATGGTGCAAGCGTCAGAAGGTCGAACCTATGAAAGTGACTTTGGGTCAGGTCTGCACCTTCCTGCATTACCTGTCAGGCCTGCAGGTTCACACCGTGTCCGGCTATCGGTCTGCCTTGGGTGCTGCAAAACCTCCCTAACATTGTATTCTTTGTCAGAAGATTGAACTTAAACGTGCAGGAAACTTTGTTATATGACTTTGAGTCGCGCAGCGCGAGTTGCGGGCGATTTTATGGTTGCTCATAGATTCTGAACACAAATTTATTTTTCAATGAAAATTTACGAAAGTGTATTTCATAATATGGAGCAACTTTTGACATGATAAAAATAACGTGCTACACTAAAAATTACGCGAGTTTGCGTTTTTGAAATTTCAAAATGTGCAAAATTAATTTTTACATTCTTGCCATTTTCAGCATTTAAAAATTGTCTAAATTGTTTGAGTTTTGCGCACGCACTTGTGTGCGCACAGCTCATACAAAGCGTAGAAAAATGTTTTTTGCAATTTTTGCTTTTCATACCTTCTGTAGTAGATTTCATTCATTTGATGAACTTTGATTGCAATTTAACTACACACGTGCATGTTAAATTTTAATAATCGTGTTCTATAAAAAATGGGTAATTTAATGGAAATTTGTGCAAAAATATACCAATTTTTAATCAGTTATAGCTCCTCAGGATGGCTTGCATTTTTAAAGTTTTTTTCTGGAAGCTGATGAGTTGTAGATATCAATTCATCTAAAATGTATATCTACCGGATGTTTTTTCGTCACCATATGGCCACTCGAATTTTTAAAATATGATTTTTTTTGTTTTTGTACTAATTAATCCTGTTTCATAGAGTGCATTGCGCTTATGCTTACCCCATTTCGCCATAGATTGTAATATGTTTTTACTCAATACTCTTTCACATGAATGTAATTTTTATTTTTATTACGTCATCATGTAAAAAACTTAGAATAACCTGACTTACTTAATTTCGTCTATACAGTATATTTCAATCTGTTATAGGTTCTCGGAATGAAAAGTGACCCACATGTTTAAAACTGTTTGGAAGTGTTGAATTGCAGATACGAATTCATATAAAAATGTTTTGTCTATCGGATGTCATGGCGTCATCATATGACCAGTTGACTTCAAAAAGTCTGATTTTCATCTCTTTTGTAAAAATTCACCTCAATTCAACTCACTTTTTCGTGCCCAAAATTCTTCAAATTTTGTAATGAATGTAATTATTTAGATAATTATCTTCTTAAATTGCTATCTTTATGTTACATTTTGTTGACGTCATTATGTAGGCCATATACATGGATGCAGTCGAGTGTTTACTGACCAACCGACCGATATAGTAAGCTGTACAGTAGAGTCGCGTTGCATGCGACTAAAAATTGGATTAAAAGATGGGTCTCATAATTTCATCTATGCTCATCGGTGCTATTGGATTTCTAAAGTAATGGTATTAACAAAATATTTTCCGCAAATAGATTTTTTTTTCGTACACAAACATTTTTTTTAACCAGTACTATCAGGGAAGAGTTAAATTACACTGGTACTATTGAACGATCGTTCAATAGTGCGCACGCTATGTTTCCCACAATCGTCCAATCAAATGACAGGAATTGAATTAGGTGTTATATAATACTACTGTAGTTTCTCAATGAAATTACCCAATTTTCAAAACTAATTACATTTTTTTTTTTGCCATATCTAAAAAGGCTTCACAGCTAATAAAGGACACGAGTATTTCTTGAAATACCGTAGAAGCACGTCCATTTCTGATGTCCGTATATTTTCGCCAACAATCAGCTTGATAGTTAAGAATGAAGATATTGAACATTTTGATAAAGTCATTAGGATGCTGACACGCATGTATGAAGAACACCCTGAGGCAGTGTCACTTCAAAGCTTTTCACAAATAATGATTGTCTTTAAGATAAAGGTAAAAAAAGCAAATGCAACTTTTTTTTATATTCATGGTTATTCTTTACTTGCAGACATAAGTTTTCACTGATCAAGCGCAGGAATTCCCATTCTAAATCATCCATACGTACAAATGAAAATGCTGTAAGATGAAAATACTATACTAAGTGATATTTTTATACAATTTTTTATTTTGAAAAAAGGAAAATTTAGGGTTGGGCAGGACAGCGAGACTGACAACATCAACACAGCCAACCTGCCCCCCCCCCCCCCCAGTTCAAAATATAGACATTAGGTTAAATTCAGCACTTACATTTAGCAATAACAGAAGCGAGGTTGTCTTTGCTCTTATTTACTGAATGTATTTAAAATAGTATAGTATAAAGGCATACTTACAGAAAAAACAATGCTGTGTGTATTAGGTGGCTGGATCTCAATGGAGAATAAGAAAGCAAAAAGCTAAATCAAAAGAGGCAGAATTTAAAAGTGCCAAGCTTTTGGATAAAACTAATCCTTCATCATAAGGGCAAGTAATATAATAGTAAAGCGTTCGAATTCCTTTTAAATCTGGCTTTAATTTGTCAACAGTGAAATGTAAACATACTTTATATTAATCTCGGACATAATTTCTTGTTTTTTTTATAATAGTACCTGTATGACAAATATGATTTTTCGGGAATAATTTTGTTGGAGTTTCTGCTCAGAACATCGTGATTAGTTCATTCTTCCCTTTATCTTTAACTTTATCATTTGCATTAAAATCGCATCAGTTAAAATTATTTGTTAGTACTGTAGTAGTACAGTATTGTTTAGGCCCTACTCATTCTTCTTCCTACCTTGTTAAGCGTTGATAATATGGCATTTCTTAGACTACAAACAATACTAATCTTTCCCCCATTGTATAATCTTCACAATGCAGACATTGCTATTGTAGTTTTAATCTTCAGGAAAACAGGTTTTATTTGTTTTACTTGATGTTCCGAAATGGAACTTAATTGCTGCTTTTCATTTTGGAAAGTTTCTTGCAAATCACAGACTAATAGCATAAGTTTTGTTTCTATTTACAGACCATTCTTTATGAAATGTCAAAAGAGTTTCAATTCAGCAAAATGTTATCTAAACTTGATGAGTACTTTCCAAGTAAACCAAATGACCCAGTAAGTATAATTAATTATCAATGGACTAACTATCGAAATACTGTTGTTTTTCATTTGGTGCTGAAACTTTTAAAGCAAAATAGAATGAATGGCAATACAGAGGAAAATATAACATGATCAATATTTAGGTAGACATAATTATGTTTATGTGTGTTCAATTGCAGTTATTGGGTATTGACATTAAATTTTTTTTTTAATCTAGAAGATTCACAAGTATAAGACTGAATCATGGCGAAAAATACTCAAAGGAATGATTTGTAGCCAACCAAAAGAGAGACTTCGTATTAAGGAACGTTTGGAAGAGCAATACAATAAGAAATATAGACACAGATTTGAAGAAGATGTTAGAAAAATTGTAAAGAAATTTAAAGCATGTCTACCCAGGCCCATCTTGGAGCAGGTATGGAAATAATGTAAACATTGTATAAAAAGCTTGGCATTGCACCATTTCACTAATTCTGAAAAGTGATTATGGAATTTTGAAATTATACTATATCATATTTTTTCCAGTCAGGGTTAAATTGGCTTGATTTTTAAAATTGATAAAGTAAGGAATGAACTGGAAATATTTACACAATTTTTAAAGAATCGTCAAAGTTGGGAAATATCATTTAAAGTTTTCTACAACAATTTCTATGTTATAAAATATAAACATTGATAATCAACAATCGTCAGTGGCAAAGCGTTATGAATTTTTTTTCTAATGTTATACGAGATTCACTACTTGCTTGACTACTTCGGTTCAAGTTAAAAGAATATAGTAATATAATAAGCTTTTGACCAATATGTCAATTTTCCTGAAAATCAATAGGCATGCTCTGTAAGTATTTACCTATACACACAAACATTCAAGACGATAACTTAAAAATTGAAAGCACTCAGAAACTGAGTGAAGTACTTCGCAAAATATATCAAGAGAGAGAGGGCTCACTACTTATATAGATGTTTTAGTCCATTAGAGGGTGTGCTATTTAAAATCTCATGGAAGATACAGGTAAGTCAGATTTTAATATAATAAGCTTTTGTGATGTGACCAATATATCAATTTTCCTGAAAATCCATAGGCATGCTCTGTAAGTATATTCCTATTAACAACCAAAAATTCAGGATGCTATTGTGCAAACAAACAAAGCAAGTGAAGTACTTGGCAGTATATACCTGGGACAAATATTTGGATAGAGAGGGTTCACTACTTTTTGGTCCATGTTAAAAGAATACAGAGGGCGTGCTATTTGATATCCCGTATGAAAGATACAAGTAAGTCAGATTTTAATATAAGCTTTGGTGACTTGACCAATCAAAAATTCAGGACGATAACTTAAAAATTGTGGACGCTATCATGCTAACAAACAAAGAAAGCAAGACTACATAACCTCCTTTACAGAGATAATAAATACCTAGTTTAATAGCTAAGGTAAGTTTAAGTTACTGAAAATTGGTATAACTAAACAATTAGATTGTACTTATACTATATTATGATAGATACATTTTGAAAGATTAGACATTGGTGCATACATATTTTGTTAACAAACTATGATATAATTTGTGAACCATTCGATTCATCTGTTTTAATGATCATGTTTTTAATGTTCAGTTTCAACAATTTTTAGCTTTTTACTTTGACCCCTTAAAATTCCTGTCAATTATTAACATTTCAGTGATCTTTTAAAAATCGTTGAATCTGGTTTTAAAGTCAATGCAATATGACTGCAACTCAATGTCTTAACCCCTTCTCTGCGTATACCCGGTACTACCGGGTATAAACAAACGTCGTTGAAATACGTATACCCGGTAATACCGGGTATGGGCAAAACAATTATTTAATCGTATTTGCCTATAATATATAGCACCCTCTATATTCTTTCGATGAACTTGAATATTTTTGCAAGTCATTAAAAAAATTTTCCAGCAAAAAAAACGGCCCTCTATAGTTGTATTATCGTCTTGAAAATAATGCGCCCTCTATAGTTAATTAATTAATTAATTATATATAGTATAGTATATATAATAGTATTTCTATCTTGGAAAGTTGTTTTGAGTAGCGTAATGGCGGCAATTTTGAAAGTAACAAAAATTTACCAGCCCCAATAGGGCAACATCGTGTTTATCACAACACCCAAAAAAAAAATTCTGAAACAATAGTTAGATTTTGTACTATAGTGAATTTTTGGAAACTGTCATTATTTTCACGATTTTGCCCCAAAACTTTGATTTATGCATAATTTTTATAAAACAATCAAAATAATTCAATTTTTTTTTATATTTTTATTTGTTATACGTATCTTCATCAATATCCAGTTGGAAAAACGTATTCCATAAGAATTTTTATAAAAAATATAGTTTTTATCATTGATTCGATAAAAAACAAGAAATCCAAAATACCTGTAATGACGTCACATGACGTCATCAATATGCAAATTACTTTTTTTTTTTATACCTAACTGTAGACTAACCCTTTGCCCATCACACACCACAAAAATAATTACACAATTATCTCAATTAGTATTTTTTTGCAATTTATTAAAATATCATATGTTTTTCTTAAATATATATTACGCACAGAGGTAGGAATAATGCTCCGCAGTGAAAGGGTTAAGTTGATCTTTTGCAATATCTTTGATTCCTTTCTAAATTTGACTACTTTTTTATACCTCACATTAAATATTTACAGTACAGTATGTTTCATATTTGATACTTTTTTCATCTTAATTCTACATTTAGATTGTTAATGAAACTGAAATTTCATCACTACACTACAATCAGTTGTCACAAAAATCTGTTCTTGATAAATTGTTATACAAATGTTTCCAATGTGCTCCTACTGAAGACACTTTGTTGTTGATATTAGAGGAAGTATGGAATGCTGAAAGTCACCAAACACAAAGCATACAGGAAAGCCAGCTTTTTAATTTCATTTGCTCACAATCTGTCATGTCATCACAAGCTTCTCAAGAAAACGAAATAGTACATCAGTTAGTCTCTTATTTAGAGGCTAATAGTCAGAGTTTAAGCAGTGAGAGTAATGAACCCTTGTTTGCTATTATCTGCCCAACAGCAGCTGGAGAGTGTCCTAGAGGAGACAGTTCTGAAAGTAGCAAATCAATCACACTTCTTAGAAATCCTCATGAAATTATCCTACCAGGAGACAACAGAAGAGGTGTTCAAATGTCACATTCTGATCTTAAAAACAAGGACAAAACACAAACCTGTTTTGCACAGTCAAAATCATATGTTATATCTTCTGATAGTGTGAAAACTCCAACAATGTATGACATAGAAAATGTGGCAATAATAGTTAATGATGATGATGA
This sequence comes from Antedon bifida, assembly GCF_963402885.1. NCBI lineage: Eukaryota > Metazoa > Echinodermata > Crinoidea > Comatulida > Antedonidae > Antedon > Antedon bifida. The sequence goes on along the minus strand of NC_136233.1, from coordinate 7,821,774 downwards.
TGATCAAACCAACAAGGTATTGGTACATGTAATTACAGATGATGACCAAAAAGCAAAACCTGACAAAATTTCAATCGAAGGAAAAGATGGGAATCTTGACAAAACAGATATTGAAGGACTTTCTACAAAGTAAGTACATATTATTTTGAACTAATTAAATGAATTGATCTGTTATATTTGGCAACAACCTGTATTACAAGCTTTTCAAAACATTGTCTAGTCGCTATCTGCCTCCTTCTTCTATTTAGTTGCTGCCTTCAACAAGTTGAAGATTTTGCAACTATATGCCAACTATGAGGTCTACTAGAAGGCCTACTTTAAGTAGTGACAGTGGCTATGTGAACTAGTACACCAGGCTAATCCCCTACTTGTCTCAAATGATTTTGTTAAAAATAAGCACTTTCTTAACAGTTCGAGGGATAGTTCAAATTACCCAGTAAAATCCTTATTGTACACAAATGTAAAAATTATTCACTATATACCCACCAACTTTTTTTGCCATTTTTCACTTTCTAGGGAGTCACCGGATATGTTATTATATCGGTTCAACTACCTAACTACTGATAAGTCTGGCTTTTAACTTTTATATTTTGCCATTTTAATGAGGTAATGTCCCCCAAAAACATGAAAAATAAAGATTAATAAAACCAGACTTTGAATAGATTATTTTGTAAAACACAAAAATTAATGTTTTCACTTATAAAATGACAAAATAAATGGTTCAACCAAAAACCCATTGGATGGCAGCCAATTTGTTTAAGAATTATTTTTAAGGGAAATTCATGTTTTGTTTGTTTTGATTTCTGTTAAACATGTTTTATGCACATTTAACCAGATATTATATTTAAAATTCATGCCTGTACACTGGACCTAGTTACCACCAGAACTATGGAGCGAGCTTGAAAGAAAGCATACAGTACAAGATACAAGCAACTTTATTGTCTTTGTCAAAAATGAATGTTGGTTGACAACAATTTTGATTAAAAAATGTGTATTATTTGTGTACAGTATTAAATCAAGCCCTTTCTTGCATGTTTTCAAGGAGCATTATACAAATAGTGATATTATGTATATGTCTATATTTGCAGGTTTAATCCAGAATGTACATCAACACAATACAATATTATCAATGATGTTTGTTTAGATTCACAGGGATATGGAGTTGAACATGCAGGCAAGTATGTAACAATAATGTACTACAGTATGTCTATTAATCCAAGTGTAGGTGTTTAATTTTACAAAAAAGTACACCAAATTTATATATAGTGACAATCTATATCTGTCCGGGTCCCAAGGTAATGAACAATGGCTGAGAAAAATATAGAAGTGGTTACGTTTCTGTTTTGGTGTGAATAGTTTTTGAAAAGAGTTCTCAAAGATTGAGAACATGTATTTAGGATCTCATACCGTTCAATGTATATATTTTTATCGCGCCGCTTTGAGTAGCTCGCCGTAGCGAAAGAGTTACCATTTTTATCATCACAATCATGCAGACCTGTAAGATCCCTGTAACAATGTAAATATTTATATTGCTATATAAATATGACAAGAATTGATTATTTTGCTAATTTATTTATGAAACAATTTAGTACATAGGAACACAAACACAAATTAGTGTAAAAAAAAAAAATTTGCATTACTTTGAAATGATTTGGCCTGTCATGTATTATTCAGAATATCTATTTTGCTTAAAATAGTGTTTTTTACCTTTGTGTGACAGTACATGTCAAAAAATGTAATTATAATTGTATTTGATGTCAAAGTGTATATTATATACAGTAGACTAATGGAAAATATTTTCATACAATATAAATAGAACTGCAAATATTAGTGAGTGAAAACATTGTATTAGAATAGAAGGTAATATTGATCCATTGCATTGATGGTCATTCACATGTGTGAAGCATCATTTTTTTTCTGGGTCTAGCATATCACAGCAGCATTATCGCGCTGGCTTCTTTATTTTCTCAAATTCATGATGGTGTCATTCAAAGAGGCATTAACCTCAAATATAATAGTAAAGTTATAGCCAAATCCATCAAATATAGATGATTGTTACTTGCTCCTTATAATTATATTGTAATCAAATACAATGACATACTGTATGACTCTTTCATTATTTTATTTATTCTATTTAACTTTACAGATAGTGAAGATATGTCATTTTGAAGAAAAAAGAAAAATGTCAGATTGTCATGTTCCATTCACAGAAGCATATTCACATTCGGTTTTTGGAGCAGTGTAATTTAGAAACATTTTGAAAAAGAAAAAAATTATATACTATGTTTTTATATAATTTAACGTATCTGCAATAAAACCATTAATCAAAAAAACAGTCTTTTTTTTAAGGTTGCCTTTATGCTTTTATTTCAAAGTTAGCATTAAAAATACAGTTTATTTATAATTTACAGCCCTCTTTTGGGACACCGCTATTAAGGGGACACCTGTGAAACGAGAATGTAAAAAGTATAGTGCGTAAAAATGTTATGTCCTTTGATATTAAATTTCACAAAATATATTTGACAGCATATTGAACTGTAGTTTTGGGGTTTAAAAAAACTGATATATAATTAAATGCATTCACTTATAAATACAATCACTAATACTGTATTAAACACAAAAACAAATGTTTATAAAATGCTAATTAAAAAATATATAAATTTGTCTTATTAATATGATCAGCTTCACCACTACACTACAACTGGAATGTAACATACACATATGCTGCCAGCAGTTAATGACTACAGTACTACCAAAGAACCTTATAACACAAGAATATCCTCTCTGTGATACGCCATGGCACGGCCCATTAGCTCCATTCTAAACTACAATTCCAGATTATTATGTGATTCTCTTGTTATAGATTCTTTGCCACTACGGAATAATAATCACATGTTTGTGCAGTATCACAAAATCATCCTCAACCTCATTGATATAAAAGTATAATAATAATGTTAGACTTTATTCATCCTAACATTAATTTAACTTTTTAGTACAAAATAATTTTAAATATTTGTAATCTATATAATTAATTTTCACTTGTAATACAAAGTAATCTAACCTACAACAAAGCATTGATACCACAACACATAAAAGTACTGAAATAATTTCATATGGCTTCTGCCTATTATATAAGTGGAAGTTAATTGTTTTACCTTTTTTTGGCTTACGTACAATTAACTTCCACTTACCAAGGTACAAACAATTACCACCACCATGTTTAGTATGACATTTAGTATGGGAGATTATATAAGAAGTTGTAGAGAAGTTGATGAGCAGCATTTGGGTTATCCATTGCTGCCATATGTCCAGCTCCCTACAAAAAGAAGCAAACATTTCAAGTCAAGTTTACAAAGTTAAATTCTTTAACAAAAACAATTTTAAAAGAAAAATGAGTGATTCATGACCTTTTCAAAAGCCACTTTTGGGCTTGAAGGTTTGGTTAGACATTTTAAGGAGCAAGAGAATCTTGGACATACATAAAAATCTGGTTTTGAGAAAGATAAATGCAATAAAACAATACCTTAATTGTAACAAAGGCCAAGTGGTCTTCGTATTCCTGTATGAATCCAGCAATCTGATCATATCCATTGTTGTATAGCCATGGACGCCATTGGACAGACACAGTCTTTCCAAGATCCTTCACAAACCACTCGTTACCAAGGGCATTGCAAGTTAAGTCTACATCACCATTGTAAAATAGAAATCGTAACTCCTACAAAGAAAACAATTTAATATTTTTGTCATAATAATAGTATTGAATTTTGTCAAATTTTTCAACAACAACATTAATTATATAGATATTACTTTCCTGTTTTATAGTAGAACTAATACTGGTGAGGATACACTCAAGTGTATTATAATTTGTTTTGTTTTTTTTTAATTTAACATTATACAGTAAGACAGTGATATAGTGAGGACGAAGGAAGACATCGCCTCATTTTTTAAGGTTAAATGTTCTGAAGGGCTTATTTATTATACATACTTTCTAGATCCATGCATTTACCAGTAAATAAAGGGAAATTAAACCTAGAATAGTTCATCAAGTACCAGTCAGATCAACTGCTTGGATTTTTCACCCATTCAGTCTATGTCCACTCCAATCGAAAACTTTCTTGAAATTAAAATATTTGTCTAAACAAAGCATTTATAAATTGTAAAATATCTTACGTAAAGAGCCAACAGTTTCTTATACATATCCGTTAGATCTTGATACTTCATTACATATGAGTCTGCAATGTTATCATTGCACACAGTCCATGCTGGTACTTCACTATTAATGTGTAGTGCTTGCCGTACATAGGGGTTGTTCAAGTAGGTTGTTATGGCAGTGGTGTTTATACATGGTAGGACATTGTCTCCTTTTGATAAGCTCTTTATATAAAACAAAAGTTAAACTGTGTTATCTTTATACCTGGCACAAAAAGTATTATTCAGTAGTAACTCAATCAAAAATAAATAGCTGTATTTACTTTGATTAAATTGTAAACTTTTTAGTCATCTTAGAACCTATAGAATAACCATTTATACTGTAATTCACATTGCATTGTGAATAATCAAGGGTGTACATTAGAAACATACATAGCGTGTGTGTACGTATATATGTTGAATATAGAAGGGCAAGAAGTGGATTAGGGATATGACACTAATAATAGCGTGCTCATAATTGGCGATCGTAGCCTACTTTTTCATACTCATTCGCAAACAACAGAAAAATAGCGTCGTAGAACCAGTTGGTAGGTTATTAAATCCATGTCCTAAAAGGGGAATCCTCACTTGTATATTAACAACGAACTATGAGTCAAAAGCGTCAATTCCCAATTGTGTGTATGCTACGGACTCACCGTGCGTCAACATAGGGAAAAACCGTAGATGTAAAATGTAATAAGTGTTGTAGATTCTACAAAACTGAGAACATTTCACATATAGATCAGTGTAATTGATAAAAAGATTCAGTATCAGAAACAATTTCGCGACCCTATCATGTTCCAGGGATATGTGTGTGATTAATTAATTAATACTCAACGCAATAAGTGAACGTGGTTGGCTGCTGTCAATGCTAAAATTTAATTAATTTGCCGACTTGGCATGGTATTTGGATACCACTGCGGTATATAACAGAAGAGGTTGTTTAGTTGATATGTGACATAACAACTGGTGAAACATGGCCATCGATACACCAAACTACAGTAATTGTTTGCTTTTTAAAGTTTTTATCCCTAAAAATCAGGTCCTTAACATAGCCTATTGTGTGCGGCTTTTCAAGAAACAGTGTTCAAAGTATAAGCATGTTCTTCTATTCAGTGACTTTGAATGACCAATTTAGGAGCATTAATGCAGAATAAATACATTTACATATAGAATATATATTAAAAGGTATGTTATTGCACAAGTATATAATAGCGACAGGTTACACTTTCATGTCAATTGACCTTCCCGGAGTCCATTGTTGTAACACTATAACTGTTTACTGGAGATAGCATACAGTGCATTTTTCCATTTAACACACAGTGAATTAATTAAACTAATAGTTGCCTTCAATACCTTTCTACTGAATACGTCCTCTCCATGTTTGCTGTACTTGTCACGGCTTGGGTATTTCTTGCTCTCTACACAGTCAGAATTTAGATTGTAAATGTTCAGTCCAACAGATGTGACCATTTGGTAAATTCCATTCACCTAAATAGGAAAAAAGATTTACATTTCACATGTATTTTTACCAATTTTAATTTGATTCAACTGCAGATTAAAGTGGGGAAGAAATGTGTCATTGTTTGTTTTTATTTTAAATTTGTTTTAAAAATAATGTTTAAATTATGAATTTTATGATTTCCTCATTATTATGATGAATACATTTTTATTCCTATTAATAATTGGAGCTGGATAGTTTCATACACACGCACTTAGTCTGAAGACTTGAATTAAACTTTATATTGCATATTGTGGTATAAAACTACTACAGTATATTGAAATATTACTTACAGTATCTGTACAGTTACTATTAGTGTTATTGAAGTAAGAACACTGGTCGTCTTCACAACATTGATCTTGAAGTAATGTCCACTTGCTAAACACACATAATATAAAAATGATATAATATATAATACATTGCTTGTAATAGGCAGACTTCACAATGAGAGATTCAATCTCAATCTTACTAAAATTCACTAAATCTCTTTGCATATGTCGGTCTGTCCGGATTTATTCAGAGACTAGGGGGTTGCGCGGTCTTCAAACTTGGTGGGTGGGTGCAGCTCGGTATAAGAAAGAGCAAGTTTAATCAAAGTCAAAATTTTAAAATTGCTCCAATCGAGCTGAAACTTGGGTAAAGTCTTCAAACTTGGTGGGCGGGTGTTGCCCTTTTCTCATGAAGAAATTGCAAATATTAAACCTATTGTAAAATCACAAATTTGTATACCAACTTTACAGAATTGTTAAAAGAGCCCAAGGCCTAAAAACCTTTTCTTCAGGCAATGTGTCAAACACTTTTTTATAAATATATAAAAATAGGAGTAATAGTAATTTCTAATAACTGAAATGTATGAAAAACAGAAATGTTCAGAGTGGAGCTTGGCCTTCAACTAAGCAAGAGCTTGGTTGACACTTAGTTCAAGGCTTTTAAGATAATGTTATATACACGCTTACTCATTTCCAATCAATCCATGGTAATAAATATATGGAACGATTGAGTCTACATTCTTCTGTACACTGTTTACTCCATTCCCAGAAGCAATACCCTAAAATATAAAAAGTACTTTAATAATTGCCAAATAATAAGTTTATTAACATATTACATTGAGTCATTAATTTAATCACTCCTATTATTTGGTTAAACCTGGTTGTTTGGCTGGTGGTTAATTGGCTGGTACATTAAAGATGTATTGTCCCTTTGACTAATTCCAAAAAAATAAAAAATAACGGATTTCGAAAAAAGGTGGGTCATTTTGAAGTATCATAATAGTTATTAACTATCACCAAAAATTTGTCGAAAAAAAAATCATTTAACTGAAATACAGACGTTTTTTTGTTAAAAAAGTAACTCGGACTTCCAGTCAAAGTTTTCGATCAAAACACACCCCATAATGAAACGCGCTTGTTTGGCTACTCTGTTTGCATAATCATAAAACTTCCTCACGATCTGTGTGAAAATACCTTCTCAACCGTGACGAGTTGTAAACAATCCTAATTAGCATATGCATAATGCGTACTCATGGTTTGAAATCTTTGTTTACTTTTGCTCGCGACGATTTTCCCGACGAAATGTAATCAAACTAATTTACCTGTTAATTACGTAAACTTGTTGCTTTTGGCTCGAATTTTCGACTTAAAGTGAATAACTTTAATATTACTTTGATATGACAAATTTAAATTTAGAATATTTTGACCTTCATTTTTTTGTGTTTCAAGGGACAATACATCTTTAAATGTTATAATTTGTAATTTGAAAATATTAATAACCAATTGTTTTTTGTACATACAAAGAAGAACTATATGTTAATATAACAACCATGCACAACATAGCAACAAAGACCGTTCACACTGACATGTACCTGCATACACATGCTTGAGTGCAAGGGTTCCTATAAACATACTGTATGAACTAAAAACAAAACAAAGCTTACTATCTCAATTATGAAATGTGTAAACTTACTTTTAGGTTCATGCCTTCTGCTTCGTTGATCATCTTCATTGCTAATAAAGTGACATAAACCGAGGCATAACTTTCCCCTACCAGGTACAATGGATTCACCTTTAAACCACTGTACTTTGTGAAGAATGATTGTAAAGCAGCATAATGATCTTCTGTGATCTATTGAAACAACAGAAAAAAAAAATTTCTTTTTAAAACATTCTCTTTGGAACAAAAATTGACAGGGAACCCAAACCCTTAATTTTTAACCTTTAAAAACATTATATTAAATTGTGACATTACTGTCAGTTATACCAATTTCATTATTCACTAATTTGTCATCAAATCTGTTGAATGTTTAGGCTATGGCACTGCAATGGCACAACATAGCTAGTGCAAGGCATCTTCCAACAGTGCAATCTACAACAGATACTCTTTTCATGTATTAAAAGAACAATGGGTAAAGCTAGCATTCTGTATAGATTCACACTAGAATCTCAAGTTTTCTTTTTTAGTACAGGACTAAAATCTGATAATTATTAATTAACTAGCGATTCAATTAAATTACTCTGATCTTCAAACATTTATTATAATATGGGGTTTCTGAGTGTAGCTATCATGTACTACAAATGTTAATAATAAATAATACCTGGTCATCATCGGTCTTGTATTGTTTATCATCTGAAAATGAATATCCTACACCGGCTGGTGATTCAAGATACAGCACGTTTGCAAACTAGAAAAAATTAATTCTTATTAGTTCTTACTACGGATAAAGATACATTCACAAGCCTGGGTAAAAGAAAATAAATGGGAATATAGTATTTAAAGACAGTTTAGTTATAATTAATTCATTATCGGTATATTACCAGGCGGTTTCAAATTTTTCTATGCCTGATTTCGCCTGTGTTAACCATCAATTTTAGTATTTTTAGTATTTTTACAGTGCTGAATTGTGTTTAATATTGTGTTATAATATTTACAGAATATGCCTGTATATATGCCAGTGTAGCATAGAGAAAATGAATTCTAATTTTGAACATGATGATGTCATTAAAATGAAGAGTTTCTGAAGAAATTTTTCTAAGCACGTATTTACATTTGTCAAGGAAATTGTAAGCAAGATGCGCGTTCTTTTAAACGCGATGAACTTATACGAAGAGACAAATAATTTTAAATGAATGTTAAATTTTAGGAACCATGTTTTTATCACGTCTGCATGCTGTTTGGTTTTTATGGTTAGGTGTTTTAGAAGAATAACGGCCAATTGAGGAATGAATTCACGTTCAATAGTTCATACTTAACGTACCGAGTTCCAGCTAAATTCATTGTAATCTAGATTAACTCCATCATCATTTACTATAAATGGTCCATTCTCTGCAAATAGGCTGAATAATGAGCTACATCCTGGTCCACCATACAAAAACACTATGATAGGGTCAGTTATCTTGTGTGCTGAAGTTATTAGCCTGCACAAAAAAAAAATTGAACAGTTTATTTTTAAAACTAAAATTAAATAATATATTTTCTTGGCACACAAAGATTGCCAAGAGTGAAAGTCACTGTCCTAGAGAGAGGTGGGAATTCGTGCTCTACTTATGGTGCTCTACACAAAGTCTCAAAACAAGTCTTTGGGAGTTAAGATCATTTTGTGAGAAAAAAACCTGACATCTAAGAGGACTCCACCTCATGCACCTACGGTATATTAAAGACACATTGGCTGGCCCAAAACATCTTGGGATTCTGACTAAAATTTCAAATGTTATTCGAAATAGGAGATATTCCAGTTTTCTAATCAAATGTACTATTACTGTATTATAAATATTACATTTAATACTTTTTTTTAGTTTTTAAAACATTGTTTTATACACAGTGTGTGTAAAGTGTAAATATTATATAAAAAGTATAAAGATTTGGTACCAGTAATGTAATTGTTTTGTTCCAGTTGCTTTGAGGTAACCTGAATAATGTGGAAAAGCTGGTTGCTTCAGTAAGCCTGGCAAGCTTAGAATCTCATCTGGATTTGTGGCAGCCATGACAACCATAAACAATGCAGAAAACACACAACATAATCGTACTTGCTTCATGGTGATTCTGCATGGATATAAATTTGGTGAAAACAATACCAATTGTAATACTACAAATATAGTATTTGAAATACACTGCATCTACTAATCTATTAAATGTTAAAGTACAGTATAATATACAAATAATGAATGTCGATTTCAATTTAACATTTATTTCTTCCTTCAAGAAAATGAGGTAAACATAATATATTCAGGTAAAGTATCAAGTCAAGAATGATAAATATTATGAGTAAAAAGTATAAAGTAATCAATAAAAGGAAGTAGGCAGTGCCCAATAAGATAGATATCTTGTAGCGTATGAGTGATGGCCAAGTTGAAACTAGAGGAATAAATTTTTCATCAAATGAAATATTCTCTACATTCAACGATACGAATACAAACATTAAATTTGTTTTATAACATACTTTTATTCAATATCGTATTGGAAAATATCTTACCAGACTAGCTAAACAAAAAAGTATTTTGTATGGAGCGCCACTAGTGTAATATAATGTTGTTATGAGGTACTTTGTAAGGAAGACTCTTTACTCGCTTTGCTGTCGTAACATATATTGTTTATTCAGAATATACTTGATACAATAATAATGATGCAGCTAACTAACTGACTAAGGAACAGAGGATTAGTGATGCTGTCTGTAAGGTGTGTGCTCCGTGAAGTGGCTGTGAGGTGTTCTTCTGAAGAAGTGGCTGTGAAGTGTGTGTTCCGTGAAGTGGCTGTAAGTGTGTTCTGTAAAGTGGCTGTAAGGTGTGTGTTCTGTAAAGTGGCTGTAAGGTGTGTCTGGGCTCTTCTGAAACTTGGGAGTATATTGGCTTCGGTTCATTTGCATATGTCACTACGTAATCTGTGAAGGTAACGATTGGTCCTAAGTTGATCCAGGGGTGTTTAAATGGGAGTGATTAACGGTATAATAAGGTATTTCAATGATGGATGACACTGTCAAATCTGTACTTAAATAGTGTCAATCTCTCCTGGTTTAACGATGGGATAGGTCAAATGTTAAGCTAAGTGTTTTCTTTAGGGATTCTATTATAAACTAAATGGACATTAAAAACATCTGGACAAACTCTCCTCTGGACTTTCTGGGTCAAGTTTGTGAACTCAAATACAAATACAAATACAAAGGTTGATTTCTTAATTATAAAAGTATATCATTACATTACACTAGATATGCTGATTCATACCGGTTGCGTTTGATATCGATCACGTTTTATTTTGGTCGCGCTAAATGTTACAGTATATACATTATGAATATGTTTATCTACATAATTTGTGTTTTCATTTTTATGTTACAGGTTTCATCATTCATGATATGATATGATGCAATTTTATAATGGATAATGATGGGATTACCTTTCCGGGCTTATTAATCAAATGTTCATTGTAATACTAATAATAGTAAAGTGAATATTTATTATTAAAAATTGTTTTACATAGTTTGTTGCATATAAAATAAAAGACACAGACGTAGACTACGGTCCATATAAAATTTCATGTACCTGTACTCTTAAATGACATATGCCGAATAATATTATTATCTTAAACTATGTTTACAAATTGTCATTTCTGAAGGCACACATCTTTCTCCTAGACCTGTAAAATAAAGGTACGGTAAAATTGCATTACGTCATAATCAGCCAGTGGGGTGGTGGTACATGTGTGACGTCATCCTGTAATAACTTTGAATTTGTTTTCATATCATATATTTTCTTTATGCTTCATTTATCGCTATTATCATTGTCATGTGAACAAAAACTAAATGTAGCCTACGTCTGTTATTATTGAAAAGCCAAAACATGTTGATTTTAATTCTAGAATACAGAAAACCGCTTCAAAAGAGGCCTACTACGTACTATAACCTATAGCCTCAATATATGAGTTTGTTTGTGTAGGGAAAGCGGTGCCAGGCTGCATGTGTGTGCTGATTTCTGTGACTCAGCCCTGGGACTACTGTCTAAATATTTGAGGCCCTTCATTGTCCTTATTTGCTTGTTGTTTATGGTCACCATCTGTAAACAAAGATTAATAAGAAATATAGGCCTAAATACTACACGGCGGGACTTAATTTGAGGTTGAGTTCAAATAGCCCAAGAATATCGATTGCGTAATTTTACGCATTTTGTAATTTTCCTGTAATTTTAACGTTTAGTTAGTGGCAGCTTTGTGTTGGGGCGGCTTTGCGTTGGGGCGGCTTTGCGTTGGGGCGACTTTGCGAAGGGGCGACTTTGCGAAGGGGTGACTGTGTCGGGGCGACTTTGCGAAGGGGCGACCTTGCGATGGGGCGACATCCGACTTGACTAGCATCCTGTACTAGCTAGTACTACTAGGCCTAGAGGCTAGTACTAAGTAGTAGAGAGAGTAGGCTAGAGCATGAAGGTATAAAATGATGGATAGAGTAGCCTCTAGACTAGAGTAGTAGAGGCCCTCTAAAGCTAGGCTAGGCCTAGACTTTTAGTCTAGGCTAGCCTGGTAAGTTTACCGACTAATTAATAATCAGATGTCAGAATATATGACGACAAGACCCACTACCATCAACAGACAGACTGTATATTTAGAAGAATAAAAAAGGTTAAATCCTCTTCAACAAGTTAACACAAACCTCTTTTTTTCCAACAACTACTGATTCTTTAGCAGTGCAGTCTCTATCTATCGATCTCTTTCTAAGCTATATCATGTGACTGAGTGAATTTCATATCACGTGATCTGATTTTTGCAGCGCACCTGACCGTTTACAACGTACAGGAAGTAAATATAATAATAAAGGCGGAAGTAAATTTATTTAGGTTGTGAGTTCTTTTTTGACAACGCAGTGTCATCTATTGAGTTAGAAACTAATATAGGCCTACTACTAGGCCTAGGTAAGTTATTATTTGTGTCTTGGAATGATGAGTGATCTCTTTTTGTGTGACTTGAGTGAGTGAGATCATTAATTCAGCTGTTTCTGAGTGAGTGTTTCTGTCTAGCCTAGCTAGGCCGAGCCGAGGTGGTATACAGACGATCGGGGCCACGGACGATCGAGTCCATCATAGAGACGATCGGGCTCATTTTTTTATGGGCCCGATCGTCTTATATGTTGGCCCAATTGTCTTAGCCATTGGTCCCGATAGAAAAAGCTTCCGTTGTTATTACGTTTCCTACATATTTATACTTTTTTTTCCCTTCCCTGAATACATATAGCCCCCGCCTAAATCTGCGCCTGACATTGACTGCATCTCCATGCTACAGTATCAATACCTAAAAAAGAAGAAATACAATTTATAAGCAATACTCTTTACCGTAAACATAAACTCAATCTAGTTAGATGTGTAAAATAACATAGCTATAAATAACATTAATAATTAACAAGAATAACCTAGTTAGATGCATAAAATAAAATAGCTATAGTATCTATATATTAATGCTACTAAACCCTATCTCCTCCGAAACCGCTGAATGGTACACATCACATTACGTACGTTCTCAATTTTAAGGATAAACACTAAAAAAATGCAAAAAATGTTTCGCGAGTTGTTGCATCACATATCAACTACGCAACCTCCTCTAATGTGTACTGCCATGGCCGGATTCATACTATTGCACGCCATGTGACCCACAATCGTCCAATCAAATAACAGGAATTTATAGGTGTTATATACATACAAACTATGGTTGCAATAATTGCACACTGATTTTTTATTTGTTTCCAAAATGATGTAATAATGCATTCACATAATATGGTACAAAATCAACCAATCAAATTACTAAAATACACTTAGATTTGTTATAAACTTTACCAAGTAATACCATTGTTTAATTACAATACATTATTTGCATTTCATTTCCACAGGTACAGTAGTCAAAATGGCTCAAATTACAGCAGGTCGTCCGAGTGCAACAGAGATCAAATTTGCTGTGACAATGCCGAGTAAAGTCACTCAATTTCTCATTGTTACCCCGGTAAGATATTATAATTTTTTCTAATAATGTGCCACCACATCATTTAAAGTTATTTTTTCCCCCTGAAAAAAACTTTTTTTTGAACATGGAGCTGAAAACCCAGTAAGTTAAAGAAAAAAATAGTCAGAAAATAGTTTTTTTTTGTATTTTTATAAATGAATTTTATTCATTATTTTTGTTTCTTGTTATTTCTGCAGAAGTGATTAACTTTTTTCAAACTACAAGAAACTGTACTAGATCCTAATTTTGCTTTTATTATCCATCTTTAATTTTCATGTTTTGGGGACAATACATCTTTAATGTACCACATACAGTCAAAATCAATTGATCAAAATAAAAATAAATTGTTATTCCATAAAACCAAGCTTTTAAATGCAGTAATGTATTTAATTGGATGAATATGAAGGAATACTTTAAAATGTGTGCATGCATGCGTTCAGCTGGTTTTATCACTTTCACTCTTCCTTCTAAAAATCCAATTAAATTTTCCTTTTTTAGATAATGTCAATCGAAGAAACATTAATGAATTTATGCGAGTCATGGCAAATACAAGATGCATCGGCTTACGCATTGAGTGACATGGAAACATCATTCTATATAACAGAAACAAACCGTAGTAAACTGAGAAATGGAAGTGTTCTCACACTGTCTGAATCTCCTGTAAGTGTATTGGAAATGACGATGTATGACACAAGTTTTCAGTGTAGTACTTTATAGATACATTACAAACCAAAATAATCATAATAATATACATCGTTAATAAAGTATACATGGCAGATAGTCAAATATAGTTTATTTTTTTATCTCAGAAAAAAGCAGTTCAGAAGATGATCAATCGATTAAATGGGGATGATCAGGAGAGAAGAGAAGCTCTTCAACAGCTTGCATCAAAAGCTATGGATATCACATTTGTTGAACACTTTATAGAACAGAAAGGAGTTGAATTACTCTTAAAATTTCTAGAAAGTGGTAAAATGTAAGATAACAATGATGAAAAGGCAGTGGTGATGGTTATAGGCCTACTAAGAGGATTGATGAATTGAAATGATACAGATATTAAAGTAGGGGTGGTGGTGATGGATGGTGGTAAAGTATAAGGTGGTTTTATTTGTGTTGGCATGAATAGGGTGGGTAGAATGGTGATTATAAGGCAGATACAAATTGTGAGATTGGAATGACTCGCTGTGATGTTGGTAAGGTAAGGTCAGATTATTGATACTGTGGATTGTTGGCAAATTTCTTTTGAACTATTGTTTATTACTTTTCTTTAGGCAAGGAAATGTTTTGGCTTATTCTTTGACAGCGATTTTTGAAATAATGGAACATGGATTGGTACCTTGGAGTACACTATCTACAGGTTTTATAAGTCAGGTAAGTAGTCATCAAGCTTTATTAAAAGTGTTTTATGCTGTAGGTTGAAGGTCTAAAAGACCAGGTATTAATTATTTTGTATACTAGGTCTATTTGAAACATGGTTAAATGGCAATATAAAAAGTAATAATTAAAATAATGTTTAACTTGTTTTTACATTCTGGGTGATTTAATAATTTTAAAATATAATTATGGGATTAAATCACTCGATCCCTTCTAGATGACTGTCGACTTTAAGAAGCTTGATTTAATATATTACAGTAAATGGGAAACTTAACAACAACAAAAATATAAATTACGTGCTCAACCATTGATTTTATCGTATTATTATTATATTAACCGTTTTAACAAAAAATTGTTTTTACAAAAGGTTGATAATGTGTGTATGAACACAGTACAAATAACTGTTTACATTTGGTCTATGTGTGAAATGGGTATAGCTTAAAAGGGTATAATGTACTCTTATTAGTGTCGAAAGTAACTATATTTGTGGATTTGTAACAAAGTGAAGCTCTTGATTCATTTTATTTTTAGGTCACTGAACATGTTAAAAAGACAAAAGCTCCTCAAGATGCCACAGTAACACAGAAATCACTGTCATTGTTGGAACTTGCTGTTTTGAATAGGTAAAAATAAAGTATATTTTAATGGAAAAATTTACCAGTCATGCATAAAATAAAATATTGAGATTGGACATTGCCAGATGGGAATTGAATGAAGTCAAACATTATTACAGTAGTGAATGTGTATGGGTGGAATAAGAAGAATGTCTTTTATGACCTTTCATTGCATACAAGAATATACTTATTCAATGAATACAAAACATTTATTATTTGGTTTATTCTCCTATTAGTCAATTTTTGTGAATCAATCATTTTTTCGGTAATGGCCATCAACACAGGCCCGATATTCACAGACTATACATTTTTAAAGCTGCTGTTGAAGAACTATTGAAGATCACTTTTCCATTGAATAGAATTAATACCATTGTCATATCAACCAATCAACCAATTAAAGGATGTTACTGATTAGAATGTTGTAATGCTTTCTTTCAGCCAAACTTTATATACCATTGTTGCTAACAATATTCTTTTTGATGATCTTATTCCGCATTTGAGGTAAGCTTTATATTCTGATACTGCTGGATTGTCCGGCTAACTTTTATTTCCTTGCCCCCACGACAAATTTGAATTAGTTGAAAATCTAATCATAATTTGATTGTTCACGTGAATGTTAGCAATTGAGTATTTCCTTCAGCAGAATCAATTAAAAGTTTTTACATCGCCAGACATTTCAACATTTTTTTGCTTATTAGTTGACCCTTGACCTGAAGTATAGTTAATTTGATTTATATGTGATGACGAGTTATGGAAATATGATTGATAATGTGATTTTTTAAATTTTTTATATTTAATTACTTTATAAATTACATTCACAACATTATTATGATTACTAGCTCTGGAGCCCCTTGGTTTAGCCAGTTGTGCTCATAGACATTACGCCACTGAATTGGGTTCTTGTAGCCATCCACAGAGACCTATATTTGTATACACTCCAGATTTTCTGTATGTCAGAACATTTTTTCCTGGATATCAGACTGTTTTTTTATGTAGATTGTATTTCATATTCAGTCATTCCTATACAGTTTGTGTTTTATTTTTTCCAGTCGTGGTTCAGAGATACAACAATGTAGTATAGCCTTGATGAATGCTTTGTTTCTTGGAGCTCCACCAGAGAGAAAAAAGGTGTGAAATGTTTGAAGTTATGCCATATTTTAGTATTTTAGTGCAAGGCACATCAATGGGAATTATTATTCAGTGTTAGTTGATTGACTGTTGATACACATCCTCTGACCCTTTTACACATAAAGTTTGAATCAACAATTTAACTGTCAATGTTCATCAAAACTTGTGATTGAAGTTTCTATTTGCAAACTTGGCTACACGTAGGCTTCACAATTTGTCATCTCTGCTTGACCTTCACCTACAGCAGGCATTCACTCAGCCGATCTGATGATGTAAGAGACCAGTTATTAACAAAGAAATAATTTCCTTAGGGAATTAAAAATTTGTAATATTTCCTTGTTTGCTATAAAAAATCATTCCATTTCATCGTCCTATATATTTCCTTGTAAACTCAAAGCAAAAATATAATATTCAAAGTATAAATTGTTCGTAATATAACAAACGGTAATTCTACAAAAAGGGCCTTATAATCGACAATGATGTAGCCAGACTCGATGGTCAACGAATAATCAAAGGTTCGTGTTACGTTCCAGTAACCAAGACATATAGTATTATCCGGTTGAACGTTGAAAGAAAAGAAAGAAAACTTTTAATGATCCATCCAAAGGGATACTGACAGTACCTGGTTATTATATATTCCCACTAATGTCGATCTCTCATGTTTGGTCCAACTTTTTGATGTGTGCAGTCAGGATTAACTTGTATTTTAAGCTGGCTTAATTATTGTCATTTATAGGACCATTTTGTAGAATTTATAATTTTTTTAAATGCAATATCAATCTTAACAACTTTTTGCTTGAAGTTTGAAAATGTATACGACTACTGAAATGGCATTATAGCCATTTTTACACTAGTGTCCATTTCACAGTCAGTATGTAATCATGATCTTCTATATAAATTTGCCACAAAATCACAGTAGTTCACACAGATAAATAATTAAACTTCAAATATAGGCCTATGGGAACCTTGACCCCCATGGGGGATGTTGTTGTGTTGTCTTGTATTACATATGAAAATATATTCTTCTATATTATTTCTATATAAATTTATTAGCTGTACACTGAATAATATTAAATACATTTATTTTAGAGATTTGAAGATTCTCTTTCTTCGAAAGATGTAAGGATAGCTATCCTTGAGGTAAGATTTCATTCACTATTATTATTGACTTATGTAAAAAAGTGCATTATATCTTTAGAGTTCCTACCTACTATCAGAGAAATCAGTAAATTTGATCTTTGTTGCTCATAAGTAAATTAAAAAAAGTAGTTCTGTTCCAAACTATGAACCCCGAGTAGGATGTCTGCATATCCAGCAGAAGAGTCCAGAAAACCAGGTTATAGATGAAAAAGGCCAAAGATACAAATAAAGAATAGAAATCAATAATTAAAGACGTTAGTTATAATGAAAATTCAGAGGAGTACATTAAAAAGTATTCTTATTTGCAAAATAATAAACATTGTTTTCATTTAAATGCAATATCTTTTTTACATTTAGAAAGTTATTCGTTGTCAACCTAGTGGTGGTGAGATGCTTCACCAAATCTATGTCTTTCAGCAGTTGACCTTTAACCTTCTAGAAAAGAAGTTGAACACCCCAGTGGCTGCTAACACAGATGTAAGTCTTTTGTTTGTTATTAATTGGAATTTTTATTGGCGGTGTGATTCACTGTAGAACCTTTATTCGCTCTGTAGGAATTAGCACACAGCATTAGTCTGACTCTTTTAGGTATATCAATATGTATATAATGCCATGTTAATATTATTCACATTTTATGTAAAGTTTGGATATTATTATTATACACATATTATACACACGCAGTATGTATCTATGTACATATCTTTTGTTCATGTTAATATTCAGTTTATTATTATTACATTTAATTTGTCCGAGTGTATTTCCAAGATTTGACATAAGTGGCAACAATCCACACAAGATTATACATAAACAAATTTTGTAAGATAAAAATCTGGTATCAGACAACATTTTAACATAAGACACTGTAATTTGTAGGAAGAAAGGATTATACCAACCGATTTAGAACTTTACTTATGTTTTGTATTTCAATTTATACTTCTAGCAATTTGAGCAGCAACTAGATCATGTTGATGAGTTGATGAAGATTGCATTTGGGAATTCTACAGACTCAAAAAAGAGTAGCATGTCAGCTTCTAAAAAGCTTGGTTTCCAGGTACTCACAAACTACCTATCAAACAATTAATTGTTAAGTGCATGTATGATAAAATAGGCCTGCTAAAAGTATTTTAAATAAAAAGGATGATTCAAGTTCACAGACTTGCAGACTGTAAAATGGAATCATCTTGAAAGTACTGTATATAAAATGAAGCCTTAACATTCCTAATAACTTAACACCATTGTTAACATTTTTTCCTTAAAATCTGATTTTAAGGCAAAACACCACTAAACCAAAATTACTATGGGGGAATGTTGTGGAATACTCTGGATGATCAAATGTTTAAATGATTTTAATATAATTGTTTTTGCTGAATTTTCATATTTTAAAATTGTTTAATAATAACAATCTTCCACTTTTAATATCTCATTGATGAAAATGCAGTCCAGTCAGATGTTCAGTTCAAATCATATATATCATATTCATACTAACACAGATGCAATTGTAACTATAAGTATAATGGTTTTTTTTAGGATTGTGCAAACCCAATCAATGACTTCATGGTAGCTCCACCTGGTGTCTTGGCTCTCAACTGTATGTACTACTTTGCCACTATCCACACTGGAAACTACACAAGGGTAAGTCATCTATGTGCTCTCTTTTTGGTTAATTTTTAAGGTTGACTTTGTACCTTGCAGTTTTGGATATTTGTTTACAATTACAATAATTACGTATTGTAGCTAATTTTGCAAATAATCACCTCATTTGCAACCCTAGAGACCTTTAACAAACTAAAGTCTATTGTAAAGTCTGTTTATATTTCAGTAAAAAAAGTTTGTAATAAAAATATGATACAATAACTCTTCATTTTCGTATGCAATTTTGCAATAAAATAGGATTCTTTTTAGATTGTTCTTGAGAATTCTTGCCGAGGTGATGCCCATGAGTGTCCTTTTGGCAAAACTGGCATTGCTCTGACAAACCTCCTCTGTAGTATACTACATGTTGGAGAAATGCGTAAGTTTCAAGCTTAGTTTACACTATTTCCTAAATGTTTTAAATTACTGCAATTGGTTGTCTGTATTTTAAGCATACATCCTTAGAATGCAATCGGTTTAGTCTTCTCAAAGCTATTTGATGAATTTAGTGAGAAGTTGTAGCTTGGTGTTTTTGGTTACATACTTGCATTTCTGATTCTACCAAAAACCATGTATGTTTCCTATGATAGATACCACCTTTTTGGATTCACTATTGGCAATTCTTGGCAAGCGATTAATAATAAAACAATTAGTATAGATGAAGCTAAATGAAATTTTTCCAAAACAATTAGTGTTTAAGTTAAGTTATATCTCATAAAAGTATAATTTATTTTCTAGCTGATGATAGTTGCCATACTTATCATCCAATGTTCTTTGCTTGCGATAACGCCTTTGAAGAGTTCTTCTGTATTTGTATACAATTACTGAACAAAACATGGCGAGATATGCGTGCCACTGTTGATGATCTTGATAAGGTAATTTCTTCATTATTGAGGTATTTTATTTTTCCAAATTTTAGAAGGCAGACAAAGGCTTAACAATTCTGATAACAATGTAACAGTAACCTATTAAAATGCTAAAAATATTTTTTTAAATGTTAAAACATGATAAAAGTTGATTTAAATGTGGTCTATCATATTTAAAGGGAATGTTCACTCTATTGCTAAAACATTTTTTAATAATAACAATATAATAATAACTTTGACACCAAAGACAAAGCAAATATTGATTGGTTGTGAAATAAATGTTGTTTTCTTTAAACTTTTACCTAGTGTAATTTGTAATTTATTATTTTGAAAATTATTAAAATTACTCAATTTAAAGGCCTGTGTAAAATTCTATTCCTATTTAGATTATACTCAAAATAAAAGACTTTTTTTTAATTACAGTTTTTTTAGGTAAATATTTTTGTTTCAATCAAATATTTGGTCAAAGTGCTATGTGACTTTGAAATGGCATATTCAACAAAAACATTTTTAAAAATGATTTGTTTCAGGGAGATAATATATTTTTAATTGTATATCACATTGTTAATTGCACAGTGTGAAAAGCTTATTGAATCAAGCTAAATGAAATGGACTGCAAGGTAATTGAAAATAATGCTAAGGAAAGAATAAATAAAGAAATAATTAGTGAATTCAAATCTAACTATTATTAAAAATTATAGAATTAATTATGTTAAGTTATTAAGAGTAATGTATAGGTTGAATATTTAGAATTAATTTGCAATGAAAATTATGTTAAGTTAAATATTTTAAATAGGGTAAAATATTGACAAACAAAAAAAATATTTTTATCTTGTGTAGGTTTTAAGTGTGGTCAAAGAACAAATTGAATATGCTCTTAAAGAAAAACCTTCCGCTATAGAAAACTTCAAAACTAAGTTGACTGCCCTTAACTACAATGAAATTCAGAAACGGCGACAACAAGAGCGATCAATTAAAGAAGAAATGGACTCTCAAGCAGCACCTGTTGTGTAAGAAAAACATACAGTTTTAATCTTTATTCAGTCTGACAAATGTAGGATAAATAATATAAGATATGATATAGCAGCATATAAAATGATCGAAGTTTTCAGTGCTTCACTCCACTACACTCCTAATCCACAAAACATTGACATTTCTGGTAATATTTCATTCTTAAATTAAAATTATTTTTTATAACACACTGTATTCTTGCAATTGTATTGGTTAATTATGCATCATGTGTCATTTGAAATTAGCCCTACCTAATGGAAAAGTGATATCTAATGGTGATAATTAACTTTTTTTAAAGTTTGAGAATTGTTGCCACGCAACGTTGTTGATTGATCGCATTTAAAAATCAACTTGTTGTGCACGCTGTCTATGTAGCTGTTCTACTCTGCATTGGAGCACTGCCATTTTAAAATGGCCAAGCTTCCTGGCCTAGTATCGTCAATGATTTATGGTAGATAAATTGAATAAAATTAGGTGATTTATTCAATTATAAGACAAATAATGAATGTTTTGTATTCATTGAATGGATATGAAAAATCGACTGCTCTATTTTCAGCTCAGCCTCATTAAAAATTGAGCAGTCAATTTTCAACTTGTGAAATATTCTCACCATCCAACTCATAAACATTCATTATTTGTATAATATTTGAGTGGGGTTTTTTTTTTGCAGTGAACTTCGGAACAAAATTCGTCCAGAAATTATTGATCTTATCAAACAGCAACGTTTCAAATACTTAATGCAAGGGACTAAAGTACCAGGAATCAAGGCTAATAGTAAGATGATGTCATAATTGTTATTTCAATGAAATTGTTGATAAGTTTATATAATAATAGCTTAGAAGCTGGCACGATTCGGCCCTGAGACGATTTGACGAAATGTCTCACTATAATCCAAACCAATGATTGTACAAGAGTATACATTTTTTGGGTATTTATCAAGTTTTTAAAGGTGTTTGAACTACCATTTAAAAAAAATATTTTATTGATATTGCCAATGTTGATATAATGTATAAAATAAATTACTAAAAAACAATTATTTTTTCGTGCATTCTCCAAACGGCCAACAGAGGGTGTAGCTTGTGTACATCGTTCGGCCCGCTACCATTGGTGACTAATGTAGTCATCTCAGCAGAACATGTATTTGACTGTTTATATATAAAATTAGTAGTTTATTATTTATAATCCAAAAACACCAGTATCACAAATACTTTCTCTAATATAAACTACAGCTAAGGTTGGACATTTAAGTGTCATTTTTGTACATGTTTAAATTTATCATTTTAATTTGTACTGTTATTTTCAGCCCAGTTTTTCTGTCGTCTCTCACCAAACCAAAAATGTGTGCAATATGCAACTGTAGCAGATGACAAGAACATCAATGACTATGAGGATTGGCAATCTAGTAAGCTATCTGTCAATTTCTCACTTCAATCCCCATATTTTGGCAGAATCAAATCCTTTTTGTGGCTCATAATCAATAGAGAACAACATAAGTTTTGTTTGTTTTCTTGTATCAATTCTGTCATATGCGACTTTGGTCGCTGTTGGATGATGTAAAATAAAATGAAAACATAAAAGGAATGGTCGATAATAATAATGTATATCTTCTTTAGTTGAAATCCGAGAAATATCAACATTGGTTGCTGGAGCTGATATGAAGATTAAAAAAGGAAAACTTGGTTTTGGTATCCAGTGCAATGAAAGAACAGCTGCTATTGAAATATATGTACCACACATACATGCTGTAAGTATCTATATATTAATGCTACTAAATATATGTACCACACATACATGCTGTAAGTATCGATATATTAATGCTACTAAATATATGTACCACACATACATTTTATTTATTTATTTATTTAATCGGTATATAAAAATATATTACAAAACGACAGTCAAAGACTGAAATGAATTGTATTACAACATGCTGTAAGTATCTATATATTAATGCTACTAAATATATGTACCACACATACATGCTGTAAGTATCGATATATTAATGCTACTAAATATATGTACCACACATACATGCTGTAAGTATCTATATATTAATGCTACTAAATATATGTACCACACATACATGCTGTAAGTATCTATATATTAATGCTACTAAATATATGTACCACACATACATGCTGTAAGTATCGATATATTAATGCTACTAAATATATGTACCACACATACATGCTGTAAGTATCTATATATTAATGCTACTAAATGTTTCGCGTAATTTTACGTATCTCCTCCAAAACCACTAAACAATATGTGCTCTCATTTGGCACTCTGATGTTTATTGAGGGGCCGCACACGGTAATGGTTCGTGAGTTTTTACGTCATGTATCAACTACACAACCTCCTCTGTTATGTACCGCCATGGCCGTAACTACAAATACCATGCCAGGCTGCTACAAATTAAAACAGTGTTTAGTCTCGGAAGCCAGTCAACCGTATCGAATGATCGAGTCATAAAGGAATACTTTGTGTATATAACAAAATCAATGGCTGTAAATAGTCCTGAATTTTATTCTAGCCAATTTGGTTTTTTTTTTAAATAATAATTTGTCAAGGGCCGGGAAGAGTGTGCTTTTATTATACTTAGTTATCCCCTGTGAATTAAATTATTAAGGCAGATAAGACCGTGTGGGTTACTGCTAAACCACAATTTAATTACAAAAGTAGCAAATAGGTATCAAATATCCCACACAAAAAAAATTAAATGAATAAAAATGAACACACACAAACAAAACGATTCCAAATGGTTTGATGTATTGTTGAACATGAAAACAACTTAACAATTCGTGTGTTTCCGCAGGAATGTGTTTTTCATTCGATTTATTTTTATTTTATCTATATATAAAGTTCCATATCCAGTATTGCTTTTATTTTTTAGCTTACAGATATTTCTTAGTGTAACAAAATCAATAGCTGTATTAAAATAGTTACAAATTTTATTCTTGATACAATTTGTTTTTATTTTAATAATTTTCCAAAGTACTTTTATCAGAGTGCGCTTTTATTATACTTGCCATGCAAAGTATATAACCACATATTAATGTAAAGATGTATTGTCCCTTTGACTAATTCCAAAAAAATATAAAAAAAAAGATTTCGAAAAAAGGTGTGTCATTTTGAAGTATCATTTGTTTGTTTGTTTATTTTTATACTGGGCGACCTCTTCAGTCAAATTGGTCTCCCAGAGGGCCCAGTTGGTGATCAGTGGCTGTGATGTACTAATACACCGGGGTAACCCCTACTAGGTTCTTTAAAGTGCACACGAGCTAGATGTGTACACTGGACCTACGGTTTATAGTCCTTATCCGAGAAGACTCGTTCTACCACCAGAACCATGGAGTGAGTGAGCCTCGAACCCCTGCCGATGTTATGGCTATGTAATTACGGTTCCACTGTTTTAACCGCTCGGCCACTCACTCACTAATCATTAAATAGTTATTAACTTTCACCAAAAACATTTTTTTTTTTGGAAAAAAAATCATTTAACTGAAATATAGACGTTTTTTTGTTCCAAAAATAACTTTGACTTCCAGTCAAAATTTTTGATAAAAACATATCTCATATTGCAACACGCTTGTTTGGCTGCTCTGTGTGCATAATCATAAAACTTCCTCGCGATCTGTGTGAAAACACCTTCTCAACCGTGACGAGTTGTAAACAATCCTAATTAGCATCATGCATAATGCATACTCATGGTTTGAAATCTTTGTTTACTTTCGCTCCCGACGATTTTTCAGACGATGTAATCAAATTAATTTACCTGTTAATTACGTAAACTTGTTGTTTTTGGCTCGAATTTTCGACTTGAAGTGAATAACTTTAATATTACTTTGATATGGCCTATTTAAATTTAGAATATTTTGACTTTCATTTTTGTGTTTCAAGGGACAATACATCTTTAAGGCAGAAAAAAACCGTGCTGAGCACAGATTACTGCTAGTATAGAGTATTTCTCTTGTCTATATAAATGTATGTACAGGCAAATTTTAGTAAATCAGGCATAAATCCTTACTCAATAGAATAGACATTTGGTACATACTCTTGGTACTGATTTTTACCACCTAATGGCATTCATTATGCTAATTAAGCAGTTTAGTTGATTTGTTATTGAAGATTAAACCATTTGCCCTGAATAGTGTTTATTGTGTCAAAGATGTTTCCTATCTCTCTTGTTTTTAATTACTGAAATCTGGTTACACAGCTTGGGTAAATGTATCGTAATGTTGACCAGGCAAACAAAAGTTATACAAACATATTTTCCATTTTGTGATACACCTGCTAAATAAAATAGGCAATGTTGGCCTTTTGGTGGCGACATTCGATTTGAGAAAAAAACTTTTTAATTAGTTCATTGCAAAATTACCAATATACTATATAATTGCAAAATAATAAAGATCAAATTGCAGGAACTCACTTTCTTTTTCTTGTGGGAAAATTGTAAAATCAGTAATATCAGATAAAGTCGAACTGGAGATTGGTTAGAGTGACACCCAACAGAATTGGGTGAGCTAGCAAGTCTATAATGGTGCTATCATTAGTACGTTGATTGAACAAGTTAAAACATGTCCAACACACAGTTTTTTATATTGTACATTTTTATTATGTATAGTTTACAAGCTTTCTAGTATAGGGTTTTTTGGAATACCTTTCATCCTTAATCATAATTAATATAAGTATCTCATGTTATTCTAACATTTTCACTCTAATTTGTAGCTTGACATGTGGTGGGATGGAATCAATGCATTACGTGGTCAAGAGATGACTAGTGAGCAGACAAAATCAGACCTTAAAACACTTCTGGGAATGGAAATGAAATTAAGGTTATTAGATACTGCCAACATCAAGATACCAGCTGAGAGCCCGCCCATTCCACCACCACCATCTAATTATGATTTTTACTATGTCTAAGATCATACTTTTGCAGAGTATGCTTGCAAGACCAAATTTTTAATTATGTTATTATTCTGTGCAAAAAGCTAGCTTTAGCAGTTGGGTTGCTGTATATAGTATACTATTTTTTGTTTATATTTGAAAAATATAAGAACTTCAAGAATTTGTTATTTCTAACCAGTGGTGTAACGCAGGGGGAAAAGGCCCCTGGGTTTCGCCAGTGTGCACTCAAAGCCGTTATACATAGTGGACATTGAAAACAAGGTTCAATTCCAGAGGACCACAGAACAGTTAGTTTCTTTATATTGGACAAAACAGATATTATCTTTATGGACAATTTTCTCAAAGTTGTGTTCTTTTTAAAATATTTTCTTTATAAAATGTTTTGTCTAAGATTCTGTTGCTTAAGATTGCCATTTTATGTTTAATTATGTGCAATTTGTTTTTCGTACTTAAATGACAATTTTAATACACAGTGTGAAAATATTTTTTCATTAATTTTGATACCAAATTAAAATTGTCCTAAATTGTTATACAGAATTTCAAATACATTTTGTAGCCTTTAAATTTTGTAAATCAATGCTTATTTAAATTTTAATATTTTAGAAATTAGTTGAAATATTGAATGTTCTGAATGTTTTTTTAGGTATAGTGTGTGACTTAATAATAAAATGTATGCAAACTAATGTGTTTGTTACTGTATTGAATAAAACATAGTTTCATGGACTACCCTAAATTTAGCAATATAAGATAATTATGGTAGTAGCAAATCTACCACGCCTATAAAATCCAACTGTCCAGGCTTCAGTAGCTACAGTTATTGTAACTACAATACAATGCAGTAAAATAAGATAGTCTAGTGGTTTGTTTTTAATGACGAGAAATAATCTATTTAAAAGGTCAATAAAACTCAATGGATTGCCATTTGAACAAGAAAATCACCAATTATTGCTGTACACTTTTTAGTTACCACAAATACATGACTGTAGGCTAGTTTGGGCATGGGGATGCCTAAAGTTGAAGAAATTGTAGGGGCTAGTTACACAAATACATGACTGTAGGCTAGTTTGGGCATGGGGATGCCTAAAGTTGGAGAAATTGTAGGGGCTAGTTACACAAATACATGACTGTAGGCTAGTTTGGGCATGGGGATGCTGTCACACAGCCGCAATTACGGCTCTTTCGGACATGTAATTGCTGGTAACCAACGATGAACAACGGTAAATAGCCACGACTGTACACATATAAATGTAAAAAGTAAAATTTAATAATAATCTTTGACAACCAATTCTTTCTTTTATAATTCAAACCCCCAAAAAAAAACCCACAAAAAAAACCCAACCAATTCTCAAACAATGATACCGTATTCCTATTCCCCACAAACTTTATGCAATTCCCCAAATTTCCCAATCCTTCCAAACAAAATATCAACAATCTTCTTATTTTTAAATAAATCCCCGAAACCCCCCTTTCAAATACAATAATATCACAAGATGAATAATTAAACAATAATAAATGTCCACAATATCGTTCCTTCTTGCCTTCTCTCCTACGCTGACACAAAACCAAATTAGAAAGATAAAAGTTAAAACGATTCTGCAACTAAACAACTCCCACGCCTCTGCTCCCGTTCTGCTTGTATTATCAATTATAATTCTTCCTATTTTCTGACATATAAATAAATCAAATATAAAGTTAAAATGTTTCTTGATGTCGTTCTGCACTGCAATCCGCTCCCCGACCAATTATTTCTTTCTCCTTTTCCACGTAAAATAATATCAGTATCAATCCAGTTACTCTTCAATATTTCCAAACAATTCTTTACATGCAACAACTTCTGCTGTTTCCAACAGTTATTTCTTCCGTCAATTTACATTCACAATTTCAATTAATCCTCAGTAATCTCAACAATTAACAGTTCTACATTTAAGTACAGCCTTATAGTATTACTTCCAACTCACAATTTATTAACTTCATGTATATCACTTTATTTCCTTTCTGCTTCCGCTCTATATCACCATAATTATCTCCAACTCACAATTTATTAACTTCATGTATATCTCTTTATTTCCTTTCTGCTTCAGCTCTATTTCACCATAATTCAATTACTTCTTCTCCTGTACTTCTTAGTTTCTCATATCAATATTCACCTATCCCTTTCTGGCTTAACATAACATAGCCCTCCTTCTCTGTCTCCTCTCAATTTCCATCTACCTCAAAATTCCCTCAATTATCCACATATCACCACCTTATCCTTCTCCACCAATCAGCAACTCACACACTAACTTAACTCTTATACCTCTCCTCCAATCAGCAAACACCACACAATCCTTCTCTGCAAAACAAAAACTCTGCTCCACTGGCTTCACACAATAGCTTCCTAAAACAAAAGAAAGGTTCAAATAGTGAAAACAAAAGGAAAAGTAAGAATGACTTGCAAAATATATACACAACTTTATGTCACTTGTGACAGATGCCTAAAGTTGAAGAAATTGTAGGGGCTAGTTACACAAATACATGACTGTAGGCTAGTTTGGGCATGGGGATGCCTAAAGTTGGAGAAATTGTAGGGGCTAGTTACACAAATACATGACTGTAGGCTAGTTTGGGCATGGGGATGCCTAAAGTTGAAGAAATTGTAGGGGCTAGTTACACAAATACATGACTGTAGGCTAGTTTGGGCATGGGGATGCCTAAAGTTGGAGAAATTGTAGGGGCTAGTTACACAAATACATGACTGTAGGCTAGTTTGGGCATGGGGATGCCTAAAGTTGGAGAAATTATAGGGGCTAGTTACACAAATACATGACTGTAGGCTAGTTTGGGCATGGGGATGCCTAAAGTTGGAGAAATTATAGGGGCTAGTTACACAAATACATGACTGTAGGCTAGTTTGGGCATGGGGATGCCTAAAGTTGGAGAAATTGTAGGGGCTAGTTACACAAATACATGACTGTAGGCTAGTTTGGGCATGGGGATGCCTAAAGTTGGAGAAATTGTAGGGGCAGAAGCAGAATTTAAGAATACAGAACACCGCTAGACTACAGTAAGTGATAAATCAGTATCAACTGGATGGTCAAATTTAAAAAAAGATCATACAAACGTGTATACAGTATATGATGTATGATCTCATTATTTCTGCTGCCACAGTAACCAATTCCAAAAAACTTACATTTCAGCAATTGGTCTTCATCTTGAAAATATGTTACTCGTTAAACTGCCAATAAACTGATAACACTAGGTCTATCTAGATTTACTTTATTTTTCGAAAAAGTTACTGAAAACAAGATAAACAGAACAAAACTAAAATAATTAATATACCGTAAACACAAAACATAAAATAATTATTGAAATTATTATATAAAGGTACAAAAATACTTTACATACCAGTATTAAAAAAATATTAGTGTGCATTTGTGAATACAAGCATAAAATTAGCACCAATATTTAAAAATGTAGAAATGATTAACATGGTTAATATTTAAACAAATCAAAAAACTTCATTTTAATCCTTCTTTAAATGAAAAAAATATATATAAATATTATGTTATCACTACTGTTTAAATCGTCCCTTAATTAAACTTCTGCAATACACTGTTGTTTTTTTTAAAGTGGAAATACTCTGTAATTTAAGGTTATCAATATTGTAATCAATTCTAATTATTTATTGCGAAAAACCAATTACATACAAAACAACAGGAACTAAGAGAGTAGACAGGAACCTTTAACAAAGGTTTCTTACATTCAAAGTAACACCAATAAAATATAACAATTTCAATAAAGAAACTATATAGATAAATATAAAATACAAAAGATAACATTCATACAGTCCTTTCATCTTTTCCCCGCCTTGTTTTGAGCTAAGCCAATAAAAACAAACAAGAACATGACCAGGCTAACATCCGATGCTGTTGGAATAAAACTTTCTATTGAATGAATAAACAAAGATAATGGTTTGCTCAATATCAAACCATAAAAAACATTCTGTTTTTTTTAAAAACCCAAATACTATTAAACATTTTAAACATTAATTTATTTGTATTATTTATTCAATGCGTAGGTAGTTGGGTGGGGACAACATAGTGCATTACTGTTGAGTCAACTTCCAGAGAATAAAACAGGACACACAGACACTCACAATTGTTAAATTCATTAAAAAAAACTAAAAAAGAAATAATTTCAATTTTAGAAAACCAGTGCCAGAATCCAGAAAAGGTTAGTACAATATTGTCAATGCTTTTAAAAACAGCAGAAATATTTTACACAGACATTCACAAGTACAATGAAAACATATTTGTACACACAGAAAATCTGTGCTGCATCTTTAGATTCCTAAAACTACAGTATTATTATCATCATTAATATCATCATCTTTATTCTAAGGCCAAAAATAATGTTATATTGCCCAAACCCAAACTTGCCAAAATTTAAAGATGTATTGTCCCCCAAAAACATGAAAAATGAAGATTAATTAAATCAGACTTTAAATATAATGTTATTTTGTAGTTTTAATAAATTTAATCACTTTCGTAGAAAAGAAACAATGTTTTCACTTAGAAAAAGACAAAGTAAATGGTTAAATTCAACCAAAAACCTATTGGCTGGCAGCCAATTTGACTATTTTTTGCTTTAAATTACAATTTTTTCAGGTGAATACATTTGTTTTCAATCCAAATTTTGGTCAAAGTGGATAACTATTATGGGACATTAAAATGGCATATTCAACAAAAAAATGTTTATGAATTATGAAAATCTAGGGTTGCATTTTTTCTTACAATTAAAAACAATACAGCGTAGAGTCTAGTCCAGCGTTCCGCAAACTTTTTACTGCGTTCCCAAAATATGGTTCATGGGACAAAACCCTGGCCATAATTTGTAATGTACAATACCATTGACCAATGTAATGAAGCAAATATGAAATTCCACCACGTCAATTTTAGGAGTAATTTTTTTTTTCTTTTGAGGGTTAAAAATGAGTGAACATGACGACAAGCATAAATTTTCCTTTTATAATGTGCACAACATCATTTTCATTTGTCTGTTAACCCTTTCACTGCGCAGCATTAGTCCCACCTACGTGCGCAATATTATGTGCGAAAAAAAGTGATTTTAATAATAATTTTTCAACATTTGTATCTTTCCCAGGTAAGGTTGATTGAAAATTATTATAGGGGCAGGGGTTGGGTGTCATGTCAGTCAACCTAAAGATTCTACATTACATGATCACTAGTAATGCACATTACCAATGACCGAAATTCATGGATGAAACAAGGATGTCAGATTTTTACTAGAAATTGTGCATTTTTATAAAAACAAAGGCAAGAAACTTTAGCCGTGCATATTTTAGCATTTGATTTGTTTACTAAACATCATTGGTTTTTTTCTTCAATCGTTCAAGCCGCCTGCAGCTCATAGTTTACGGAAGGTCGGCATAGTCTACTTTAATCTACGTCATTTTCCTAAAAATAATCATTTTCTTATTCAACTACTGTCTACAACACCCAGCCTATTTTGAGATTTTGTAGTATTTTTTTTAGCAACAATTCATATTTATTCAAAACCAACTAAAAAAAATGACCACTTTTCAATAGATGATTTTTTAGGCTTGATTAATATTATTATGCAAGTATATTTAACTTATCTGTTATTCAAATCTGAAGTGAAAGTTAAGGTTGCTTGGGGGTGGAGGAATAATGGGCTGTTCAGTGGGAATGGTGATATTAGTTGTGTCCAGTAGTCTAAGTTTCATCTCCATGGTGAGTAGGGTTTCTAAGTCTGTCTGGGTTTGATGACTTGTCATTTCTTTACCAATTAAAGTATTGATGCCATCTATCCACAAATCAAACTGCAATAAAAGATGTAATGTAATGTATCACTGGCAGTATGAACATAAACATGTTTCTGATTTCACAGTATGCAATATCAGTTGCTCTACTTAAAGATGGGCTCCTGAAATAAAATTTATAATCTTTTACTTGTAATATTGTCTTTTCTGAGAGATGGAAAAATGAATGTGTATGCGTATTATGCAAGAACAAGGTTGTATAATAAAATTAAGCATCGGTAAAGGATAGGCAATTTCATGGGTCTAATTTTACATGAATTGAATTAAATAACTACAATAGAACCTTTCATTTGTGACACCCTATTCTGGGGCCACTTTATCGCGAAACAAGAGGCAATATGTTTACTGGCACCCCCTAATACAGGGACAGGGGGGGGGCACCTTTGAGTGTGCCAAATGGTTGATTCAACTCAAATAATAATATTCATTTAATATATCGCCATTAAATAATAATTAATAATATACTTTCTCTGGCTTGAAAATTTTCATTGGTGAAACATTGACTGGTCAAGTTTCAATTCTTCTCAATTTCCAGAGTCCAGATCAATTGGCATATTTGGTTTTTGGTTTTCTGGTAGTGTCCTTTAAATTCAGGGGACATCCCTATTAAGGGGACAATTTGTTGGGTCCAAAAGGTTTTCCCTTAATATGCGTTCTACTGCATACAGTAACATTTAATTTTTTATAAATATTTACTACATTTTAATGGTCTTTTTCCAGAAAAATTATCTCATTTTCAAAGGAAATTTTCAGAAAAAATATACAGCAGTTGAGGCAAATTTTTGAAATTCCACAATCATAAAAAACACAATTGAATTATTATGTTGGCATAAATGTTATTTTCCCTGCACCATGACTTGACAAGGCGATACAATGTCAGAAATATATTTATTGGATCCTCCTTAGACTTCAACATTTAAGCCAATATTGATTGTACTTACAGAAGGTTGGTTGATAAAAAAAAAGTCAAGCGAGTTATCAGGATCGTAGATAATTGAACAACATGTATTTACAGTAGTACCCTAAAAAAAAGGAAATGATGAACATAGAGTATTTTTTTCCAATAAATTGATTTGAACTAACACTAACTTGACTAAAGATAGAGTAACATGCCCATGAAATGTTTGAATTTCCTAGAAATCTAAATAAATCTTTCTTACCCTTCTATTCTTCAATTCCTTTGCAAAGTAACATTCTTTTCCAACATTTAAAGTTTGTATGTCGGCTACTAATACTGAAATGAAGCAAAGGTAATTTAAAAAACTATTTTTGGGGTCAAAATTTATATGATAAAATATGCTTTCACTCATTATTAGACTTTATTAAATAGTATTTATCGATTAATAAAGTCTAATAATCGACAAAAATTATAGAACCAAAGTTATTATTATAATATTATGAAAGTGTCAAATACGGTTCAGTGGTCTAATACCCACTAGAAGTCATGGGTTGGAATCCATTTGTTCCAGTTCCAAAATGAATTTGCATCATCTGCTTACTTGGTAATATTGTATAGGAATATATCTAGTAGATTAAAAATAACTTCAAGCTTTTTACTTTTGTTCTGAAGAGGATCATCAATGCTGGGAACGACACCATCTTCAGTGTCACCATACTGAAGTACCTTGTTGTTAGGGGAAAGACGACAGTACCAGAATTTACCTGAAATTAATTGTTTGTTACTTTTATACTTTTAAACCGATGTTTATTTTATTTTATAGAATACAAAATAATAATGCGTAGGGCTGACAGAGAGCTATCTAAGGTGACAATTTAGTCAAAATCTGTTTAGTAGTTTTGACAAAAAACAGAAAGACAGACAAATAAACCAAGGTGATTTTTATCAGCAATATGTAAACATGAGGATATAAGAGAACAAGAATAAGGTATCTTTACTTTTGTTGTACAAGTCAAGACTTTTAAAAAAATGGAAGTTAGGGAAAGGTTGAGTTATATATGTGTTATAGAAATAATCTTGCCTGAAAAAAAAACATTTTGTTTTGCTGTACTGTGCATAAAGAGCTGGGCCTAAATAGCGTACTCCCTGTTTGTTTTCAAAACACAGTATATAATAATGTTTTGCTGTTTGATTTTTGTGTGCTGTCCATATTTTTATATCATGTAATACAATACTTTTAGCTTTTCCTGCTTTTTCTATTATTTCATAACAAAATAAATAAAAATAAATGAATAAAAATGGTAAAAGCAACAAAAAGCAATTGAAAGGCAATAAGACAAAATAGAATTAAAGTAAAATTAAAACACGGCCATCGTTACAACACATTTTTGTTCACATAAATGTAAATTCCCCATCACCTGGTTCACAGGATTTGGATTTTTCCTTGAAGGCCCACCAAATACTAAATGACCCAAGTATATAAAACAAAAGTGGTCTACACTACCGTGCTACTAATCCAGTAGAGACCCTTCCGATAGGGGGAGGCATTCGTATATGCATATAAAAAGGTAAAACCTTGGTAAACAATTGTACGCTATTTCAGATTGAAACTCCAAGTAAAACAGATATTGATTGTGTAGTGCACTTAGACTTTAATTTATGGCGCTATAGAAACCTCACGTCATGAAAATGGAAGAAGTGCATGTGTACATTGTACCCGTTTATAGTTAAAACTGGTTAAATGTGTTAATCTGTAAGAATTGGGATAGGCCACAAATCTTCGGTGAGTTGCCATAGATTAATAATTACTGCTCATAATTAATATTATCTGTAGGCACTGTAGGCCTATGTATAATCTCTAGGCAGGCCAGCCGTACATGCCGGTCAGTTTCCTGTTGACAATGTGGGCTAGCGAGACGTATGATATTGTTATTAATCATTACACCTTTCGATTAGAATTAACGTTTGTGATATTACTATTAATGATATGTACCACAGTTATAAGTTGCATTTATACTAGCTTATCTAGACTGTTTATGTATAACATTCGTATATCGAATGCATGACTGCATAACTGTGCTGTGTGTCGATCAAGCATGTTCGCCATCTCGCCTCTGTCTGGTTGCCATGACATCAATCACTGAACTCAGTGTGAGAAAACTCAATGTAGTATATGTAAATCATTAGAATAACAAGTTCAGTGGAAATTAATCATTATTTAATAATCGTAATTCTATATCAGTCATGTTAATTATAACAATGCTTATATTAATGCTATATCATGGATACAGTTACACTGTTAAATAGTACTGTATTTCTAAAATGTATTATTATGTTCATTGTTTCAGTGAATCGTATTCCGTATTTCACTACACATTACTACAACAGTTATCAATACAATTGTTTGTTAATCGAACGTGTGTGTGATTGATTCCGTTGGTGGCACCCTTCGCTGATTCCTAATACTTTTTTTTTTGTCTTGTGTGAGTTCTTCTCACGTTTATTTAAATTCTCATTGATGAATATATTATATACATATAAGTACATTTGTGATAATTAAAAGTAAGTGTTTAAAGTAGTTAAAATACAGGTATATTTACATAATAAGATGCCAGAATTCAGTATTAACCATATTTTTTCTCATTTAAAATTTTAGATACGATGTTAATTAAAATGTAGAATAAAAAAATGGCGGTAAAATACATGATTAAAATTTTCTTGTTAAACTATCTTATTTGTGTTCTTAGTTGTGTTCGAGTAGAGAGGCTATAAACTCAGGGGAGGAAAATGTAGTATCCTCCCTTTTCACCAAGATAAGATGGATGGAATGAAAAAAGAGGAATGCAATAGATTGAAAGTTAGTTATTTAGAATGATAGCATGAAATGGTATATTTAATGAAAACCGTAAGGTTAGAGTCCATACACTGTGCAAGTCCAAGATGTGATTTTGGCTCTGTGTGTATGTGAGGCGCTTCATACCCGATGTCATCTTAGTACAACTACTACTTACAATTTGTATTTACGGTATAACATATTGCAAATATATAAAAATATATAGAAGTATATATATTGAACAAATACACATACCTATAGATTACATTGACATGTATACGATATAAAATATTGCAAATATAGAAAAATATATATATTAAACAAATGATTCTTAATGATTCCTAATACTTAATACAGATTGGCTAATCCTACTACATACATCATACATTCATGCAAGAAGACTACGAATACTATGTATGAAAAATAAAAATACAGATATTACCTGTGCTGCGCCCTCTAGCAATCTTTGGAAACTGCATTCCCTCTTTAAGGAAGTTAAGGCGTTGTCTTTTAATGACATCTAAGATTTCTGGTTTTATCTTTTCTCTTAATGCTCTGAAAATAAGAATAACTCAACTTTTATTTTGATATTTTAACAGTGAATAAAAAAGCGGTAAATCTATGCATGTGATGGTAACAGTGGTAAATTTATGCATGTAATGGTAAAAATGGTAAATTTGTAACTTAAAAACTGGTAATATCCGAGTACATGTTTATGTAGATTAAAATCATCGTACTGAATGTGATAGCACCATCACTCTTGATAAACGGTCTTTTTGCATGATTACATGGTCAAGGGATATAATCTGTATGATACCTGAACATGTAATACATTGTTCCTTATTCTTTTTATAACATACCTAAGTAGATTCTTGCCATTTGATTGCAGGATTGTGGGTGCAGATATTCAATAAATATCCTAGCTAGTAATTCATTTATCAATGTTCATCACCTTACAAGATAGATTATGTATACACATTTTTTATTTATTTCACAAGAATCCAACAGTGAGTACAAACTCGCCAATCACAGGATAGATAATTTATTTAAGTTATTATCCCTCTCAGACCTGTCAACCTTGAGAAATTTGGAAAATTGAGCTTTTGAGTGCCAAAGGCACAAACTTTGGCTGGGGCCAGAGGGACGCCAAAGGCTGTAGCTTTCGCTGCAGTAGAATCTAATCAATAATAGTCAGTTTTTTTTTTGTTTTTTTTTTCTGTTTATGCACTTTGCACTTTTAATATAATTATGATTCAATAACTTGTAAATCATAACTAATAAATTTCAAGTGCTTCAGTTCAGTAATAATATTATTCCATTAAGACAGTAAATTTTTTTTTTTTTTAAATTATAATAGTCAGTTTTGGTATCCATTATTATAATGTACATATTATCTATATAGGCCACATTGCCTAAAGACATTAAAATAAATAACTAAATAAAAAATCTTTGAACTGATTGAATGTCTTTTAGATGCTTAAAAACGAGTCTTTTTTTAATTCATTTTCTTATTCTAAATGTACACACAGTCAATCTCAAAATCCCTTTATTGTACCAAATTGAATTCATTTGTTTGTTCTGCTATCTTATTTACCAAGAGAACCAGCACTAACAGTATAAACAAAGAATAAATAATTAAAAAATGCTTTCTTGTATAAAAATGCTTTAAATTTAGTAACTTACACAACAGGTGGCGCTTGTGAGTCCCATTCTTCTTTTTTTGATCTCTCCACATTCCTAAGACGCAATATCTCATTGTAGCTGAGCTGTCCCAGGCGAGTCCTGAACTTGATCATAGACAATTGCTTTTCATTCAGGGCACGTTCAATCTGTTCCTTTACAACATCCATTACCTTAACAAATTTATAATTATCCATAATTAATTACATATTTCATAATAACACACCTAAATGGACTCCGATCATTTGTTGGACAATTGTAGGTCACATTGTCTGCAACAGTACACACTATTTAACAATCGTTAAATAGTACTTTTTTTCAATTTTTCGTGTACAAAATAAAAATAGCTTCTCGCGTATGAAAGAAACCAATGATCAATTACTGTGAAAAACCTTAGAAAAATCCAACAGCGGTTTTGTTTTGCATTAACTTGCAGCCACAATAACATACAGAAGTTGTACTAAATTTGACCAAAAAAGCACTTAAATTTGTTTCAGATCGTTTGTATGATTTCGAAAAATTAATGGGAACAATAATACAAGATGTGGAATCAGAAACAGAATTAGCCTAGATCAGTTTCAGTTGCCTCTTGACGTTGCGGATCAATTCCACTTGCATTTTGTCATCGAGTAAATGTTCGTTATGCCACCTTGTCAAGTGGACAAAATTGTGAAGGTGGTGTAAAAATGGAGTTTTCAACTAGGTTTAAATCTCTCGATTGCTTATAAAATTTGATGTTAATTCATCTATTAATGTACTCTGAGAATAGAATCATCAATTACTTGCATTTCTATGGCAATTCTACGCTGAGGTAAGAAGAGCAAGTGATTAATGAAAATACTACTCTAGAAGCATTATAACAGATATTGCTTTTTCTATGGGTGTAACGTAACATTCAATTTCTTTAATTTCCTTGCCGTCAAAACATACCAATCATATAAAATTGTTTTAATTCATAGTAAAATACTGTTTACAAACTATCTTTCCAAAATAAAAGTGTACATGGAGTTTAACTACCTTGTCAAAGTCCTGTAGAGTAGCTCTCATTTCTTTCCATGTCTTGTTTAACCGATGAACACATATGCAGAAGAATTCAAAGAAAGCATTGTCACAGGCAAAGAATAAGGGATAAAAATCCTGAGATGTTTCATCAGCTATAAAAATAAAAAAGTGCAGATTTTATTTAAAATATTTATTATCATCATCTTAACTGGAAACTGATGAAATTCTAACTAAGCCCTCTACGGACCTAATCTACCACTACTAGATAAATGTTTGTTACATGTAAAATTTTCATTTTTAATACCAGTTTGAGCCAATTTAGTCTGGCAAAACCTGCTTCTAGAGAACACTGTAATAAATATGCTATTATTTTTTTGCATAATATTATCATTAAATGACACTGAATGAATCATCTGAACAATAAAAAACATTTGGCTGGGCATAGTTTTTAAAAATAATAACTTACGCGTTTCTCCAACATTAAGTATTTCACAGCAAATTCTTGTGAGGGCGATTCCTGTGCGACCAAATGGGCATTCATGCTCAAGGCCACGGCTTGAATTCTCAAGAACATGCTAGTGTACACAAATAATAAAATGGCAATTCTTTCTGACTTTAAAATTTAGCTTTTTAAGATACAGATTACCCACAGCATTGTTGATATTCAGTAATTTATTATGGTAAATAATTATAAACATCATATAATGCTTGGCTTATTATCTTAACATACAGTACCATCCAGAAAACATGTGCCATATAGCCTTGCAGTTTTTCTGTGGACGAAATTCAGACAAAACGCGGTTAACAGGTAACGATAGGACAGCCGGGCCACATTCGCGAAGCATCCACCCTGTCTCCATCAACAGCATGATGTCATTGATGTGTTAATGGACCTCTCACAGAATATTGACAGGCGTTTTTTCCCAGAATATTTTCTGTGGACAGTATTTGTGCAAGGGTACATGTATTCTGGATGGTACTGTATATAAAAATATTGATTATTTTAATGCCAGAAAAGCAAGAAAAATAAACAGGCAAAAACAGATATCAGCTTGTAAAATGGCAATATGAGGTTAAAGAAAATTATTTTGCTTGTCAAATTAAATTTAATATATCAGGCCCTATATGAAATAAGGGCTATCTCTTTAGGCCATTAATACACCTATACTCATCTAAAGGGGTGAGACTTTTATCTATCTAATAAAAGTGGCAATAGATTTATCAAAAAAATGTTTAAGCACAAGGTCAGTCTAATAGAGTACTTACTCTTGTGTAGTCAGGTCTGTGTTGAGTTGCTATATAATGCATGCAATCCAATGCTAGAACTCCTGGTGGTGATTGTGTAAAATCTTGTGATGGATTTGCACAGTCCTAGATCAATTCACAAATATGGAAACAATTCAAGAACCAAATTATAACACTGTACAGAATATTTCAACTAAACACTAAACTAAAACTAACATTCCTATATGTTGCACAATTTTGTATACACTACAACAAAAAATATGAATACACAGAAGCATAATTAACTTTTTAGATACGTGTTAATAAACACACCTTGTGGAAAAAATCTGTTAGATTTTCTTAATTTAGTTTTTTATATTTTACGTAATTTTTTTCTGAAAATCACAAAATTCCAGTGGCATTAATTTTAACTTTCACTAGTTTGTCATTTATTCTTTAGTAACTTGTCTTTCTTTGTTTACCTGAAAGCCAAGTTTTCTGTAGTCAGCTGTATAATTTGCTTTCTTAGATTCTGTCTCATTAGAAAAAGCTATTCTACGTAGATCCATTAAATATTCTTTGTACTTAGAAAAATTCTGAAAATAAACAAATAATTTGAATCTATTTATTAGTATTATTATATCAAATCATATCATTTATTTCGCCAATTTACAAATACAGTACAAAATAAGACATAAAATAAGTACAAAAGTAAATCAATGAGGCAGGATCACCTAAAAGTTATACATAGAAACGCATATAAAAAACATGAATTCCTATAATATTAAGATAAAACGTTAAAATTCTGTAATTGCATTTATATTATGTTTCATGTTCTTGGAAGGTTTTACTTGACTTTGACGTGGTGACAGACCACAATCCTTTGGTGCCCATCCTTAACATGACAAGATCGTCAAGCTGCGACTACTTGTCTCGAATCCACGCAAAATTCACACATCTGCTAGAAGAAAAGTCGATCAGTTTTGACGACGTTACTGCTCCAAAGATTAGCGCTATCCGCTCTTACACGGATAACCCTGACTAAGCAACGAACTAGCTAAAGCTCTCCTGAGCCACCTCTTCAAGGAAGGAAGGACTGTCTCCTGCAGTCAAACTATTTCGCAAGCCTATTCAAGATTCTTTGCCTGTCCATCATCGTGCATTCGACTCACATTGCATAAAAGCCATGTCGGAAGCGGACAGAGATCTCACAAAAGAACAGAAATACGAGAAAGAAACTTTGATATTCACACCAAGCAATTAAGCGATATCCAAGTTGGACATCATGTCGCCATGTTCAACCACGACACTAAGTTGTTTGGCATTTACAGTGCTGTTGCTGAAGTCAATGGTCACTGCTACACAATCAGAACCCTAGGAGGAAGCATACTTGTGTAAACGTACATTTTGATCAATTTGCAGTACTCAACATTGCCCAAAGCGAAATTATAAACATCCACGAAAATTGTCTCTGTTTGTGTCCAGGCAAGTAATAAGATCTACTAAAATTCTGATATTAATCTGCTTGATATGCAGATGTCCTAACCATTAGACCACTGGGGCTTTCATGGTATTGTTCAAACTCGATTGGATAGCGACTCTTTAACACTATCAGTGTGGTACGGCAGAACAGCAGTAGTCCCTTAATTGTACGCACGTGCACCACAGATCAAATTGATACACCCTTGGTGTGGTACGGCGGAACAGCACTAGTCCCTTAACTGTACGCACATGCACCACAGATCAAATTGATACGCCCTTGGTGTGGTACGGCGGAACAGCACTAGTCCCTTAATTGTACGCACGTGCACCACAGATCAAATTGATACGCCCTTGGTGTGGTACGGCGGAACAGCACTAGTCCCTTAATTGTACGCACGTGCACCACAGATCAAATTGATACGCCCTTGGTGTGGTACGGCGGAACAGCACTAGTCCCTTAATTGTACAGACGTGCACTAGAGATCACATTGATACGCCCTCATCTTTTCAGTATTTTTATTCATGAGTCGGTATCTCTGAAGATTTTAGGACAGTGTAAGTCTGTCTATTGAGCTGACATTTTCTCCGACTGCACCAGTCTGAGCTGGTTGTTATGGTTGTTCATGTAGGTTTTTGTTGTGCCACTTCAGTGTATGTAATGCATCTACAGTGATATGATTTTGTTTCTGTATACAACCACCTGCTGTCCAAATCAAGTCGCTTTATTAGTTGTTTCTAGGTACAGAACCAATGTATCTTTTTATACCAGTGTACTACCACACACACACATGAAGATTTCCAGTATGTAGGATTGGTTTAGCAGCAAAACAAATCATATGGATTAGTATGTCTGCTTTTAAAAGCGCTCGAGATGAAGTGATTCTTTTTATCATTTAAAAATCAAGGATGTCGGTGCATATTTAAGCATTGTGGAATGTAGTATCTCTGTGGCATTAAAGGTGATAATACTTTGCTAAACTGGTTTTTGTAATCACTGGTATTTATTATATTTAAAGCAGCAACAGATTTAGGTAAGAGCGATATATTTCTGTATATAAATTTAGCTTGCAATGTCAGTGTCAAAGTCTGCTTTTTAGACACTTTGGTTCCAACAAAGACATCTGGAATGCATCCAATTTGTTTTATAAGCCAAAGAGCCAGCAAAAAAGGTGTTGTTAGCACAGGACCAGAAAAATTCTTCAAGAGTTGAACTCTAAGCAAATATATGAACTGGCCAGGATAATTCTTTCATTTGTTGGATTATAATTTATAGTGATTCCTAAATTTTTTGCTTCAGTGTGGACATCTAAATTAGGTGCACACACTGATAAGATGGAATTATAGGTAATGATCATAATGGTGATGACAAGAGTGATGATCACAATATAGTGATGAAAATGCTGATGGTGAAAAGGGTAGTGATGACAATGGTGATGGCAGTTGTTTAATATGATGTTTTCTAGATAAATTTATCATTTTGGTGTTATTGGACTATTTAAGTTTGTTTTGATGTAAAGTGCTTTGTCAAGTAAAAGCGCTGTATCAATCCGTTATTAGGATGATACGATGGATGATGACAATGGCCATGACAATGATAGCAGTGTTAAAAATATGAGATGATTGTAATAAGAAAATGATTGATAATAATGATAATTATAACAAAACAATCTATA
Source organism: Antedon bifida (assembly GCF_963402885.1). Lineage (NCBI taxonomy): Eukaryota > Metazoa > Echinodermata > Crinoidea > Comatulida > Antedonidae > Antedon > Antedon bifida. Next base: position 7,778,816 of record NC_136233.1, on the reverse strand, counting down.
ATTACTTCACTGTTTGCACTAAGTTTGGTATTCATCTTTCTCTCTAAAAGGTTAAAGTTCAACTGTTGGAATACATACAACTGGTGCAGCATGTCTGACCCTGTAGGATTTTTCTGTACAACCTGCAAAAATACAATTTTTTTTATTACAATTCACAATAATGACAAATCTTAGCATTCGACAGTTTTTTAACCAACGATACTTGCATACTCTACCTGTCAGTTTTATTTAGGTGTGTAAAATTTGTTTGCAAAAGGAATATCACTACTTGTATGATACTTTCAACAAACAATGAGCACTCCTCAGAATGCAGGCATGTTGTCTTGTAAAGCAGAGGTTCACATCATGTTAAAAGGCCCAACATTACATTTTTTTTAGAAATACAGTATGTTTATATTTTGGCTATTTTTGTAATATTTTCGGCAAGTGAGGTAGCACTAATTAATTATTTAGCCTATGAAAATACAGAATGGATATATTAAGTTTTTGTAATGTCACCAATACAGGTATATCAATTTTTCTGAAAATCAATAGACATGGTATGTTGGTATAGCCATTTTTAAAAAGAATTATCATGCAAACAAACTTACAAAGGTAAGTAATACACTTAGCAAAAAGCTCGCAAAGCTTTTCAGCGAGTAAAAAATAAATAAGTAATAAATTAAACTTACTTCTAGAATAGCAACTCTAACTTCCTTTGAAGCTAAAGCATCATCAAAAAATGCCTGATAAGAAAAAAAATATAGTGTAATAGTATGAGAATAACTTTATTTATATTGTTTAAGATTCGCATGGCAAAATTAATGTTTCAGTTTATATACATTTTGCGGTAAACCACATACATGGTTCTGAAAAGATTTCTCACTTCTAAGGACGATCGAAGCATATGGATCGAAAGTCGAGAAACTCTGTACATGAGGTACCTCAAACTTTATATAAACATTTATTTATATCTTTTAATGATTAAATATTGTTATACCTCTCAAAGCAATACATTATCAATCATTAAGTCCTTAAAAAGGGGTTTGTATGCTGCCAAGTTTAAAGAATTTTAAATAGAGGTTTCAGGCAGTAAAAAATGAATGCTAGATATGTCAACAAACAATTGTTACAGAAGTGAAATTAGAAATAAAACAACTTGGGAGACCAAAGCTTTCTGTTTTGGCCTAAATAAGAACAGTATCCATATTACAATAAGATAGATCTACTACTGTACAGCACAAAGCAAACTTTTTTGACAAAAATAATGTTTGCAGCCTAAATTGGAACGAATCATCCCAACCGACTGGTATGAACCACCCAGGGCTGAACAGTTTCTGGACTGAAAGTTGCGAATTCATTAGTGCCCTTCATCATTAGCTAGGATCTACATAGAAATAGGAAGTAGTCGACATCTAGAAGATTTAGGGATAGCCTGGCCCCTATGCAATAAGCTAACCTGTCCAACCTATTGTAGGCCTAGGCGAGTCTAGCTAGGTTATGCTGTCAATAACTTTCATCCTCGATATCTTATTAAATCTACCCTATGTCCTTCAAATCCCATAACAAAATTTAAATTGCCCCACGAGGGATAAATTAAGAATTTTGAATTTAGTTGTTCCCATTATTTAATCAAAATCATACAAACGATCTAAAGCTAATATAAATGCTTTTTTGGTCTAAATTAGTACTATATCTTAATTCGTTTATTTAATATATTCTCCACACATAACGAATATTAACAAGTTCGATAATAATTAAAAACATAGAATGTGTGGAAGGAAGCCTAAAATAGGTTAAATAGTGTGTACTATTGCATACCATGTGACCACAAATCGTCCAATGAAATGACAAGAATTTATCTAGGTGTTATATAACAAATAATATGAAAGCCCATTCACAATTTTTCATTTTTTACAAAAAGAAAAGTACCCATGATTTTTTCCACATATAATGACATTTTGAAGAGATCTGAAAAACAATGACCACAAGAGGTCAAGAAAATCATAAAATAATCACCTTTTTGTTGTCTTCTGGAGCATGAAGACAAAGAGCATTAATTAATGCAATACAACTTGTCTTGATCTCCTGACTCCCAGTACTGAAAATAAATAAAATCATTTGATCAGATGATGACTTTTGGTCAAAAAAGTAGTACTGTACAATATTTATTTCCAGAAAAAAGCTTATTAAAAGTTGTTTTTTTTTAAATTTTCATCCAGGTAAGAACTCTTTAATTTTATATACAAATGATAAGAATACGTTCACACAAACAGCGTTTAAAACTGGCGTGCATGGGCCTAAGCCAGTAGTAAGGTAATTTACAGTTTAAAATGTCAAATGCTCACACATACAGCGTTTAAGACTGGTGTGCATGGGCCTAAGCAAGTAGTAAGGTAATTCACAGCTTAAAGTGCCAAATGCTCACACATACAGCTTTTAAGACTGGTGTGCATGGGCCTAAGTAAGTAGTAAGGTAATTCACAGTTTAAAATATCAAATGTTCACACAAACAGCTTTTAAGACTCATGGTGTGCATGGGCCTAAGCAAGTAGTAAGGTAATTCACAGTTTAAAATGTCAAATGCTCACACATACAGCGTTAGTTATATTAATGAACGACGAATTTCATTTTTTAATCAAATGCTCATTTTATTCAGATTTACGTTATGATTGGTATAGCAATGTTAGAGAGAGAGCTATTTATTGTGATTATTTAAATGAAAATGACAAATTCATTTTTCTTATGGGTGCGCATTATTTTGATATTATTTTGCTTGTTATCAATTATGTTAACTCCGCCTTTTTAGGAGACATAATTGTTTATGAAAGCTCTGATGTTGTTTATTTGTTTGTTTTGTTGCTTACCTTCTTGATGTTATATTTTATCAAATTTGTTTTGATGTATTATTAAAAAATTATATTAATGAATAGCGTTTAATTTAACTTTTACATTTACATACAAGTAGGGTCCCTAAATAAATTTAATACATTTTACACAGTCATGAATCAGTCAGAACTTTTTTTAGCTATTGCTTACTTTTCTTTCACTCTAAACAATTCATTTTTTCAGATCTAAGAGTAGAGATCAGCTAAATAGTTGTTTTTATCACCAAGCAAATTTACAATACTGTACATCAACAAAAACATGAATTGGTATATCTTGAAACAAGGTCAAAATTATCTGTGGCATTGTTAAAATAATAATGTAGCTGTTGTACATACTTCTGAGAATGTTGCATAGTGAGTGGAGCTAATCTATGCAAAGGCGTGAGTTTCGCAAGGCTTACGCTAGGTTTAGGTATGTGTGAAGAAAGAAAATTTTAGAGAAAAACCTTATTTCTAGTACTTCAACTTACTTTAAGTGAGGTATAATATCCTTAAATGTGATCTCATCTGCAACCGTTGAATACAAATCTGGGCTATAAACAAAAACAATATGAAAGTAAAAACTAATAATATAGATATTATAGATATAATTACCATAGTGATATGGGTATATTCCAACCCTATGTGTTATCTTAAATTATTATTTGTGATATAGCTAATGCCAATTGTACTGTACATACCAGTTATTTACAATAGCTTCCAGTAATGATAATGATTTGTGTGTAATAACATCATTGATAACCTTCTTAGCAATGGCAGCATCCTCTGCATTCTTTATTACCACCGGGTCCATAGATTTAGGAGCAAGGCTACTTTCTTTAGGATCTGGACTCTCCTTAGCACAGTTGGCAACCTAAAAAAAAGTTAGATGGTGGTGGATGCAAATAAATATGAGAAAGTAGTGGGAACTTCACAGTAATCTCAGTACAAGAAGCTTAGAAATACTTACTCTTTTAACAAAGACAGCAGTGAGCAAATCCCAGGAGACAATGCTATGGTCCATTAGCTCCAAGAATGCAGACAATGCACATCCTAGACTCTCACCCCGTCTAATGGTCAAAACCAAAATGAGGAGTATGTGAGTTATAAGTCTGTATATTCATAATATATTTACTACTTTGTTGATTTTTATTATTGAGATTGAGAACACCAGCAGACAAGTTGCAAAAAGGTACAATTTAGGTTCATAATCTAGTTTATGAATTTTTCAATACGGTTCTGAGGGGTATGTAAAATAAAAATGTTACTGATACAAATAATGAATGTCCATAAGTTGGATCATGATGGTGAGTTGAAAGGTTGACTGTGTTAAATATAATATCCAACGAATGAACCATTCTCTCCATTGATTGATTTCAAACATGGATCAGTTAACAACCTTGCATGGCAGAAAATGTTTACAAAAAGGTGAACATACATTAGAACCAATAATTATCACAATTAGATATCAATTTTCCGTTCAGAGGAATACAGAACCAGTTTCAATATTGGTATGGTACTCTTGACATAAAATCAGGTTCAGATGATTGTTTTAAATTTTCAATGTGGCAAAATTATTTTCTATTGTTTATTTATTCTCAGCTTTAATGATTTCAAACTCATCAACTCAATGCTAGTTTGTTTTTTCCTAACTATTCTCTGTGACTAGTGAAGCCACTAAATGAATCAAGACATACTCTTCTCCTCCTTCTACAAGTCCAAGAAGGAGACCACTGCCCTTCTTTGCTATGAATTCTGTGGCAAAGGCTACATCACTTGAGGCTATTGTAAGCTTTTTTAATGCCTGATGTCGCTCCTCCTGGTCTGAAGACCGCAATGTGTTGAAAAGATCCAACGCAGCCTTGTGCTGTAAATATACAACTTGGTTATGACTCAAAAGAAATTTCAAAATATTTATACCTAATATTTTAAAATGTTTATCAAAGAAAACTCAACAATAAAACTTTGATTTTGTAAAAACAAAAACAAAGGTTTGTTTTTCACTTATTAAACAATGCATGAATTGATTATAATGGACCGATATTAATGTTTTCTATTCTCTTGATTCAATACCTAGATTTGTTGGGTTTATCAAAAATATCGGGAAAGAGTTGACTTGAATATCGGAAAAGTTAGGTCTGAAAATACAGTAAATTTTAAAGGTGATGCGACATAAAGTGTTATCATTGCACTGTGTTTTTATGCAAGCCTTTTGAAAAGTTCATGTACAGGCCTACTTGTATTCTGCAAAACCAAACGTTACGGAAAAACCCAAGGTCAGGTTTAGTAGATTGCACTGTAGCTCAGCAGACAACTGAACAAGGCTGTAGATAACCATAACGAGAACATTAAAGCAATATTTCACCCGTGTTTGAAATGATGGATGACTGTGGCGGTGTAAATGTGTATGTTTATTTTACCACCTAGGAAGTTGTTCAGGATCAGGATCGTGATTGTGATAGATACGGATGGGGATATCTCAGAGACTAGGCGAAAGGGACTGCTCATAAATGTTATACCCTTTATTGTTATTATTACTAATATGAGTGCAAGTTGTGAATGTTATTTTATCTATTAATTAACTGTGTATGCACCACATACTATATGCATAAAAATTGCAAAAGCTATAGCCAGTGGAGCAGTAGCCTTCAACAATGAAGTTTTCTCCTAACAGGATGAAGAAGAGGCTATGAATATGGATTTGAGGATGACCGCTTTTTCCCAATGTACTAACCCAGCCTTCCGTAAACTTTTGATTTTGCGGCCTAAAATCCAGTTCCTGGGGCCAAGCCACGGCCAACCACCCAGCTGGACAAACGTAATGAAGCTACAGTAATAGAAGAGATACTTCAGCCCCACCATGATTGGGGCTGAGGGATGAACATTTTAGGTATATGGACAGGTCCCCGTAAAAGGCATTGAAAATTTGTTTTTTGAATGTAAAAATTGCACTGATGATCCACCAAAAAAAATTAAGCATTGTCCAGGGTCCTATTTTTTTTGGGGACCCCATGTGAAAGATAGCCGAACTACTTCCTAAATATAACTAAACCTAACTCCCTAAATAATCTCTCTCTCACTATAAAGTAAAAGAATTAGTAGCTCATGGGAGTCGAACCCCATACATCGACATGTAAAGTCCATAGCCTCATCCACTCGACTACACAGACGGCTCGACAGAAATTGTTTGCATTAGCGAATTGTAGTTAGCTCAATTTTTACGTCACACCTTATGGATATGACTAATGGATTCATGTTTATTTCGTGACGAGGGGTCTCCAACTTACGCACGAAAAGAAATATCGCATCCAGGGTTTCCCCTTTACAACGCACACGACAAGTGTCATGAATGTGTCACTGAACACATGTTTTCTATTTAGATCTTGATTAATAATTAACACATTAAACTTACTGGGGAATCTGTGAGTTTGAGAATTGTTCCCTTCTTCAGTTCATGCCTGTTTTTCTCTGTAACATAGATGAATGCATCTTGGTATTGTAAGCTGTACTCTGCATGGTTGGATAGTGACCAGTCTTCACATAGTCTCATGATTATGTTCCTCAAAGGTTTGTCCTATATAGAAAAAATATTAATGAAATATCGATGTAGAGTAGTTGACCATCATTAATGTTAATTATTAATTTTATAATTAATTTTAAAGCCTTCTTCGTTCTGCCTTATTATAATGTACAGTTACTATCATTATCCACGTTATACTGCAGCCTAGAGTAATCTTTGCTAACTAAGCCTTTGAGAAGCTAAAGCCTAAATGACCTATCACTTGAACTATCAATTATTATAGATTTATCATACACTCTTTCAATGAGGTAAATCGTGTGCTACACTCACGCTAAGGTCAAAATTGATTTAGCAAAACTGGTGAAAGGTCGCAGATTTTTCTTCGCCAAATTGGAAATTCTTTAGCAAATTTTTAAAAACTATGAAAATGGCCAAATTGGTAAATACATATTAAATGTGTACGTTGTTGTGTAGTGTTGTTTTTATCTTCTTTTCATTAAAAATTTGTGATTAAAACATCAATAAAATATGACTGTAAGAACGTTAGGCCTAGTATCTACTATATTGTATGCTCACGATAACCAGTCACCACGACTGAGTCGCATGTGGTGTAAAGTTTTTCACTTTGTGTTCATGTTTATTGTCAATCAATATAAAATAATGAATACATTTTTTGTTTGTGTGTTTTATTAGCTTCTTTTCCATCTTAGTCACAAAAACATTAACACATTACAATCGCACAAGGAATGTCCACCGCTTGTTATTTGCGAAAACCAGTATTCATGCGCAGTTTGTTTGTTTGTTTGTAATGATAATTACTGCGCATGATGAAAGAATAGCGATTCTGAAAAGAAACTCTTGTTAGCCGAGTGTGTACAGTTACAGATAACGCAGTACAGTAATATGTAGTGCTCCGTTTTAATTTACTTGATCAATGACACGGAAAAATGTGTGTAACGTCACGCAATGTTATTTCTGGGTCAGTTGTCGGCGGCTATGTTGTGATTTACAGAAAATTTTATTTAGCGCCATGCCAAGACAAAAAAATTTCTTTTACGTCAGTTTTGCTAAGGATATCATTTTTTTTCCTGCGAGTCGTCAACTCCAATTGCCATTTGCGAAGACGCAAATGGCTAGCGTGAACGTAGGTGTGGTAAACAATGCGGGAGGGCTGGAGGATAGGGACAGTGCTATTGGTGTACAAGCATAATTGTGCTTGTTTGTTGCAAGCCTGCAAGCAAATCAAAGTGTTTATACTACTGTACCTGTTCAAAAACAACTAATTGAGCATTCTGCCCCTTCATTGTGACCGCAAGTCTCACTGTATTATCATCAAGAACGCGTCCTCTGTAATCCGTACCCGTCATTATCACAGCCATGATTACTGATTATCTGACAGGCTATGTGACTGAAATATAAAAAAAAACAATGCATAGGATTAGTACTGTATTTAACATTTCTTATCAATCGTGGTCAAGTTAATTCTTTTCTATTACAGTAGGTCTTTTCTTTGGTGTTTATTTCTCTATCATGCCAACCTAAAAAAAAATGTTCCAGTGTGAATTTTATTCCTGTTAAAGATCATCATTGGAAAAAAAATTACACGCACCTAAAGCCTTGTCTACACCATCAAACTTTATGTGAAAAAAAAATTTGATGTGCACATATATGGATATGATGATGTCATATCACTACCATATTTAAGGATATCACTACCATATTTGGGCACAGCACACTTTTTTTGTCAAACTAGTGTGATAGTCTAGACAGAGCTTAAGAAATTACCATGTGTTCTTTTTTCAGGAAGAGGCGATGGGCGAGGAGAGCCGATCTGAACAAACAAAGATCATTGGAAAAACAATTCCGTTCCGTGTACATGCACCCTCTGGTAAGAAATTACCCTGTGCGTTCCTCCATTGTGTAGTCCATTATGTGGAAAGAGGGGTGTACACTTTTAGTACCAAAGATAAACATGCGCCACTTACATCAATAATCCAGCTATCATCGGAAATTTCATATTTTTTAGGGGGATGATGCCCTAATTTTCAATGCAAAACACCATAATGTTTTATATGTATTTGCTGTAATATTGATTTAGAGACGTAGTTTTCTCAGATTTTTCAAAACAAATATTATTATTTGAATTTGCCAAGGCCGGCATTGTAATGACCTTGATTATGCAAAACATATTTTTTTAAATCTTCTTTTGTACAGGAACCATTATCCTATAGAGGAATGTAAATCTTAAATTTAGTTAACATGCATCTTTACAGTATATTCTTCGGCATAGTCTTATTTCAAACTTTCTGAAGATAGTCCGTGACTTTTAGTGACTAAAAGAGTGTTGGGCTACTAAAGATTTTATTTTTTTACCTCAGTCCAAACCATGGTGAGGCTGATGTCTCTTCCACCAAGTCCATCAATCCCAAAACACAGAAACTAAGTACTAGTAGTAATTCCAAAGTAACGGAGGTTATTTTTTTGTATTAGTTTTTTAATTTTCAGATAAACTGTGGACACGTACAATATAGTTTATAATCATTTAGTCTCCTATCAATTAAATTCTTTGACATGACTATATTGATGTGTAAACCGATTAAAACATGGTCGGTGCAAGTGCTTTTTAAGTCAAAGTTACCATGTAGTAATTTGTGCAGATTTTGCTCATCCACGGTCTAGAGTAGCACCAAAACAAATGTACTGTAAGTAAAATTAAATGTAATTAAAATTGTGATATGTAGAATGGTTTGAGAGCACAATGCAACACTGTATGGAAAATATGTTATACTGTATAAAACATTTTGATTATGGATTGTTAACAATTGCTTCTCTGGTCAAATAAGGGTGGAGATTTTGAAAATAACTTTACTAACTAAACAGTATTCATGGGTACGTCTCACCACTTATACTTGGCGAAAAACATTTTGGAAATGATGGCCTATGGCATTGTTTTATAATTTTCTTTGATTTAGAAAAAAGGCAAAATAAATGAAAAAAAAAATAAAAAGCATTAGGTGTTGGTGTCACAAGATTAGTTGTTCTAGAGGGATAGTTGACTTAGAGCCTGTTCACACGTGTGGTGTATGCCTTGCGTAGCCTACGCCTTGCGTGTGAACTTGGCAGTGGCATTATCAACGCAACTCACTACGCCACATCCGTGGCGTTATTAACGACAGCTACATACCCCATCTTAACTAATGCCACGGACCTAACTCCAGCGATGCTTGAATTATTTTGACCTTATTTCAAGATATTTACCAATTAATTCTTGTTTTTTACTGTATGTATTGTGAATTTTATTGCTGATATAAACAAGCTATTCAGCTGCTCTTTGATCTAAAAGCGCATGAATTGTTTAGGGTGAAATAAAGTAAAAATGGCCAAAAGCAGGGCTTTTTTCAGGAAAGAATTTATTTAGAAATCAAGCGCTGACTATATTTAAAGAAATGGTTAAAAAAAACCCCAAAAGATGGTCATTGAGACAGTGTAAAATCTAAAAAGGAACCATAAACGATAATTGGACCTCTACGTTATAACTCAAAATAATCGCAAAATAAGCCCTCTATGTTAAATTTTTCGCCAAATTGAGTATGACTTTCCTGTACTACCTCAACCATAAAATACAAATAAACATAGGCTAATTATACTCAAATTAATTAAATAAAGTGTAGTCCTAGGCTATTTTTCCTTCAAATAGGCAAGTTAATTTGAAAATAAAGTTTTTCTGAATATTTTTTATGGATGAGAAATAGCTACGTATGCATGAGACATTAAAAAGTCGGCACTCATACGCGAGACTCGCACATTATCAGTGAGAGTTGGCAGGTGTACTCTTAGGAGATAGTTGTCCTGGTAACGGGACGATTCGGCCCTGAGACGATTCGGCCCGGGACGATTCGGCCCTGGGACGATTCGGCCCGGGACTATTCGGCCCGGGGCGATTCGGCCCTGAGACGATTCGGCACACTTAAATATATCGGCTTTGATATGCATTTCATAAGCATAAAATAAGATTTTTCCCCAAACTTTATTTCCAGAGAGACTATGGGGTAGTACTACTAGGGATAAAGATGCAATAAAGCAAACATTTTGAAAACATTGTCGAAAATGATCAATTTTTAGTCACGCGAACGATGTAAACAAGTTACGCCCTCTGTTGGCCGCTTGGCGAATGCACGAAATAAACAAGGTTTTCGAAGTAATAAATTGAATATAAAATTACGTTTTTTTTGTAATTTATTATATATATTATATCAAAATTGTCAATATCAATAAAATACGGATTGTTAAACACCTTTAAAAACTTGATAAATACCCAAAAAAATGAATATGAATTTGGTCTAAATTGAGACGTTTCGGCCCACAAAGTGGGCCGAATCGTCCCACCAAAAGTGGGCCGAATAGTCCCGGGCCGAATCGTCTCAGGGCCGAATCGTCCCTGAACCGTTGTCCTAGGGGAGGGGGGGGGATGATTGTCCGGGGTAGGCTAGTTGTCCAGGGGAAGGCTAGTTGTCCAGGGGAATGCTAGTTGGAGGGTATTCCGCTCCCTGACCTCCGAAATCCCCCCCCCCCCGCCTGTTACGCCACTGCACACACAGCAATTTTTATAAAAATTTGAAAATAAAACATCATGGCAAATTAAAAATAAAACACCACGGCTATTACTTGTTTACTTGATTCCCAGGATTATCCTGGGTATAGAAGCCAAGCATACAGTGCTTATAGGGGGATCCAGTCAAGTCGCCCCATCGCAAAGTCGCCTCATACAAAGTCGCCCAATACAAAGTCGCCCCATCGCAAAGTCGCCCCAAAACAAAGTCGCCCCGGCACAGTCGCCCCATCGCAAAGTCGCCCCATTACAAAGTCGCCCCAACGCAAAGTCGCCCCATCGCAAAGTCGCCCACGGTTTTATTTCGGTATGATTATGAAGCGCCGCCGCTAGTAGTACGCTGTAGTCGGTTGCGTTTGATATCGATTGCGTTGTTACTTTGGTAGCGCTAAATGTCGTATACATTATAATGTTTATCCTATTATATACATAATTTGTGTTTTAATTTTTATTTTACAGGTTTTAATGGAGTGATGTGCTTTTTAAAAATCATTAAAGAAATAGTCCCTTGTTTGAAAGTTCTAAAAAGATTATCCCTGATTTATAGTTTCAAAAATGTTAATTTAATATGATTTTAAAATTAGTTACCAGAGCCACAATTACGAATCTTTCTTCAACCTACGCATGGATACCAGCTCATTTTTAGGATAATATAATAAATGTATAAATGTGTAGTAGGCCTTCGTATAGATTTACAGTAGTTAAAACAATAACAGTGTTGAAGACAATGAGTGTTATAGACTACTTATTGATCATTTTGCATTTATTGACAAGTTATGTGTCTTAATTATATAATGACTTTTCAAAATAAAGAAAAAAAAAAAAAAATTCATCGCCGATATGATTGTTTTACATGCAGGTATTTTAGTAAAATTTAAAACGCTACATTTTGACCATGGAAAAACCATCGTACAGTATCGTGTGCGTGTTTTTTAAAAAGGGGAATCCCCGACGGTCAGCAGAAAGACGTAGCAGCTGTGAGGAAACAGATACCAGAAGGCGCAGCTCCGATTGGTTTCAGAGAATGTTTCAGATGGCGAGTCGCCTTTTATTCAACAGCACAATGATCATTTTACTGAAGAAATTTTTTTCAACCCTTTTGGTTATAGATTCTAATTATCATGCCTAATAAATATCCTCATATCGGGTGTTTATTTAATTTTAAATTAAACAAGACAGTGAAGAGGCACGGAATAATACGTACACGGACGTATGGCGAATACACACACGCACGTAATCATTTACGACATATAGTGGTGATATGATGCAATTTTATAATGGATATAATGATGGGATTGTCTTTCCAGGCTTAGAATCAATGTTCATTGTAATACTATGTATATAATAGTAAACTGAATGTTTATAAATAAATTACGTAATTTGTTGCATATAAAATAAAAGACACAGACGCAGCCTACGTTTCCTATAAAATATTTCACATTTAAATAATTATGTACTGTTAAATGACATTATGCTGGATAATACTATAATCTTAAACTATGTTTACAAATTGTCATTTTTTAAGGCACACATCTTTCTCATCATACTGACCTGTAAAATAAAAACAAAAATCAATTATTAATATACGCCTAATAATAATAATAAATATTCATCGACCAAAGTAAAAATAATCTAGATCGTATAACATCATTTTATCGCGACCAAAATTAAACGCGACCGATTTCGAACGCGACTGATATCATCGTAAAACTCCGGCGGGGTTTCCCCATCTTCAGATGGTGCGTTGTAGTGCGACAACGGCGGAGTAATTACGGGGGATTCCCTCTGTCTGGTAAGCTAGCACGTTAGTGCGACCGCGGAGTGATTAGTCGGGGTTTCCTCTCTGATGATGGGGGTGCGTGCCGATCGTGTAACCCGAGACTACATGGCGGGGCTTCCCTTTTTATGCATACACGTTCCGTGTTATTTTGTGTATCATTGCGACATTTTACAACGTTTTGGGGCGACTTTGCGATAGGGCGACTTTGTGATGGGGCGACTTTGCGATGGGGCGACTTTGCGTTGGGGCGACTTTGCGATGGGGCGACTTTGCGATGGGGCGACTGTGTCGGGGCGACTTTGTTTTGGGGCGACTTTGCGATGGGGCGACTGTGTAAGGGGCGACTTTGTATGGGGCGACTTTGCGATGGGGCGACTTGACTAGCATCCCTTATAGGCCCCTCGATGAAAATAATGTTTTAACATACGGCGCAAATTTTAGTGGGTGGTCAGCCCAACGTTTCAAAATACGAGCAGTATTAACTAACTAGTAAGTAATGGTAGGCCTAGCCCCTACGACAAAATATAGGCTTAGGCCCCTAGGCTAAGTTAACATCAAAATCTGAAATCGATGTTGCTCCCCTAGGCCTATGCCTAATATTATCAGTTAGGCCTAGCCTAGGCCTAGGCAATAAATACATTAATTTTCGAATAATAACGATAGCAGGCCTACTAGGCTAGGGCTAGCCTACTAAGTACTAGGCCTAAGGCTAGGCTCGGCATATAGCCTACCACTCACTTATTTTTAGGATGTAATCTTGAAACTGAAAGGTGTGTTTCTCGCTCTCTTCTTACCCTGCGGCCTATTCTTTTTTCATCATAACAAAGATATTTTAAATTTGGGCTAGGCTAGGCTCAAAATAATATTAATTTATGATATTTCTTTTTGATAGCCTAGAGATCGTGCTGCAGACTGTCTGCCTACCGCCTCGGTGGTACGTACGTACGGGACGGGCAAGGAATATCTTTGGTACGGACGGGCGGCTAGCATAGTCTACATCGCAAGTAAAAATACGATATATATAATAATATGATGACGTAGTAAGTAGTCTAGGCATGCGTAGAAGATGTCTTGGAATTGGAGTAGATAGAGGTATATTCCCATTCAGAGCGTCATTCTGACGACTGGAGCATTCTCTACATCTCTACAGAGCGCCATTTATGCCTTTATTAACTTCAATAATAGAAATAGTACTGAGGTAACTGCTCAAGTGGACCCAATTTAGCACCTGTGGAGCACAGTGATAAAAATAGAAATAAAGTCACTCAATTTTAATATCTTTTCGTATGTTATACACTGCGCTCCAGTGGACCCAATTAAGTTTCAATATATTTTCGTATGTTAATACACTGTGCTCCAGTGGATCCAATTTGGCGCCAGTGGTGGAGCACAGCGAAATAGTCACATACAAAAACATCGAGAAAAAAATTCAAAAATATTTCAAACTTGGTATATATGTTCAATATTGGTTACTCCATCCGTAATGCAAAAGAAAAATTAGTTTCAAGCCATATCAGTGATTATAATAACTTGCGTTTGTCTAAGATAAATATTATTTAGTGTCCCCGGAAAGTGCACCTATTCATTGAAATATGAAATTAAATAATATTAAGTCTCCAGTACTAGCCCACCATGGTTGGGGGAGCTAATAATGAAAATAGAGCCAATTGCACTTATACTTATACTTACTACTATACATTAATTACCTATGATAATTATGATAATGTTAAAATGTATAGACTATTCAGACGCGACTTTAAAACCTCGACTCGTATATGCCTAAGGCCTTGCCCAGCGGCGGAATTAGTCTAAGCTTTGAAATTGGTCTAGAAATCGGCATCTTTGCAAATGTTCTATATTTGATCTTATTTCACTCTCCATTAACCCCATACAAAAACCATCGGAGACAAACTATCTGTTTTAAACATGTTTATTCTGGGACGGTTCGGCCACTCACACAAACCACCATAAACGTAGAGAAGTAGAGAGTGATCCATGGTCAGAATGACGCTCTCTGGAAATTGGGGGAAATAGAGCTGCTCGATGGCCGGAAATGACACTTAATTTCAAATGAAATAATTAATATATTTATTACTGGTCCGAAAATGGCACTTATAATTTAAAATAGGAAATAAAAATGTATATTAGTGTCTCCAGGACCTCAGCCCAAATTTTTTTTTTTTGGGTTATCCGCACTTCGCGGATAACCCCTTGTTATTGTCAGGATCTCTTTTTCTTATCTTTTCTTATTCTTCTTTCTTTCCACGAATTTTGTTGCGCGTGTATCTCTAAATCTTCTCAACATAACATTGTATAATTATATCAGAAGATTGACTTCTATCTGAAGATGTCGTAATAAGGTTTTCGGTGCTGTCCAAGTTGCGCAGCGCGTGACATACGCATGATTATACGATTTTTAAAAATTTATCTCAAATTCAGGACCAAAAGGCATTTGTTATTGAAACTTAAGAAAATGATAATTCATATCAAGAGTCAAATTTCTATGGAGTAAAAATGGAGTGTTGCACGCAAAATTACGCGCGCACGCGTGTTTAAAATTTTAAAATGCGAAAAATCAAATCAAAGTGCTCTAGTAACTATCGTTTGGATTTTCTCAGCTATACTAGCTGGGGTTCGAATCTGTATGCATTTTTTTAAATAAATATAAAATGTTTTTCTTTTATTTTGAAAGAGAGATATTTAGAGAGTCAAATTAATTTAGGATAATAAATGTAAAAGAGTAACAACAAAATTCAACAGTGTGGCGCCGCGAATGACTAACAATAATGTCAGAAAAAAGGGAATTATAATTCTCTTCGTTACGTGTTTAGAAAAGAATTTATATCTCATCGTTGGTATGTCGGCGTTGTTATGCAAATGAGTTTGTGCAGGTGTAGTGGGAAAGATGGTATTGTTAGTCATTGCGGTCAACACGCCACACCGTTAAATTTTGTGCTAAACATAACATTTGCAATAAATATCAAAAATCGGGTGGCGAAAGCCACAGAAAAATAAAAGATGTTATGGTGTGCTCTCCCTGCCTCAGCACTAAAGCCAATTGAAGCCAAATGTGCTCCTTCATTTTTTGTACTCTTGGGTGGCCTTCCTTTCCAGATGGACTTCTTTTCGAGATTACTTTCAAACTAAATGAGGAGATCTGCTTGGTCCTGAAAATAGTTTTTTTTTATTTGAATAATCTTCTAATGTAAAGATTAACAACATCAACAGTGTGGCGTGTTGACCGCAATGACTAACAATACCATCTTCCCCACTACACCTGCACCAACTCATTTGCATAATAACGCACGGCATACCAACTGTTCAATATTTGTATAGGGGTAGCAATCAATGGGTTGGTTGGATGGCCAGGCTTGTTCAGGCTGCTATTGTTCATCATTTAATTCATTGTATCAGTTGTTTTGATTTCTCATTATCAGTTATTCGCTTAATTCAATATCATTTATTCATGCTCAAACACAGTAAAATGTAGTACATGGTTTGAAATCATTTTCGTTTGTTCAAAGTTAAAAATTAACACACAAATTGTGAAATTATTTATTACAATAATGCATATGTATTTAAATTTAAATAAATAGAGAGAATACACTAGCCAAGCCAGGCTTCGGCATCTTTACACATTTGTATTTATTTGTTTCTAATTTTCTGACATAACTTAGGTGTTCTTAAAATTGAGGGCGCCAAACATAAAATTTACGAGATCGGAAAGAGTCGGGAAGCCCAAAAAAAATGATGGTGTGCTCCCTTGCCTCTAGCACGGTAAGGCTCTCTCACAGCCTTGGGGGTACCACACATCAGATGCGTTGATGTTATTGCCTCATGATGTGTGGTGGAAAGGGGGACGTTTAAATCTGTGAACCCCAAACACAGAAGCTCGCATAGCTTTAACTCTTTTCCACCGACCGGCATGGGGGTTTGAACCCACGATAATCGTGTTCCACGACGCTCTACCGACTGAGCTATCCGGCCCTCTGGTTTAAAGCAAGGTTAAAACTAGATTCGTTTCCTAAAAATTACGTCATAAATATGCAAATTTATGACGTAACGATTAGAATGACGTAATATGAAGCGCGTATAAGACTATACTATTGTCAACTTTCATTACTCGTGTATATTGTGGCATAACGGGTAGTGCTCTACTAACTATCGTTTGGATTCTCTCAGCTGTACTAGCTGGGGTTCGAATCTCTACGGATTTCTTTTTTGTTTTAAATAAATATAAAATGTTTTTCTTTTATTTTGAATGAGAGATATTTAGAGAGTCAAGTTAATTTAAGATAATATAATGTAAAACATCAACAACATCAAAATTCAACAGTGTGGTGTGTTGACCGCCGCGAATGAATAACTTTATTGTAAGGAAAAAGGGAATTATATTTCTCTTGTTACGTGTTTAGAAAAGAAATTATATCTCATCGTAGTTTGGTATATGTCGGCGTTGTTATGCAAGTGAGTTTGAGCAGGTGTAGTGGATGTAGATGATATTGTTAGTCATTCGCGGCTAACACGCCACACTGTTAAATTTAGATTTTTGTGCTAAACATAACATTTACAACATCAAAAATCAGGTGGCGAAAGCCACAGAAAAATAATAGATGTTATGGTGTGCTCTCCCTGCCTCAGCACTAATGTCAATTGAAGCCAAATGTGCTCCTTCATTTTTTGTACTCTTGGGTGGGCTTCTTTTCCACATGGAGTTCTTTCCGAGATTACTTTTGCAAACTAAAAGAGAAGAGCTGCTATGTTTCCGCCCGGAAAATGTTTTATTTACATGATTTGAATAATCTTCTAATGTAAAGATTAACAACATGACAATTCAACAGTGTGGCGTGTTGACCGCAATAACTAACAATACCATCTTCCCCACTACACCTGCACCAACTCATTTGCATAATAACGCACGGCATACCAACTGTTCAATATTTGTATAGGGGTAGCAATCAATGGGTTGGTTGGATGGCCATGCTTGTTCAGGCTGCTATTTTTCATCATTTAATTCATTGTATCAGTTGTTTTGATTTCTCATTATCAATTATTAGCTTAATTCAATATCATTTATTCATGCTCAAACACAGTAAAATGTAGTACATGGTTTGAAATCATTTTCGTTTGTTCAAAGTTAAAAATTAACAAACAAATTGTGAAATTATTTATTACAATAATGCATATGTATTTAAATAAATAGAGAGAATACACTAGCCAAGCCAGACTTCGGCATCTTTACACATTTCTATTTGTTTGTTCCAAATTATCTGACATAACTTAGATGTTCTTAAAATTGAGGGCGCCAAACATAAAATTTACGAGATCGGAAAGAGTCGGGAAGCCAAAAAAAAAAAAAAATGATGGTGTGCTCCCTTGCCTCTAGCACGGTAAGGCTCTCTCACAGCCTTGGGGATACCACACATCAGATGCGTTGATGTTATTGCCTCATAATGTGTGGTGGAAAGGGGGACGTTTAAATCTGTGAACCCCAAACACAGAAGCTCGCATAGCTTTAACTCTTTTCCACCGACCGGCATGGGGTTTGAACCCACGATAATCGTGTTCCACGACGCTCTACCGACTGAGCTATCCGGCCCTCTGGTTTAAAGTAAGGTTAAAACTAGATTCGTTTCCTCAAAATTACGTCATAAATATGCAAATTTATGACGTAAAGATTAGAATGACGTAATATGAAGCGCGATATAAGACTATACTATTGTCAAATGTCATTACTCGTGTACATTGTGGCATAACGGGTAGTGCTCTAGTAACTATCGTTTGGATTCTCTGAGCTCTACTAGCTGGGGTTCGAATCTCTACGGATTTCTTTTTTTTTAAAATAAATATAAAATGTTTTTCTTTTATTTTGAATGAGAGATATTTAGAGAGTCAAGTTAATTTAAGATAATATAATATAAAAGATTAACAACATCAACATTCAACAGTGTGGCATGTTGACCGCGAATGACTAACATACCATCTTCCCCATAATACACCTGCAGGCAAACTCATTTGCATAACAACGCACGGCATACCAAACTGTTTAAAATAGAGCTCTCTCTACTCTCTAAATATCTCTCATTCAAAATAAAAGAAAAACATTTTATATTTATCTAAAAAAAAAAGAAATCCGTAGAGATTCGAACCCCAGCTAGTAGAGCTGACAGAATCCAAATGATAGTTACTAGAGCACTACCCGTTATGCCACAATGTACACGAGTAATGAAAGTTGACAATAGTATAGTCTTATACGCGCTTCATATTACGTCATTCTAATCTTTACGTCATAAATTTGCATATTTATGACGTAATTTTGAGGAAACGAATCTAGTTTTAACCTTACTTTAAACCAGAGGGCCGGATAGCTCAGTCGGTAGAGCGTCGTGGAACACGATTATCGTGGGTTCAAACCCCATGCCGGTCGGTGGAAAAGAGTTAAAGCTATGCGAGCTTCTGTGTTTGGGGTTCACAGATTTAAACGTCCCCCTTTCCACCACACATCATGAGGCAATAACATCAACGCATCTGATGTGTGATACCCCCAAGGCTGTGAGAGAGCCTTACCGTGCTAGAGGCAAGGGAGCACACCATCATTTTTTTTTTTTTGGCTTCTCGACTCTTTCCGATCTCGTAAATTTTATGTTTGGCGCCCTCAATTTTAAGAACATCTAAGTTATGTCAGATAATTAGGAACAAATAAATAGAAATGTGTAAAGATGCCGAAGCCTACCTTGGCTAGTGTATTCTCTCTATTTATTTAAATACATATGCATTATTGTAATAAATAATTTCACAATTTGTGTGTTAATTTTTAACTTTGAACAAACGAAAATGATTTCAAACCATGTACTACATTTTACTGTGTTTTGAGCATGAATAAATGATATTGAATTAAGCTAATAATTGATAATGAGAAATCAAAACAACTGATACAATGAATTAAATGATGAAAAATAGCAGACTGAACAAGCCTGGCCATCCAACCAACCCATTGATTGCTACCCCTATACAAATATTGAACAGTTGGTATGCCGTGCGTTATTATGCAAATGAGTTGGTGCAGGTGTAGTGGGGAAGATGGTATTGTTAGTTATTGCGGTCAACACGCCACACTGTTGAATTGTGATGTTGTTAATCTTTACATTAGAAGATTATTCAAATCATGTAATTAAAACATGGGCGGAAACATAGCAGCTCTTCTCTTTTAGTTTGCAAAAGTAATCTCGGAAAGAACTCCATGTGGAAAAGAAGCCCACCCAAGAGTACAAAAAATGAAAGAGCACATTTGGCTTCAATTGACCTTAGTGCTGAGGCAGGGAGAGCACACCATAACATCTATTATTTTTCTGTGGCTTTCGCCACCTGATTTTTGATGTTGTAAATGTTATGTTTAGCACAAAAATCTAAATTTAACAGTGTGGCGTGTTGGCCGCGAATGACTAACAATATCATCTACATCCACTACACCTGCACAAACTCACTTGCATAACAACGCTGACATACAAAACTACGATGAGATATAAATTCTTTTCTAAACACGTAACAAGAGAAATATAATTCCCTTTTTTCTTACAATAAATTGTTATTCATTCGCGGCGGTCAACACACCACACTGTTGAATTTTGATGTTGTTAATGTTTTACATTATATTATCTTAAATTAACTTGACTCTCTAAATATCTCTCATTCAAAATAAAAGAAAAACATTTTATATTTATTTTAAAAACAAAGAAATCCGTAGAGATTCGAACCCCAGCTAGTAGAGCTCAGAGAATCCAAACGATAGTTAGTAGAGCACTACCCGTTATGCCACAATATACACGAGTAATGAAAGTTGACAATAGTATAGTCTTATACGCGCTTCATATTACGTCATTCTAATCTTTACGTCATAAATTTGCATATTTATGACGTAATTTTGAGGAAACGAATTTAGTTTTAACCTTGCTTTAAACCAGAGGGCCGGATAGCTCAGTCGGTAGAGCGTCGTGGAACACGATTATCGTGGGTTCAAACCCCATGCCGGTCGGTGGAAAAGAGTTAAAGCTATGCGAGCTTCTGTGTTTGGGGTTCACAGATTTAAACGTCCCCCTTTCCACCACACATTATGAGGCAATAACATCAACGCATCTGATGTGTGGTACCCCCAAGGCTGTGAGAGAGCCTTACCGTGCTAGAGGCAAGGGAGCACACCATCATTTTTTTTTTGGCTTCCCGACTCTTTCCGATCTCGTAAATTTTATGTTTGGCGCCCTCAATTTTAAGAACATCTAAGTTATGTCAGATAATTAGGAACAAATAAATAGAAATGTGTAAAGATGCCGAAGTCTGGCTTGGCTAGTGTATTCTCTCTATTTATTTAAATACATATGCATTATTGTAATAAATAATTTCACAATTTGTGTGTTAATTTTTAACTTTGGACAAACGAAAATGATTTCAAACCATGTACTACATTTTACTGTGTTTGAGCATGAATAAATGATATTGAATTAAGCTAATAATTGATAATTAGAAATCAAAACAACTGATCCAATGAATCAAATGATGAAAAATAGCAGCCTGAACAAGCCTGGCCATCCAACCAACCCATTGATTGCTACCCCTATACAAATATTGAACAGTTGGTATGCCGTGCGTTATTATGCAAATGAGTTGGTGCAGGTGTAGTGGGGAAGATGGTATTGTTAGTTATTGCGGTCAACACGCCACACTGTTGAATTGTGATGTTGTTAATCTTTACATTAGAAGATTATTCAAATCATGTAAATAAAACATTTTCCGGGCGGAAACATAGCAGCTCTTCTCTTTTAGTTTGCAAAAGTAATCTCGGAAAGAACTCCATGTGGAAAAGAAGCCCACCCAAGAGTACAAAAAATGAAGGAGCACATTTGGCTTCAATTGACCTTAGTGCTGAGGCAGGGAGAGCACACCATAACATCTATTATTTTCCTGTGGCTTTCGCCACCTGATTTTTGATGTTGTAAATGTTATATGTTTAGCACAAAAATCTAAATTTAACAGTGTGGCGTGTTAGCCGCGAATGACTAACAATATCATCTACATCCACTACACCTGCTCAAACTCACTTGCATAACAACGCCGACATACCAAACTACGATGAGATATAAATTCTTTTCTAAACACGTAACAAGAGAAATATAATTCCCTTTTTCCTTACAATAAAGTTATTCATTCGCGGCGGTCAACACACCACACTGTTGAATTTTGATGTTGTTGATGTTTTACATTATATTATCTTAAATTAACTTGACTCTCTAAATATCTCTCATTCAAAATAAAAGAAAAACATTTTATATTTATTTTTTAAAAAAAAGAAATCCGTAGAGATTCGAACCCCAGCTAGTACAGCTGAGAGAATCCAAACTATAGTTAGTGGAGCACTACCCGTTATGCCACAATATACACGAGTAATGAAAGTTGACAATAGTATAGTCTTATACGCGCTTCATATTACGTAATTCTAATCGTTACGTCATACATTTTGCATATTTATGACGTAATTTTTAGGAAACGAATCTAGTTTTAACCTTGCTTTAAACCAGAGGGCCGGATAGCTCAGTCGGTAGAGCGTCGTGGAACACGATTATCGTGGGTTCAAACCCCATGCCGGTCGGTGGAAAAGAGTTAAAGCTATGCGAGCTTCTGTGTTTGGGGTTCACAGATTTAAACGTCCCCCTTTCCACCACACATCATGAGGCAATAACATCAACGCATCTGATGTGTGGTACCCCCAAGGCTGTGAGAGAGCCTTACCGTGCTAGAGGCAAGGGAGCACACCATCATTTTTTTTTTTGGCTTCCCGACTCTTTCCGATCTCGTAAATTTTATGTTTGGCGCCCTCAATTTTAAGAACACCTAAGTTATGTCAGAAAATTAGGAACAAATAAATACAAATGTGTAAAGATGCCGAAGCCTGGCTTGGCTAGTGTATTCTCTCTATTTATTTAAATTTAAATACATATGCATTATTGTAATAAATAATTTCACAATTTGTGTGTTAATTTTTAACTTTGAACAAACGAAAATGTACTACATTTTACTGTGTTTGAGCATGAATAAATGATATTGAATTAAGCTAATAATTGAGAATGAGAAATCAAAACAACTGATACAATGAATTAAATGATGAACAATAGCAGCCTGAACAAGCCTGGCCATCCAACCAACCCATTGATTGCTACCCCTATACAAATATTGAACAGTTGGTATGCCGTGCGTTATTATGCAAATGAGTTGGTGCAGGTGTAGTGGGGAAGATGGTATTGTTAGTCATTGCGGTCAACACGCCACACTGTTGATGTTGTTAATCTTTACATTAGAAGATTATTCAAATCATGTAAAAAAAAAACTATTTTCAGAGCGGGAACCAAGCAGATCTCCTCATTTAGTTTGAAAGTAATCTCGAAAAGAAGTCCATCTGGAAAGGAAGGCCACCCAAGAGTACAAAAAATGAAGGAGCACATTTGGCTTCAATTGGCTTTAGTGCTGAGGCAGGGAGAGCACACCATAACATCTTTTATTTTTCTGTGGCTTTCGCCACCCGATTTTTGATAATTATTGCAAATGTTATGTTTAGCACAAAATTTAACGGTGTGGCGTGTTGACCGCAATGACTAACAATACCATCTTTCCCACTACACCTGCACAAACTCATTTGCATAACAACGCCGACATACCAACGATGAGATATAAATTCTTTTCTAAACACGTAACGAAGAGAATTATAATTCCTTTTTTTCTGACATTATTGTTAGTCATTCGCGGCGCCACACTGTTGAATTTTGTTGTTACTCTTTTACATTTATTATCCTAAATTAACTTGACTCTCTAAATATCTCTCTTTCAAAATAAAAGAAAAACATTTTATATTTATTTTTAAAAATGCATACAGATTCGAACCCCAGCTAGTATAGCTGAGAAAATCCAAACGATAGTTACTAGAGCACTTTGATTTGATTTTTCGCATTTTAAAATTTTAAACATTTTTTTTTTTCCAAATTTTTATTTCCTATTTTAAATGCCATTTTCGGACCACTAATAAATATATTAATTATTTCATTTGAAATTAAGTGTCATTTCCGGCCATCGAGCAGCTCTATTTCCCCCAATTTCCAGAGAGCGTCATTCTGACCATGGAGGTATGTTCTGACGATGGATCACTCTCTACTTCTCTACGTTTATGGTGGTTGGTGTGAGTGGCCGAACCGTCCCAGAATAAACATGTTTAAAACAGATAGTTTGTCTCCGATGGTTTTTGTATGGGGTTAATGGAGAGTGAAATAAGATCAAATATAGAACATTTGCAAAGATGCCGATTTCTAGACCAATTTCAAAGCTTAGACTAATTCCGCCGCTGGGCAAGGCCTTAGGCATATACGAGTCGAGGTTTTAAAGTCGCGTCTGAATAGTCTATACATTTTAACATTATCATAATTATCATAGGTAATTAATGTATAGTAGTAAGTATAAGTATAAGTGCAATTGGCTCTATTTTCATTATTAGCTCTCCCAACCATGGTGGGCTAGTACTGGAGACTTAATATTATTTAATTTCATATTTCAATGAATAGGTGCACTTTCCGGGGACACTAAATAATATTTATCTTAGACAAACGCAAGTTATTATAATCACTGATATGGCTTGAAACTAATTTTTCTTTTGCATTACGGATGGAGTAACCGATATTGAACATATATACCAAGCTTGAAATATTTTTGAATTTTTTTCTCGATGTTTTTGTATGTGACTATTTCGCTGTGCTCCACCACTGGCGCCAAATTGGATCCACTGGAGCACAGTGTAATAACATACGAAAATATATTGAAACTTAATTGGGTCAACTGGAGCGCAGTGTATAACATACGAAAAGATATTAAAATTGAGTGACTTTATTTCTATTTTTATCACTGTGCTCCACAGGTGCTAAATTGGGTCCACTTGAGCAGTTACCGTAGTACTATTTCTATTATTGAAGTTAATAAAGGCATAAATGGCGCTCCATAGAGATGTAGAGAATGCTCCAGTCGTCAGAATGACGCTCTGAATATACCTCCACTATACTATCAGGTCTTGCACTTTGGTAACACCGGTACAGGTCATAGTCCAGATCCCTATGTATTTTCGTGTGCAGATCATGGGGAAAGTGTAAACATTGTGTTTTATGAATATTTGAATCATGCTGGTTATAAAAACCCATGTTGTCAAATTTTTAAAATTTATCTTTGACCTCTGACCTCAATTTGAATGTTTTGACCCATTGAAAACAAAATGGTCATATCTTTGCAACGCTTAGATTAAATGAAATAATTTTAGTGTCAAATTATTTGGGAGATGCATATTAATATTCGTTCTAATGGAAAAGTTTGTCCAAAAATGACTGGAAGTATGATTTTTGGCATTTTTGACTCCGTAACTAACAGTTGGACAAACTTTAAATAGGGCTCAAATTAATCTGAAGGTATATGTTTCTATTCAGTCTAATAAGAACTTTTTCAAGAAAATGACCCTAACTTTTCCATTAGAACGAATATTAATATGCATCTCCCAAATAATTTGTTGAGGGTCATATTTGTTGAGACGTGAAAAGGGCGAAAAGTAAAAGCACTGAATAATGAAAGCACCGAACGTAATGGTCAAAGAGCCGAAGAAGGCAGTAACGGCGTTCCATAGTTCAGGTAGTAATAAAACATGTGCGTTTGTGTGATGGAGAGAACGAGTATTGTTGAGTCACAGTACTGTACAACAATTATTGCTTTTAATTTGAAAAATAAATGTACTTAATAAGGTAAATGAAGTGCCAATGATTTGTTATGTAGTAATTGACGGCGACGATGGGCAAGAGTAAGAGAAACAAGAAATTTAGAGCGAAAAAATCCAGGCCCACTGGATTACCAAGCGTGAAAGAAATGGAGGAGCTTGGTGAAACGGAAGATTTGTCAACTGGTGGCGATCTGCAACAAACAGTGTTTGGCCTTATGGAAAAGGTTGGCTCATTTAACTATTATTGTTTGTACCACTGATTTACGTTTTTATCGGATAGTTGGCGCTAATGCAGTTTTGTACCCACCACTTAAAATTACTCAAAATCTTCATCGAACCTACTCACGAGGGGGAACAGACGATCGGGACCACGGACGATCGGTCCCGATCGTCTTATGTGTTGGGCCCGATCGTCTTACCAGTTTGTCCCGATCGTCCAGTATTTTCAGAACCACGTTGGGCCCGATCGTCTTACCAGTTGGTCCCGATCGTCTTAGCGTTGGGCCCGATTGTCTTTTGTGTTTATGTTATGCGCGATTTGAACGATTTGCGCAATTTAAAATTGCGCAAACAATTCCTTGCGCAATTTGAATTGAAACATGTGTTTCAAATTGCGCAAGCAACGTATTAAATTGCGCAAGTAATCTGCAAATTGCGCAAGGTTTTTCGACAGATTGTGAAATCATGCACACTCATATTTTTATAGTAATTTCTAAGAATGATTCAAAATTAAAGATAATATCGCATTTCCTTATTTTAGTAGTGAAAATATTGTTATTGTTAGCATACCGTCGAAGACCCGACGAATGAAAACGAAGCGGTGGTGTTCCCGGCGGGCACGGCGGGCGGCTAATACTACTCTAGCCTACCAAAGATAGACCTTTGAGCCTACTGGCTATGTTTGATAGCAAGTCTAAACGTTGGTGGCGTTAGACTATGTTGTGTATCAGAGCCATATATAGAGAGAGTTACGGCATTGCGTTCACGGATTTTAGAAAGTCACGTGGTGTGCACGCCGGCCATGTTTGTGTCCAACTATGCCTATGTAGCGTATGGAGTCGAGTCATTTGCTTCGAAAATGTATAACATTCACAAGGCTTTAAATATCGAATTTAATATCAAAACAATCAATTTGTTTAAAGGTTTTTGTTAAGATAATAACGAAATCATAAAGTTACTGCGAACATGATTTTAAACAACAAAATGTAAAAACAATGCATTACTATAGAGAATCGCTGTACAAACTAAACGCGCACGCGTAGAGCGTGCATGGAGCGCACAACCAGAGCCGTTCCGAAATTGCTATTTTTGTTGTTTTAAATCATGTTCGCAGTAACTTTATAAATTTTTTATTATTTTAACAAAAACCTTTAATCAAATTGATTGTTTTGATATTAAATTCGATAATTAAAGCCTTTTGAACGTTATACATTTTCAAAACAAAAGACTCAACTCCATACGCTACATAGGAATAGTTGGACACAAACATGGCTTCTAATCCATTCAAAGTCGTAACTCTCTCTATATATGGCTCTGTTGTGTATTACTCACTACATTAATTTTTGTTATTTTTACATTTATTATGATTTATTTCAAGTTACAATGAGTGATAATATTATTTAATTGTGTATACCATTTATGCTGTGTATTATACACATGTTATCTTCGCATTTATTATGTTTCATTTTATTAGTTTCCAATAAATTATTATTGTTAACCGATCGTCGACGTTGGCACGCATTCTTGTAGAATTCTGCTGCGCAATTTGAAAATTTTACAAATTGTGCAGCGCAATTTGAAATTGCGCAAAGATTTTCTTGCGCAATTTGAAATTGCGCAAGTTGATTGCGCAATTTAATATTGCGCAAGAAAATCTTTGCGCAATTTCAAATTGCGCAAGAATTCTTTGCGCAATTTCAAATTGCGCAAGGATTTTTTTGCGCAATTTCAAATTGCGCAAATCGTTCAAATCGCGCATAACATTTATATACAATCTTTGATAAAATGGGGCCCAAGACGATCGGGCCCAGAAAACGTGGTCCCGATCGTCTTTAGCGTTGGGCCCGATCGTCATACCAGTTGGGCCCGATCGTCCAGTGTTTTCAGAACCATGTTGGGTCCGATCGTCTTAGCGTTGGGCCCGATAGTCGTTTGTGTTATATAAAATAATGTGCCACATTTCATCATTTTTAATTCCTACTGCTAGTGTCAACATGCTTTTCTTGCGTAATTAAGATTTTAATTAAAAAGGTTAATTAGATTTTTTTCTGATTTTATCATAATTTTCCCCTAATTAACACTACTGGTTTTAAGAATTTCTTACCAATACTCTCGATTTATGAATAAATGTGATTGATTTGATTGTTATTATTGTGTTGTTTGTATTCGCATATTTATTTTTTTAAATTTTCTGAGAATGTTTTGGGCCCGATCGTCTTGTTTGTTGGACCCGATCGTCTCTGGGCCCGATCTTCTTTCACCCTTGATGGGCCCGATCGTCTCACGATTTGGGCCCGATCGTCCGTGGTCCCGATCGTCTGATAACCGATAAAATAATGTGCCACATTTCATTCCTAGTGCTTAGTGTCAACTTTTCTTGCGTAAATTAAGATTTTTTAAACTTAAAACGGATGTTCGTTTATGCATAAACTCGTGGATTTCATTAATTGCGTTAGCAAATTGATTATTCATAAGTAAGCAAATGAATATTCATGAGTAGAAACAGGAGATACGCTCCGTTGATTTTTTTAATTAATACAAGCGTTTAAACAATAAATATCCTGCCTAATTTATTACATTCTACTGTTACTATTATTTATACCATTAGACGTTCAAAAACAAGCCGCACGCTTTCATGACCAGACAGTGGGCAAACCCTGTCAACGTCTAAATATAGCACGATGTCGTTGGTGGTATATACAGTACACGCATGACGGCTAGCAGGATGAACAAGACGGCGCTAATATTATTAGGTGAAAATATAATTCTGAAAAAAATATTCGTGTACTGTTTTTTTCTTTTCATTAAAAATCATTAAATAAAATAATTACATCGCGATTGACGTTACACAAATATCTTACGGAAAATGATCTTTTATTTTTCTATTTCTTCTATCCAGAGAATTCGACTAGAGAGCGCGAAACACACGTCACTGAGCTAGTGCGAAACTATAGCCTACTGCTGACACTGTTTTAGGGTGTGTATGTCAAATGGAATGTCCACAATAATCCTTCTTTCGGCGGCGAAACTCGCGTGATGAACACACATGGTAATTTCTTACCAGAGGGGCGCGTGTACATCAAATGAAATTTCCACAACAGTTGTTGGTTCGGGCAACAAACTCAAAATGTGAAAGACCGTGGGAAAATTGTGTTTTTTTATTGTAAATATTTAGATCAGACAAACAAATTTACAATGAAAAATATGGTAAAATATGTAAAACTGTATTATAATGTTTAAAAAACATCATTACTGCACTTTACTATACTAAGAATAACATTGTATACAGTATGTACGTATAGCCAGAGCCTTGCAGCACGGCGGTGACGGCCACACAAGGGAATTCCCCTGTCTACTGAACAGACGTTACTACAGCGTACTCTACTGTACTACATTATACCGCGTGTTGTCGCTGAAAAAAAAAATAATTCGGGCTCAAAAAATGGGAATTCCCCTGAATTGAAAACAGTGGAAACAACACACATAACGTATAACGTATTACAAAATGTTCAAACCGTTTACCGCGTTTACTGTTTTTTTTATTATTCAGTAAACGAAGTAAACGAATCCGTAATTACCTCATGAATATGAATGAGGCAAAACGTTAGTAGCGTTAGCGCTTAACGCTTCAATGAACATGGTTACACCCACCTCATTAACGAATTGTAATACACAGAATAACCTCCATGATTATACAGTGTGATATAACTTGCACTTCTCTCTCCTGACAAAATTAATAGCACATGCATGAAACCTGATTCGGTAATACATATTTTCATATTTTTCTGACTTTATTAAATCGAATAATTATTTTTTTTTTTTTTTCCGAGAATGTTTTGGGCCCGATCGTCTTATTCATTGGGCCCGATCGTCTCTGGTCCCGATCGTCTTTCACCCTTGATGGGCCCGATCGTCTCACGATTTGGGCCCAATCGTCTTGAAGTGGGCCCGATCGTCCGTGGTCCCGATTGTCTGATAACCCTCACGAGTTGTCTACAACATCCAGCAAGCATAAAATTGTAAAAAAATCGACTATTTTTAATCAATTAATATTGAGCACCCTTCATAAATCCATCGCCAGCTTAGCTTCGTAAAAATCATCGCTAGGCCTGCCGATAAAGGTTTGGAGGCCTCGCAGGACATTAACTCTATTGATAAATGATAGAGTAAATGGTTGCGCTCTATAAAGGCCATAGTTACTAATGTTTAAAGCACGCACTAAATAATAATTTGCATTAGTCCGACATGAGTTTCGTATTTTTTAATAAAGAAGTAATATTGTTGTATTCATCATTGTGTGTATCATGTTATATTTTTAATTTGTTCTTTCATTTTAATAGTAGAATTTCACACAGGAAATAAGATAAATATGGGACTGCCAGAGGTCCCAAGTTCCCCGAAATGTGCCGGTTTTTCCGATTTTTTTTCGATTTTTTATTCAGATCCCCGCCTACCCGAAAATGGGTTATTTATAAAGCATTTCGTTGCGGACGCCGGTACCAGAGGAATGCGCGTCATGTGTTTATGCATGCATCGGTGCAGTGTGCGCATGCTGCTTGGAATTTTTCGGAATATTCGTCTATACATACCATACTACCGCGGGTATAAGCCCACCCCCTTGAACATGTAATCACATCAAGTTTGGGGGTGGGCTTATACCCGAGGATCCAAAAATGAAGATCGTCAAAAACAGCACACGTACTGTGTATTCAATCATGGACATCCCTCCTTTTTAAACCACCATACGAGCAGCCTCACGATGTGATGCGAGGTGTACACGATCTCCTCATCGTATGAAAAAGAAAAATCTCTGTTTGCAATTTGTTTCACTTTGGGCTGTTTTTTTTAGATAGATTGCCTAGCCTATACCTTTACCGCTGACCATTATCGCTCATCTGTAATGTAATTAATAATGTAATATAATGTGAGGTTTTGCTGTATTTAAGACTACAGTATACTCGCTTGGTTGATTAAAATATCACAGTTGTTTATTCAGTAATACGATATAAGACACAATACAATACAAATTCAGGAATTATACAGGATAATACAATAATAAAGAAACAGGAACAGAGGATGAATGATGCTGAGGAAATGTCAGTAAAGGTGTATCTGGGTTCTTCTGTTCATTAGCATATGTCATTACATCATCTCTGAGCTATTGGTCCTATTAAAGTTGTTTATCCATGTACATTTTGGAGGGATTGATTAATTTATTTGTATTTGGGGGGGGGGGGGGGGGGTGCGTGCTTACAATGACGAATTGTAAGTGAATTTAGTTGCTTCAGTAGTAATATTACGAGTTGCAAATCCAGCCTATACTTGAGTGAAACATATGGCGGGGTCGTTTTCTCAAAACTGTGGTAGTTCAAGTCAAGTCAAGTATCGTTTATTGTCATTTGTTTTAAGAAAAAAACATAGAAATTCTGTTTGCTCTGTTGGCGAAGCACAATATCCAACGGACACAACACGAACTCAAAACAAAAACATTACAAAAAGTGTCTACATGATGTTTAAGGCTCTAATAGCTCCTGGAAAGAAACTATTTATAAATCGTGCCTTATTGGCCTTAATAGAACGAAATCGCCGACCGCTGCGCATCAACTGGAACATACAGTACTAGAAATGATCATGAAATTGATCATCTATGATAGCCACTGCCTTTTTCAAAAGACGATCCGAAAATATGTTCTCCAAAGGCAGTTGTGCAGATCCAATTATATGCGATGCGGTCTTGACTAATTCTATTTAGGTCACGCTTTTTATTTTCGGTAGTGCTACCAAACCATACCATTAAAGAATTAAAGACACCCTCTATACTGACCTATAGAAGGACGACATTATTGCAGAGTTTATACCAAATGACCTAAGTCTATGTAGGAAGTAGATTCTTCTCTAGGGTTTTCTAATAATGTTACGTGTGTTAATCAGTTTTAGCGTAAAATGTCAAAAATGACGGACCGTCAAAAACGCTGCATTGCTAAAAAAAATAGTCCACCTAATTATATGTGTAGACAAATTTGACCCCTTTCCTATCCTTTAAATGCAACAAAATCATTAACAATAGGGGTTTCTGGGGTGCTATTTTCATTTATGCATTCAAAAAAGTCCCATGACAGTTAGAAATACTATAAACTGAGAACAATTTAAAAATGTGTTTTGAGGTCTCTTGGACATCAGTCTTTGTTACGATGGCCAACAATCCACTCATGCAGGTTGGGATAACTGCTGTTTTATCAAGTCAGACAGACTTCAGAATGTAGCTTATTGAAAGTTGTTTATTGCGATTATGAGGCCAAACTACGTAGCCTATAAAACCAATAAAGTAGCCTACATTCTGTCTACGAAGCTAGCTCCTATGAAAAGTTGCAGCATTTTTTGCTTCTGTGTACTGTAGCAATAACAGTTTTATTTTGATAACTTTATTGCTTTTAATAATTGGTAGCAAAATTGGCTAAAAAAAATGTTTACCTTCTCGCCATTTTGGAGGAAAAGGAAAAAAAAAACCAGTTGAATCAAGCACGACTTAGTAATGTGGTAACAGAGTTTCTAAGGTGATTTTATTAGTTTTATGAGGTGCAAACACATAAATTAATATGTTAATTTGATACCATTCCTTCCCCAGCTTCAAAGTCCATCATTTGAGGAAAGAGCTTGTGGATGTTCTAGTATTGCTAACTTAGTGATGGATAAGAATGCCCTACAGTTACTATTAGACCAGGGTGTAGTAAAAACCTTAGGCCCACTGCTGCTTGACAAGAATAATGTAATAAGAGAAGGTTCTACAGGATGTCTGAGGTAAATAAAGTTTTATATTTTTATTTCATTTATTGATTTACAGTAGATTTTGCTTGCCTTCCATTGTGATTGTTCTTTATATATTGAAGGCCATTTTATAGCAGGGCTATATGGTTTTTCAATCATGATGTCATTTCTCGATGTAAACAAACGACGAAAGGAAGCAAAAACTATGTATAAAAACTTCATTTTCTCCGCAAATTCCAACTTTTACGCGACGCAACATCAATAAATGATCTTTACATGATATATAGAACCTACGGTGAGAATCTCGTTGACTACTAACGCTATGCAATGGTGAATGTGATATTTTACTGGGCTATAACTTTCAGAAAAAATTAGTCGAAAAAAATATCATTTAACTGAAATACAGACGTTTTTATGTTCAAAAAATAACTTTGACTGGAAGTCAAAGTTTTTGATCAAAACATATCTCATAATGCAAAGCGCTTGTTTGGCTACTCTGTATGCATAATCATAAAACTTCCTTGCGATCTGTGTGAAAAAACCTTCTCAACCGTGACGAGTTGTAAACAATCCTAATTAGCATCATGCATAATGCATACTCGTGGTTTGAAATCTTTGTTTACTTTCGCTCGCGACGATTTTCCAGACGAAATGTAATCTTGAAATTAATTTACCTGTTAATTACGTAAACTTGTGTTTTTTTTTTTTAATTTAGAATATTTTGACCTTAATTTTTGTGTTTCAAGGGACAATACATTAATCCAACGCGCATCGTGCACCCAAA
The DNA here is from genome assembly GCF_963402885.1 of Antedon bifida. Taxonomy (NCBI): domain Eukaryota; kingdom Metazoa; phylum Echinodermata; class Crinoidea; order Comatulida; family Antedonidae; genus Antedon; species Antedon bifida. The sequence goes on along the minus strand of NC_136233.1, from coordinate 7,745,506 downwards.
AGTATTGAAAAATAGATTTACATAAAAAGCATGATATAATAACTAAATTAAAAAATTGAATTTGGCACATAGACAACATGATACACTGATACAAATATGATTTATATATAATATGAAACTTTGTATTCTCAAGTTTGGAAAACATTTATTAGAATATGACAATTATAAAGGTAGGCCTGTAAAGGGTGAAGATATTTCTGATTTTGAGTTAAAGCATTCATGTGCACTTATGTTACAAATAGAAATGTATGGTTATTTATTGTTAATTGCTACAGGAACATGAGTGTAGCAGGGGATCATGAAATCTGTGATAGAATGATAAGAGATGATGTAATGACACCATTAGTAGCACTACTTCAACAGGTGAGTTTTCTTCATCATTAATGCCACTTGATAGCAAATATTAGTACCTTTATAAACACTGCTTAATTTTCATTCAATTCGTCGATATAAAGTGTGGATTATTATACTAGCATTGTTCTCTTTCGATAGCTGGTGACACCCTTCCACCAGAGGCATAGCAAAACAAGGCCTCTCATAGTATCGCAATAAAAAAACAATACCTTTCGTGGGAGTGTGTGGAATCATGATCAAAATACAATACATCATAGGTTTGTGATAAAATAAACAATGCCCCACACGTAGCTATGAAGAGTTGCGCATGGGAACGGAGCAGTAATTAATAGCTGTACTGTATTATTTACCTCTATTTTTCTGATGCCATTTTAAATATAGTATTCTAAGGAGTTACCAGATGTTGTCTTAAGCTCAAACAATCACAAGGATCCCACCAGCAGCATACTGGAGCAGGCTCTCCATCTACTATGGAACCTCTGGTATGTAAAACTAAATCACCTTATCACAACATATCGTGATAACAAAGTATGTTGCGAGAGAAAATAGTCCTGAGAGAAAAATATAACTATAAAGGATTGCAAACCCACTTGCTCGACTTCCCAGAGACATGTTATTGTGGTCCGACATTTGATTTATCCTCTTGTCACATGACAAACACTACACTACATAAATTTACGTAAGTGATGGAGAATATTTAATCGATCTATCGGAAATTTAATTCTGAAAAAAAGATTTCACCACCATGCTATTAGTTAGTTCACATTGAAATGTAAATAACAATACATTTTGCACTTACTTTATCTTTTTTTATTGTTTTACAGTGAAAGTTGTAATACTGCTGTTTGCATCTTCAATAAGGCAGAGATCTTGCCTTTAGTAGTACATTGCTTCAAAGCAGAGTCCCTTAATATGGCTCTAGCTATTACAGCAGGTTAGATCTTTATTCTTCAATATAAATAATTGAATTAAGGTTTTTTAAAGACGTCAAGGAGGCAGGTCATTATCATAGATGTAATGTAATGATGCCCTAAATTGGTTTACTTCATATCTTAAGTTATAGATCACAAGTTGTAAATGTAAATAGTTCAATTTCTGATTTAACTGAGAAATTGACATTGGAATTCAATTTCACAGGGCTTTTGATACCTTGAATATACCTTGAATATACCTTGAACCGTAGGACTTTGAGAACTTAGCTCATTTGTCCCTCCATTGTCATCAATGAGAACTCCTCAGTAACATATGGGCGAAACTTGAGATGGTGGTCAGACCATAACTTTGCAATGCTGGTTTTGAACTTGTTAATCGTTGGTTCCGTCACAATATGGTTTGGTAGCGAGTTCCAATCATTTATAACTCTAACTGCATATGCTCTTTTTCTAATGTTTTTATTATATTTGGATTTCGATACCTTAAAAACATTCCCCCTGGTTTGCTGGTATTTAGATCTTTGAAATAATTTTCCCGCCTCGATATTATCAAATTTATGAAAGATTTTAAAAGTTTGAATTAAATCCATCCTTTTCTTTCTAAAGGCTAAGGTAGGCAAATCCAATAACTTCAATCTCTCTGCATATGGCTTACTCCTCAATTCAGACACTAACCTTGTGGATCTCTGTTGGACTTTTTCTAAACGATTGTAATCTTTCTGATACAGAGGTGTCCATGAACTTCCACCATATTCCAATATAGGTCTGATCATAGATTTGTACAGATACATATAACTCCTACTATCAAGATACTTGAAAGATCTAGTCACCATACCGAGTATCCTGTTTGCAGATTTAACAACCTTGGAAGTATGGGCAGAGAAGTCTAGTTTATGATCAATCAGTATTCCTAAATCTGTTTCTTGAGAAACGCTATCAATACCAACTTTGTTGTCACCAAGGCCAATAAAGTATTCATACATCAGATTCTTTGACCCAAAATGAATGACTTTACACTTGGTCAAATTAAACGGTAGCTGCCAATCATGAGACCATTTGCACATTGCATCTATATCAGTCTGCATTAAATTTCTATCTGAATCTGAATGAATTATTCTGAACAGCTTTGTATCGTCTGCAAAGAGCTTAATGACAGATTGGGAAATAGCGTCTGGTAGATCATTTATAAAAATGACAAACAATAATGGCCCCAGGACACTGCCCTGAGGCACTCCGCTAATAACATCTCGCCACATCGACTTCTTCCCATTTACCACAACTCTTTGTTTTCGATCACTCAAAAAAGACTCGATCCACCTTAACAAGTTGCTAGAAATACCATAAGACCTAAGTTTAGATAACAATCTACCATGAGGCACTTTATCAAAGGCCTTCTGAAAGTCAAAATAAATACAATCAAAAGAAAAACCTTTGTCCAACCAAACCGACCACAAATCAATGACCTCAATTAACTGAGTTGTACACGACTTGCCAGAGCAAAAACCATATTGTTGATCTGAGATTAAATGATGTGATTCTAGGTGTTTGTATATTTTATCTTTAACAAGTTTTTCCATTGACTTACACATTACAGAAGTTAAGCTAACTGGTCTATAATTGAGAGGTTCAGACTTATCACCTTTTTTATACAAAGGGACAACATCGGCTCTTTTCCATGAATCTGGAACAACTCCTTCAAACATCAATTTATTAAAAAGTAAAGTAACTACTCCACCAATTGTTTCTGCAGTTTCTTTCAATACACGAGAATTTATCATGTCTGGACCAGGAGATTTATTTACATCTAAGCTCTTGAAATATTCAATAACTTCATCTACTTCAAACATAACTGAATCGATCAAAGCATCCGTCTTTACTTCATCAAAATTGGGAGGTTGGGTTGAATCTTCCTCAGTAAAAACCTGAACAAAGGCAGTATTAAAAACTTCTGCTTTCATTGAATTAGAAGACACAATAACTCCATTTTTATCTTTCAAGTCAGGAATACCTTGTTTAGATTTGGAATTGCTTTTTATGTACGTCCAAAATGCTTTAGTATTAATTTTGACTTCCGCAGCTAATTTTCTTTCAAAAGATGCTTTTGCTTTTCGAACTTCCGCAGTAGTCCTATTTCTTGCTTTTACAAACTCATTCCAAGACAACTCATCTCTTTTGTTTTGGTAAATGTTCCACGCTTTATGTTTCCATTTAATCGCTTCTTCCACATCTCTATTCATCCATTGTTTTCTTTTTCCACTACCTTTTCTATTAAGAGGAATAAATTTTGAAATTCCATCCTGAAGGGAACATTCGATCAATGTAGCCAAATCATTAGCAGATAAATCTAAAGCAGCTTGCTCAAGGTTCAGATCTTCTAAATACTTTCTCATGCCGTTATAATCTCCTTTGTAATAATTTCTCATCAATGGTACTTCAGTGGATTCTATAGAACAATCAATATTGAAAGTCAAAACAACATGGTCACTAAGACCAAGAGGCGGTTTATAACATAAATCCTTAATTAAGAAATCATCTCTAGAAAAAATTAAGTCAAGAACACTTGGTTCTTCACCTGCCCGAACTCTTGTAGGTAGTGTACAATGCTGTACCCAAAACAAATCTTCAATGCACTCAAAAAAATTTCTTGAAAGTCTTTCACCAGGAATTTCTAACGATGTCCAATCTATCGATTTATAATTGAAATCTCCAACTACTAAAATATGATCTGAATTGAAATTTTCTACCTTTCTTAACAATTCTTCCAGCAACTCATTATTGGCCGGTGTACTGTTTGGACTTCTATAAATACATCCGATCAAAATTGTTTCATCAGTTGAAAGTTTCAAATTTAACCAAATGGATTCAGTATACTCTGCCTTCAAACAAACTTCCGACACTGATATATTATGCTTAACATAATTTCCAATACCCCGAACTGAGTTTTCTGGATGAAAAAACTGATACCCATTAAGACACAAACAATTGAAGTCAATTTCGAATAAATAATTCTTAGGGAAAACTTCGGTTAAAAAAATAAAATCAGGTTGTTCGTTAGCTATTCTTGCAACCAACTCATCCTTCTTATTGAACAAAGAGTCACAATTTGTGTAAAAACAAGAAAAAGATGAAGAATTCTTTGAACTAAAGACTTTTTCTGATTGACTAATTTGTTCTGTGTTAAATACGCTGAGGTTTTTTTCTTATATGGCCACGTCGAATTTCTAGATCCTTCTCGCCCGCCTCAATCCTAGCATTTAAAGCATGCCGCAACTTTTTATATTCAGACCGCTCTGCTTGGGTTCTATCATGAGATACACTTATATTACAATCTTTATTATTACGGACACCATGCATAAATCTAAACTTGTTCTCCTCATCAAAAAATACAATTTTTAACGGCCTATCTCTATCATCCTCTCGTTTGCCAAGCCTATGACAAAATTTTACTGACAATTCTCCATCAATTAACTTCTTTAGCGAATTAATATCCTGCAATTGCCTCTCTTTACCATCAGCAGAGTCACCTTCCTTAAGCTTAAAGACAATAACATTATTTCTCCGACTAAGTCTTTCAGTCATGTCATCAAATTTCCTTTCGACCATCTCTTCTAAATTTGTATCAGTTTGGTGTTCAGCATGTGTTACTGAAAAATGTTGTATCGCATCACTATTTTTCTTAACATCTATTTTAATGCTATTAATTTCCGCTTTCATTAGTTTCTGATTACTACTAACGTCGTTCAGAATTCCCATAAGATTTCCTGCTAGTGTAGTGCAAGTACGGCAATACCAAAAAATAGAAGGATCACCTTTTGTTAACCAATCATACTTCGTCTTATTCACACCTTGACACTGCGAGTGAAACCAATATTTACACAAGCCACAAATAATTCCCCTATCTGATTTCAGGACTGGTGAATCACAGGAACCACACTTACATTGACTAGACAATTCATCAATGTCACTTCCATGTTGGGTATCAATTGACTTTGACTTAGTTAGATACTGTTAATCACAAGTTACTTATTGCTAAACTTAAGGAAATTGGTATATGTATCGATACCCATACAGAGCAACAAAAGAATGGAATCTTATTCCAACTGAAACTAGAACAAAAGTAACTGGGAAAAATTATCAAATTATTGAACAAACTTTTAAATAGCACAAAAACAAGCTATACATCTATAACACTTTCAACTTTTAAAAATTCAATCCAAAATATTACTGATTAAGTATCTTTTAATCCTTCCACTATACTGTATGTTTTGTAGATAGTTACCTTTTTGTAAATGTGTGTGTACTACAGTAATGTAAATTACTTTATTAGTTGTCTTTAAATTATTTTTATTATATTGTTAATGTTTCTCTACTGAACCACTTTGGAAATCAATGCTTTAGCTCTGAAAGTGTCATTCAGTATAAAGAGAGAATAAATAAATAAATAAATAAATAAATAGACATCTTAGTAGACATTAATTTAAAAGCCAATATGCCAGCCCAAACTAGCATTACATAATTATATATATGTTGATATAAAGTTTGCGGTACACCCATAGATATACTATAAGTACTAAATCGTCAACTCCATGGTGATTCTTCAAAGAGGGGGCATCACACAATATGCAGCTGCGGTCGACCATTAGTTATGCTAGTTACGCAGTCACTAACTACTCCTGTGTTTAAACGATCCTGGTATGCAAAAATGCTAGATATTTAACTAGAAATTATTTTTTTCATTGCGATGAACAATTTATAATTATTTTATAAAAAGTCTTTAACAAAAAATATGTGTTTTGATTTATGTGTTCTTATCATTACCATTATTTTATTTTATAATTACTAAATAATATTTAAACTACAGGTCCCCCTTCCTGTTGGAATAACCTTGTTTCTAAACAGTTGGCGATCTAGAGCTTATATTATATCTATGGGTACACCACTGTGTATGTACTAGCCAACAATCGGGTTTGACTTTCTGTGGGGTGTATTATTGTACTCTAAGTAGTGAAAACAAAAATATACTTTCATTTGCACAGCACAATGTTTGCACACAATTACAGAAGACAATGAGCCAATAGCCACTGATCTAAGTACACCCGAGATGCTTGGTGTATTGGAGAAAGCATTGATGAGCCAAGGCGACCATGTCCAGCATTGTCTACTGAGGACTCTTACTGCAGGTACAGTATATTTTAAAGCGTTTATTCAACAATTTTTGCATTTTATTGAAATTTGAAATGGTGGTATATTAATTGTTTCAATACAAAATGTAATGACAAAAAGAAAAGTTAACATTTTAGAACCATTATCAACCACCATCATTTTTAAGATCAAGTAAATAAAAAAATGAAAAAGTACATGCACAAAGCAAATCCGAGACAATTCAGCCCACTTTTTGATTTGGCCCAGAGACGATTCAGCCCAAGAACAATTCGGCCGATTCGGCCCAGGGAAGATTCAGTCCAAGAACAATTCAGCCCAAGAACAATTCAGCCCAAGAAACGTCACTGGGCCGAATCTTTCCACTACCCACTAAACACCTTGGTTTAATGAAACTAGTGAGGGCTAATTATAATTAATTATTTGGATTAGATGAACAATTTTGCTTTGATAGAATGATATTGTTTTATTCTAAACTTGATCAGTACTATCCAAAACCATCTACCATCCCCAAACAATTTTTCTGTGGACTAAATTCAGTCAACACGCAATTAGGTAACAATACTATTGCCTATATTTAATCAACTGCATTGAGTAATTCATTTTTCCAGCAAATGCCAGTAATACATAAATGTATTTAAAAATTTCTTTAGCTACTGTAAGGCAAATTGCAGGATATTGTGTTTATTATTGCATTTGTAGCCACCGGCGATCATGGAAAAGGGTTTTTTGGCTTACATTTTTAATCGATATGTTAGTTAAATTATGTATGACTAAAATTATATAAATCCTGAATAATATAAATCCTGAAATAATACATATATATATTCCTTAATATAACGCATACATAATTCTTGCCAGAAAGATACAATAGGCGTAGGCTATTTGAACAACATTTCACTATCTTGTTACACTAAATAAAATGTACCTCAGAAACTTGGATTCTAGACCAGTTTGTAGTCCATTGGAGATGACCATAGATACATTTAAGTCACCATGTACAAAACTCAGATTGCTGATAATATATAATAATACCCACCCGAGAACTACTTGCGAATTTGTTAGCAAGTATTCTCAAATGTACTTAGTATAAAGTACAAATTACGTCAGAGTAGGGCAAAACATCTAATTACTCAACTCCCTGACGCAAAACTACAATTACAATCCTGTTGGTGCAGTACCCGCTGCTTACTTGGGCTCGAATCTAACCACTAGCCATCAGCGCAAGCTCGGTGGTCTAGAGGTATGAACGCCAGGCTAGTGATCTGGAGGTCGTGGGTTTGAGTCCCACCCGAGAACTACTTGCGAATTTTTTCGCAAGTATTCTCAAATGTACTTAGTATAAAGTACAAATTACGTCAGAGTAGGGCAAAACATCTAATTACTCAACTCCCTGACGCAAAACTACAATTACAATATAATAATAAAGTAATATATTTCATTTTACGATATATATAACATTTATGGCATAATTAATAACAGTATTTTACCTTACTTATCTTGGTATTTTGTAATGTCTTTTTTATTCACCTAAAAACTGATTTTTACTGGCGGTGTAAAAGGGGCATAAGGTAATTAAATTTGATAATTTTGCCATATTAAAATATAATTATAAATGTTATACATATCGTAGCATGAAATATTATAAGAAAGTGAGTATCAAGTAGCTGTTAAACAGTTGCGTAATAGACCTCTACAGGGTAGGTATTTGTAATGGACAGTACTTTACATTTCTTTAGGTATTTTATGCAATCTGAAGTCAAGTTTACCAACTAGTAGCCAAGGACAGACACTGCAGGCATTGGTGAAAGTGTTGGCACAAACGCTAGAGGTCAACCCCACGACAGAGATTACTTCACTCATACAATCACATTTTGAAGAAAATGTAATATTTTCATTATATTTATATATTTATATTTGTTCAGGCTAGGTCTACAATTTGAAAAAATTAGCATAGCAGTGACAGGAAAAGCACTACTTGCCTCCCAAACATTTACCACCAAACTACTTAATGAGCTGCAACTTTTTTAACTTGGTAGCATTTTTTCAAATTCAGATATGGTGAGCTAGTGGCATGGTTCTAGATCATGATCTGAAGCCTATACTAACAAATGTGTTGTTTTTTACCTTTACCTATTTTTTATCTATTTTCTAGTGCATAAACGGAGTTAGTACAAATGGCGAAAATAGTAATGATGAAAGTATATCAGTTGATAGAGAGGTACAAGATTTTTATGGTTAATTTTTTTTTATTAATTGTTGATTGTTTTACATTTTTTATTTATTTTTATTTCACCTTATTTATAGAGGGTGGCCCTAAACAGCGTATGCTGACAATCAAGGGGCCCTCTTGATGAGTTATGATAACTGTCTGTGTGTGATAGTGGCTGTGTCAACTCAACATTAGGAAACTTGTATTCTTCTAAGTACAACATTTTGTATAAATATAACTTTTCATCTGCATTGAATTGACTTAATTCAAGATTCAAGAAATGTTATTGGTCCAATTCAAATGGAAATTGACTTGGTTTTGCATAATTAAAACAATGGAAGACCTAGAATATCACATTGTCGAAGTTGAATCTTTAATAAATCAACTCGACCAAAATTCATCACCTAGGCCAGATTCACCCCCGAGCACTGAAGGAATGCATCAGTTCCTTTACATATGATTTTCTGCAAATCAATTAATTCTGGTAGCATACCAAGAGAATGGAAAGAAGCAAATGTCACACTCATCCACAAAGCCAGTTCCAGAACAAACCCATCCAACTACAGGCTAATTAGTCTGACGTCCGTTGTAGGCAAACTGTTAGAAGGATCAGAATTGCAATGATTATGCAGGCACACTTTCACTTCTTTAGACACAGCGATGTTTATATATTTTTTAATTTATAAAATGCCAATTCGTTCGCTCCTCGAGTATTGTGTACAAGTGTGGTCACCAAAACATCAAGACTCAAGAATATTTGAGAAAGCTTGTGCCTAACCTAAATGATCTTCCTGCTGAAGAACACCTAGAAAAACTCCATTTAACAACACTCAAAAGAAAGATGAGGTAGAGACAACCTCATCGAAATGTTCAAAATAAACAGAGGAATAAAAAACATTAGGCAAACTCATTTTTCATCCAAAGAACGAGGATATACAACTACAGAACATTCACTTTATATTTATTATATAAACCTAGATATACTTTCTTTGACGTCAGAGCAATGAATAAATAGAACTCACTGCCAGAACATGTCATTAACAGCACAAATACATTGTAACTATAAATAACCTCCACATTCACAAAAGGAGAGGAAGCATCTATTACGAGCATTAAGCTCACTGCCTCTATATAATAAATACTACAATGAATAAAACTAAAATGAAAAATACATTGTTAAAATGTTAAAATACTGTCAACAACGCTATAAGTCAGTGTTGAAATACTATTAAAACAAACTAGATTTGAACTCGTCACTTTGACGAGTTAGTTATACGCACAACAAACGCCACGTGCATATACGTAAGAAAATGCGTACATACAAAGAAGTAACTTCTACGAAAGGTAATTGATTGAGCAAGAAACAATTTCAGAAAGATTGGGGTTCAAATATTAGCGAGATACGCTCTATTAAATTTAATGAACTAGTACAAAAGAGAAAAAAAACATTTTAAAAATGTAAATGGCCATATGGCTGTTAAGCAAAAATGTTACATGAATTCATTAGTTTCATAATAAGTTGAAAAAATGGTGGGTCACCGTTCATCCTGAAGCCCTATAATAGATTCAAAATAGGCATATTATTTCATAAATTTGCATTAAATTAGCCATTTTTTAGCACATGTGCATTGTGATTTCACAGTTAAAGTTCATAAAAATAAATAAAATTTATCAAAGAAGGTATACAAAACAAAAATCAGTTGCAAAAATGGTCTTCCTACGCTATGTACGTGTTGTACACAAAAATGCGCATGTGTCACGCAAACAAATTTTGAAATGCTCAAAATGTTCTGAAACATATAGAAAGTTGATCAGAAATGAATTTTGCGCATTTTAAAATGTTAAATGCATGGGCAACTTTTTATAAAACACGGCATTTTACTCCACAGAAAATTAACCCTTGATATGAATTAAATTTTCACCAAGTGTCAATAAAAAATAACTTTTATTTTTTAATCTATGATCAATCATTGAAATTCATAAAATCGCGTGTAAATCATGTTGCTCAATTCTGAGTCATTAAAAAATAGGAGGTGCACAACTCCACATGAATGTCGATATACTGTATTGACAAAGTTACGAAATGTTATGTTTACATGTTTTAGAGAAAAGCAACGCACAAAAAAGAGCCAGAAAGAAAGAAGAATAAATACAGAAAAAAAAGATGATGATTCCACACAATCACAAGAAGTTATCCACCAAGGTGTGGATAACTATTTATAGTTTTATTATACAGTTATATTATACAGTATATATATTATTACAGTATAGAATCATTGTCTAATTATGCATATGAATGCTATTTACAACAAAGGACTTCCTAGTTCTACATAGATTAGCTGGTAGTCATAGTCTAATGCCAGATCTAAAAATGTAACAGTATTGTAACGGATGAGTGCGTCTTTCATAATAAATAGATACATTTGTTGTAAATTGATGAAAATGGAGTTATTTTTCTTATCATTTTCAGTATAATTACCATATTATGTACATCCAATTTGAATGCTAAATATAAAATACTTAAAATAATGCTTTGATAAAACAGGATTAAAATAGAATAGTGTTGTCAACTCTAATTTGCTTGAGCTTTCTGGTGTCGGCACAATGGTTAACAAACAAACAGCATAACTCCATCATCTATAGTTCAGTAGATTGAAAGTAGCCCTTCAAGATATATAGTGCTCCAGAATAACCTTTCTTAGATACAGGCTTAGATTGGCTTGTAGACTTGTCTTAGAATTACATTGTCGGGCACATATTTTACATGCATGCAGCTGAAGATCCCTTTCCTATATAGTAGACAGTATAAAGAATAAATAATAATAATCCTACATTTTTACTGATTTAAAAAAACTTCTATTTTTTCCCATAGCCATCTAATAAGAAAGTAGAAGACTTGAAGAGCCTAATATTAAGTCAACAGACAGCTCTGGAGATCATCTCAAATTTATCATGCTTTGAAGGTAATTTTGTCTGTTAGTACAGTCAACTCTGACAAGTCGACCTCGTATAAGTCGAAAAATAACAAAGGTCGAATTTTTAGGAAAGTCCCAATTATTTCCTATACATTAGTGTAATTTTTATTTGTAGATAACTTTTTTAGGTGCAAATACTCTTTTAGTGTAGTCACAAATCATGCGGTAATAGCATGCCAAAAAAGGCATCGAAACATACACAATCAATAAACAAATGACAGAGGCGTCGTGTCCAAATGTGACAAACTGAAAAAGCAAGTTAATTGCGTTTTCTTGTTGTAGTGTTGGCGTGAAAATTCTAAAATCGTCGGACTGTTTGGAATATGGACAATATGCATAGCTTGTAATAGTTCCACCCACTAACATGCTTGACTGATTTTTACGAATCGTTTAACGTTGTTGCGCATCGTTTCGTGTAACATCGTTTGACACTGCATTTAACGATGAGTCAAACATTTCGTTTCAGTTTGCGTTTTAAGAGAGTTTGTGGCTGAATTGTATTCGGGGGGTGCCGATCTCAAGCATCATTTTAATTTACATATAGTTGACTGAAAATATCAATAGGAAGTTCCTACAATGAATTACAAACACTTTAGACAATAGCAACACGATATGCATTCCACCGGTGAACTAGGCACAACTTCATTATTAGCGAACGTCTAGAGTAGCCGATTGGATCGCAGAAAGAGAAGAGATAGAACGTTAGGGGAGAATTCCGACACTAAGTACACGAGTCATGTAACAGTCATGATGAATGATACCTCTTGTTTGGCCGGAAACAACACTTGCAGCGCGCTAGCAAACAGCAAAACGATCTTAGCCTACTTTTTTCCGTCGGTAAACATACGCGATAAGAAACATTTTTTGCGTTTATTACGAACATCAAGGGGAAGTCCCCAATGAAAAAAAAAATAGGCCTAAGCCTACTTTCAGTAGGACAACTCTAATTGGCTGGTAACAATACTTCATAGCGAGCTAGCAAACAATAAAACGATCGTAGCCTACTTTTTCCGCCAGTAAACAGAAACTGTTTTTGCGTTCAATACAAACGTCAGGGAGAAGTCCCTGATGGTATAAAAACAAGGCCTACTCATCAGTAGGACAACTCTGTAGTTGGCCGGAAAGGACACTTCATAGTGCGCTATCAAAAAGCATGATCGTAGCCTACTTTTCCGCATGTAAATATACGCGATAAGAAACATTTTTTTCAAGGGGAAGTCCCCAATGAAAAAAAAATATGCCTACTCATCAGTAGGACAACTGTAGTTGACTGGAAACGACTCTTCATAGCGCGTTAGCAAACAGTAAAACGATCGTAGCCTACTTACGCGATAAAAAATATTTTTTGCGTTCAATACAAACTTCAGGGAAGTCCCAGATGAAATCACACTAGGCATACTCATCAGTAAGACACCTCTAGTTGGCCGGAAATAATACTTCATAGCGCGCTAGCAAACAGCAAAACGATCATAGCCTTCTTGAATGTATTATACGATCAAAGCAGCTAGCAATGAATTGCGCCTAGCAAATCAATCACGCCTTTGTCATTTGATGATGTGCGTACGTTACCGATGAAAGAGTAAATCCCACCGATCCATAGAGTCAATTAATTCAGTGTGATATTGAAAATATCATTGATTTTTATTTTTTAATATACATAACATTTTTATAAGAAAAACAATGCAATCAGTCATTGTTTTAACTGAAAACTTTATTTACAATATACAAGTTACTGCATTTTAGACGATTCAGACAACAGCCAATACTAGAGATCCAAAAAAAGACATATGGCAGTAACAAAACATGTGTTTACATCTCTCGGCGGCGGCCGGTGAAAGCGCTTCTCAGTTGTTATAACTAATACTTTGTTACGCAGTCTTTTGTGTCTTGGCTTGTTGTGATATCGTCTAGTGGTCATGCCACATGTCTCGTATGCATTAGGCTCTTTATGCATGGCTCAGCTCTAGAAAGTACTTGCCTGTTATTAATCTATTTTTAGATTGGTTGTGGTTGATATTTTTAAGCGTCACGGATAAGGTTTTAAGCATCACAGCCGACCGTAAAGCGTCACTGTAGAGAACCTAAGCGTCACGGTACTGTGACGCTTCAAAGGCCTGGGGAGAACACTGAACCTGGCTCAGTCTTATAGACTCGATACACATGCAATTCTATTGAGGAATGTAGAAAAGAGAGGATGCATTCTATTGAGCAATGTAGAAAAGAGAGGATGCATTCTATTGAGCAATGTAGAAAAGAGAGGATGCATTCTATTGAGCAATGTAGAAAAGAGAGGATGCATTCTATTGAGCAATGCAGAAAAGAGAGGATGCATTCTATTGATGTGAACTATAGAAGCCAAAATAATTCTTTTGAAAAAAAAAATCTTACAAGATTGAAAGGCTAACAATAAATTAAATATAACAATGTTTTTTTGTCCATAAATAGGTCTTTACCTGCCAAGCTTATATTTTTATTCGCATTGTCCCCATTTTCGATGCCAAACTATAAAACATTTAGCGAAAACAACTATTGATAGAGATTTTAAAATAAATTAAAATGGCCTATCAGTAAAAATTAAAAAAAATAATGCAAATCACAGACATTTCACATAACCATGTACCAGTACCAGTACTGCAATTTGTACAAACAAATTTCACAATAGTCCATTCAAAAATCGCCCTCACCATGGCATAAGCTGGTACCCTAATGAAACTTACAGAGTAGGTTCAGAATATATTGTAAAGATCATTTCTTGATGTTGCATCATTCAAAATCTGGGATTTAAAGAGAAAATTTGACTTTCATACATAATTTATATCCATCTCATGTAGAGAGGATGCATTCTATTGAGCAATGTAGAAAAGAGAGGATGCATTCTATTGAGCAATGTAGAAAAGAGAGGATGCATTCTATTGAGCAATGTAGAAAAGAGAGGATGCATTCTATTGAGCAATGTAGAAAAGAGAGGATGCATTCTATTGAGCAATGTAGAAAAGAGAGGATGCATTCTATTGAGCAATGTAGAAAAGAGAGGATGCATTCTATTGAGCAATGTAGAAAAGAGAGGATGCATTCTATTGAGCAATGTAGAAAAGAGAGGATGCATTCTATTGAGCAATGTAGAAAAGAGAGGATGCATTCTATTGAGCAATGTAGAAAAGAGAGGATGCATTCTATTGATGTGAACTATAGAAGCCAAAATAATTCTTTTGAAAAAAAAAATCTTACAAGATTGAAAGGCTAACAATAAATTAAATATAACATTTTTTTTTTGTCCTTAGATGAGAGTGATGATTGGGCTGATATGGACTGTAGTGGTAGCAGTAGTAGCGAGGACGGCCTGGATGATGAAGTGGACGCAATGGATGAAGAACCAGTGATGATGGTACATTGGTAGTTAATTCCACTTATTAGAACGAGTGGTCTAATGCTTCAGTGAAAAAAAAAAAAATTTCTATAGAGGCTTTTGTTCATAGGGACATTCTATTGAAAATATGTCCTGTTAAAATTAACCATTAAATATGAAAACAAATGATGCAGTCCATTGCATTTGTCTTAACGTGTGCACAGACCAGAACTGTAATTATCATCAACATAAAATGGTGAACACATGAACAACATGTACTTGTATGATTTGGTTTTGAAAATAGGTGGGTGTTTTCCAAAAATATTATTAGGCCGTATAATTTAGCACTTTATTTAAAAATTCCTAATAAATTTTAAAAATATATAAATTACGTGATCTCCAGCTCATTCCAGATTGGTTTGATGTTTGTCCCAGTCGCATCTGAAAACCCTGTTCAGCAGCAATGCTTTTAGATATTCTGTTTCTGCACATGTTTTCAGTATGTAATGTGTGTCTGGAGGGCCAATGATCATGTAGCCTTTTAAAGGCTAACTTTGTGTATTAAATAGCTATATCTTAAAATAAAACATTCGCATTAGCAACCCCATACCTTTGTGTCACGGTCAAGCACGGGTGTCCTGAACTCTATCTTTTCAAACTGGTGCTACAAGATTTTAAGCTAGTGTTGAGAGAAAGGACATTTACTAAAATGTTGTGTTGTTTTTACAAAACAATAAAGCTAACAAATTAACTTTCTGCCCCAAGACCTCCTCTAATTGGCGAAGTCGAGAAATCCCTAAATTCTTAATTTTTGGCTCAAAAGAATTCCTGCTATTTGTAAATGAAAATGAGCTTTCCGACAAGCTTTAATGTGCCTAATAGAAAGTGTGATCGGGCAGCTCCAGCTAATAAATATTCATGATGGTTCACTAAATAGATACGCTGATGGCTAGACGCATACCGTGTTAGGCTGGACTTGTTTTTGTGGTCTGGAATAATTTGAGTTCACACCGTATAAACCAGGCTCTTTCGCTATATATACATAATATTTACATTACATACACAATACATATTTTTTACTTAAAAATAAAAATTATTAAATTAACATTATTTGTCAGTAACAATGTCCATTAATGTTTGTGTTCAACAATGAATTAATATTAATTCCAAAAATGGGGAAAAATGATTTAATGTACGATTTGGTGTTAATGTTATGTATATTATATCACTGCCAGCCATACCTTTGTTTGTATATACATGTTTAACACTCACTTCGATCATTTATTGATTCTAATTATCTTGGGTTTCTTAAGTAAAATTACAGCCAGTCCATAGGTGGGCTATTCATATTTATATTTCATTAATTTTACTTGTTTTCTTATTTATAGAGTCCTCTTTGTTTGTCTTCAGAAATACACAATGCTTTAGTTGCTCAGAATATACCAGTAAAGGTAATTAAATACAGTACTATCATTGTTTTCATTCACTGCCTGGATGACTATGTAGGCTGGAAAGCCAATTAAATTGAGGAAACGTTGACACATTCTTTTGATTGCCCTTTACTATTGTGTAACGGTAAACAATTCATTTTGAATTATTTGTTTATGATATATTGAGCTCCAAAATTGGGGGAAATGGAATACGTATAAGCGAGATGCGCTTTGTTGAATGTGATGAGCAATAGCGAAAGAGTAAAAAATCCTATATTTTACATTCGTGTGGCCATACGATGACGTCATAACATCCAAGTGGTAAAGATTCTGCATGAATTCATATCTACAACATATCTGCTTACATATTAAATTAAAAAAATTGGGGGTCGTGGATGATCCTGAGGAGCTATAATAGATTAAAAATAGGCTTAATTTTGACAATATGTTGTTACTTTTGCAACTAAAACGCGCGCAAATGGTCTAAATCAACGTGTTTGTATGACGTCATTTTAATTTGAAATGATGTAAATCTTTTTTAAAATGACTAAGAAAGGCTGTAAAATCATAATTCAAGAAAAAAACACATGATTTTCATGCTCCGTGCGAATTTTTGATATGCTCAAAATGTCATGATCAGCGTAGAAAGTTGATTAGAAATTAATTTTGCGCATTTTTAAATTTTAAATGCGCGTGCGCGCGTAACTTCTTGTGAAACATGTCATTTTTAATCCATAGAAATTTTCACCAAGTGTCAATACAAAATGACTTTTGGTTTATAATCTATGACCAATCATTGAAATTCATAAAACCGCGCGTAACTTACGCTGCGCAACTCTAACGTCATATAACGAAGTTTCTTGCACATCTGCAGCTACAGGTCAATCTTTTGACAAATTTATACAATCTTATGTTGACAAGGATGACAGATATGCGACGCACAAAAATCCGGGAAAGAAAGAAGAATAACAAAGAAGAAGATGAAAAAAAAGATATTTACAATCACAAGGGTTATCCGCATAACCAAAAAAAAAAGATGATGAAACAGGACAGTTACAAGGAGTTATCCGCTACTAGCGGATAACTAATAACAAAGCTATAAAACCTACACTAATCGACTGAATATTTTCTGTACATATATATACCAGTAATAAAATACATAAAAAAGTACATTACATAAGGCATAAGTAATAAATTACTTTTAAATAGTTCCGTAAGGTATAATAAACTTTAACAAAGCTATAAAACCTACGCGAATTAACTGTTTTACCATAATTTAAGTATAGTTTACAATACATTATATAACAAAATACATAACATATAAAGAAACCCAAATATAAACTAAAATATTTACAGATATGTGTTTAAAATGTCCAAGCAAAAATCGCCTTCCATAAATAAAGTGAAGTATGTTGTATTGTAAACTATACATTATTGTAAAAAAGTTAATTCGCGTAGGTTTTATAGCTTTGTTAAAGTTTATGTGAATTCTTTTAACAAATTTTATAGTTGAAAAATTGGCTTTAGACAAAGTTGACTGTTGATTTTTTACATTACAGGTCTTGGCTAAATTAAATTTTCATGAGAAATCTTTACTGGAACAAATAAACAGCAGCACAAAATACAAATTTTTAGCTTCAGGGTGAGTTTATACAACCTGCATTTATATTGTTTTTGTATAGTTTTCTTAAATATTTGTTATCTGCAACTAGTTTCTCTTGATTATTCTTTAGAATTTAAGGTTTTCGATGACATCAAAATTGCACAGAGTAGCGTACATGCGATTTTGTGAATTTATATGACTGATAATAAATTTCAATGAAACTTTACACAAGTATGTTTCACATGAAGTGTCAACTTTCTAAAAGAATTTGCTTTTCAAACTTGATACATTTGTAAAATCAATTTCTATTCAATTTTGGTCATTTTAAGCAACACACACTGCTCGTGTTTATGGTAGAAGGCCAAATATGCAATTGATTTTTGTCTTCTGTCATTTTCATGACATCTAAATGCACTCTACAATTAATGGCCAATTTAAGGCCATTTTGTACTGGTTAATCACATCCATACCCAAATTTTTACCATTATTTTAAAAAGTTTTTCTCAATGAATTATCTTTCGCATGAGTTACAAACCTTTTTATTTTGACACTTCATTGTGTAAAAAAAACATTTGAATAACGTGGGTCAATTAATCTAATAATTCAATCTATTCTAATGAAAAGTGACCCTCTTATGGAAGCGATTGAATTGTAGGTATGAATTCATGTAAAAATCTTGTCTCCTGAAAGTTGACATCGTCATGACCAGTTGAATTAAAAAATCCTTTGTGTCATAGTTCATCGTATTTAGACGATCTTGAATCTCGCTTCTACGTGTTCATATTTTCATGTGTTTATATTCCTATCTTCATGTCCCATAATTTTCTATGCTACACTGTATCAGTTTAGTCAGTGAAAACTGCATATACTACAGTATGACACAAAACAGGCACAATTCAGGACAGCACAGCAAACATATTTACTTCAGGTCATTAGATGGCATAATAAATGTTGTAGTTTTTGTATTTTTCCAAGTGAACATTTGGTCACATCAAACTATATATTTAAAGATAATGGTTTTTCTGACATCATTTTGTTTCAGATTGCTTCGGTTACAATGTCGAGGATTAGTTTGTATGCAGAATTTGGTAACAGCAGTGGAGCTGGAAGTACTTGGTGGTCCTCCAGCCCTCATTGTAGTCTGGGAGAAACTCTTAGCATTAGCATTATCAGATCAAGGTAAGTTCAAGTTCCTAAAGGTTTGAAATATAATTAGTGAGCCGAGCCCTGTCTGGCAATTTCTGATTTATTAAACACTTGAAATCAACTGTAACTAAGCTAGGTAGGTAGGTAGATAGATGGGGTATTGGCATAATACTATTACTAGCTATAACTATTTCTCTTTAACATACTTGAAACCTTGTAATTATATGTGTATGACCATAAACAATTGTACATGTAGTGTAAATGAATTATGTTTAATTTGATCCTCATTGTGTTTCTCTTCATTTTCAACTCACGAACCATGCTCCTGCGAAGTTCGTGTTTTGTGTTGTCTGTTTGAATGGGGGCAAACATAAATTAATAGTTGAACCTTCCCTGGGAATTAGAAGGATGACATCACACACTGCTACCAATGGCTAGCCCTAGTGCATCATCAACTAAAATGATGTTTCAAAACTTTGGATCATCAGCAGATTTTAGGAGATTTTTCTATTTATACAGTGATTGAAGCTCATCTTTTAAGAACATTGTTTTCTTGCTTTTTGTTCATGTATTTGCTTCTCAAATATTGTTCACCTAGATTTTAAATATTATTATTTTTTTCATTATGTGTATTAGTGCCATCAGGAGAAGAGTTTTTGGAAGCCTTGACCGGTGCTTTAAGATCTGTCATACAAAAAATGAGCACAATAAAGCAGGCACCAAAGGTACTTTATTTCATTTTATTAGCTTAATTTTAATTCATTAATTTGATTAAGTATACCTGCCATAGAGCGAGTTTCAAATGTTGTCTTAAACACCATTTTTCAGGTTCATACTCATCCTATATTCTGAGGATTAATTTACCCAAGTTTTTAGCTTGATCGGAGAAATTTGAAAATTTGACCTTGACAACCTAACAAACGCAAAGTTGTTCTTCTCTTATAACGAGATGCACCTTCCCCCCAATTTGAAGGCTTTTCTGAAGTTCCAGCCTGATCAGAGCAATTTTTAAATTTTACCTCGACCTTTGACATCACATGACCTTGGTTGGCATCCTCCTTGATATCGGATTCATTCTCACCCTATCCTCAGTATTGTTTTTCCTAAGTTTCAGCTCAATCTGGGCAATTTAAACGACCTAAAGAACACAAACTTCCTTATACCGATTTGTTCCGATAAACCATGTGATTGTCAGGATCTTTTTTTTTTTTTTTTTTTCTATTAGTTATCCACACCTTGCCCAATAACTCCTTGTAACTGTACGATCTCTTTTTTTAAAAGAAGTTATTCGCACCTTGGCGGATAACTACTTCTGATTGTATGAGATCAGATACACCTTTTTTTTCTGTGTTATTAGCGGACAACTCCTTGTTATTGTCCTGTTTCTTCTTTTTTTTTCTTTGGGTATTTCTTTCTCCCTTTTTTGTGTCTCGCGTATCTCTAAAACGTGTAATCAGAACATTTCGTAACTTTGTCAAAAACTCAAAATTTATGTGAAGTTGTGCAACTCCTATTTTTCAATGACGTCATAGTTGCGCAACATGACTTACGAGAAATGTTATGAATTTCAATAAGTGATCATAGATTAAAAACCAAAAATTATTTTTATGGACACTTAGTGAAAATTTAATTCATGTCAAGGATCAATTTTGTGTGAAGTAGAAGGTTTTTATGAAACTTGATAAAATTATATTTCATTGTATGCATCAACTTTATGTGGAACTACTCTACTTAATAAATTATGCAAATTTGAAAGCTAAAAAATTGATTTCTAATTTATTTCACGCACATTTCAGGCCATTTTTTGCATTACGTGCGCACTGCATAGAAATAGTCATTTTTGCAATTGATTTTTGTTCTTCATACATTTTATAAATAAATTCTAAATTCTATTCAAATCTCTAATAGTTTGTCAGTTTTGCCATCAGTATTATTTTGCTTTTTTAACATTGCAGGGTTTGACTCAACACCATGTTTCACAATTATGCAACCTTGGAAAGAGTTCACCTTGCGAGGGCATTCGTGTCAATATCTTAGGTATGCTGGGAAGTATTGGCAGCCTTTTAGCATTTGAGGAAACAGCAGAGCAAACAGTAGCAGTAAGTATATACATATAGTATTACTTGCCTAGAGATCAAAGAAAAAAGAAAAATATATTGTAAAACAGTCTCCTGAATTTAGTCACAATCTTGTGAATCCTGTTGCATGTTTTTAGAGTAGTAGTAGTTGGAATACATGGAATATATAAGAATGTTTGTAGTAATGTATAGCTATCGTACAAAACACTGATTAATTTCTGTTCATGGAAATTCCATGAATGAATGTTCAACATATCCATATTAATAAGTTTTTTACCAAACATTAACAGGCAATAGGTATTCAGCTTATAGACATAGCAACTAAAGACCCTAGTGTGTGGGTGATTGCCGAGGCATTAGATGCAATCTTCGATACATTTGGAGATGGAAAGACAGCGGATATTGTTGCAGAAAATATAAATCTTGTTGCTAAGTTAAAAAACATGCTACCTCAACTAAAATCAAAGGTAATGTTCTTGTAAAACAGTTAAAATTGTCAAGTTCAAATTTTTCCGTTATACCTGTATATATGTGATAATAAACTAACAAATAACACTTAAAAAAGGAACGACATATTAGTTCCATCATGAGGTCATTTTTAAGCTCAATTATGGAATTGAAACATCATTCCTTTTTTGGGGTGTATAAACTCTAATTCACAATAATAAGCAATAATGATAATCAAACATTTATATTCAAAGGTTGTCATTATATGTGATATTCAAATTGATAGATTAATGCTCAAACTGGTTCGGAAAAACTATTGCAATGTATCGTAGTGGTCGATTGACATTTTTCCAACATCATGATCATGCGTCACTTTTAGAAACTCCATTTATAATTTGTATGTCTATATTTTACATGATTTTATTATTGTTTTCAGTTGCGACAGAATAAGAGCAATTTAGGTGACCGTCTTCCAATTGTACATAATGCCAAAACAAATCTCATCAGGTTCATCAAGTACAAAGAAAAACAACAATGAAAATACACAAGAATAGAAAAAAAGTTACCACTGAGTAAGTTCTTTGATGATCTGAGTATCATTTTTAGAAAAAAAAGTTAACATAATCTAAATTCCAAAAGTGATCTTAATTGGGAGCTTATCTTTATTTTTCTTTATTGGTTCAGTTTAACTATCAGCCAGGCCTAGTATTTTGTACAGTTGTGAGTGGGAAAATAACCATGTTAATTGCCAGTTTCCCTTTTTCAGATCAGCAGGAATAGTTTTTCTGCCAGATGAGCTTGTATATGTCTAGGAGTTTTCCTGTTAGAATACCATCTAATCCAGCTGCTTTATCATCTCATTGCGTTTATGGCACCTGTAACGATGGTTGATATTAATCACCTACGTGTTCATGAGTAATTGATATTTGCTACTATGGCAACAATTGAAGAGCTTTGATTCCGTAACTCACAAAAGCACAAAGCAGCATAAATATATATATATGAATAGCATGGTTGGTATAAAAATTAATTTTTTATTTTACATTGTAATAATTAGTTAGTGTTTAAATGTAAATATATTTCACTTTTATTTGAGATTTTGTTTTTAGCTTTAAAATAATGGTAGTAGTAAGATTGGTGAATGCAACTGATGTTGTATACTGTACCGTACTTAATAGTGAGCTTTCGCATCTGGAGTCCGGACGGTGCACAAAAGAAAACGATAAATTACACAAAATATTAATCTGCACATACGTATAAGCTTAGTATACTCTGTTCCATTCATTATCGCGAATTCAAGTTTTTCATTTTTTTTAAACATTAAACATTAAACATATTTTATGTCAATAATAATGTGTATGCTATGAATTCCCTTTGATTCGTCTAGATTCATTAAAAAAATAAGCATCCTTGTAAGTCCCTTTTATGGTTTTGATTAGGTGTTTTTAGTTCATCATTTAGCTACAACCTAGCTTGAAACTTATAAGACACACCTGTAACGCTATGTTAATTACTGTTTCCTTTGTTGACAATACAGTAACATAAGTAAAAAAATATATACAGTATAATTAGTGTATTATTGTGTATCTATATTAGAAGAGAGAGTTTGTTACACAATTTGTTTCTACTACACATATCCATTCACATGAGACATCATCTTGGATACAATTTAGCCGCAAATGGTGTCTAAATGCTTTTTAAACTTTATTTTTAAAAATCTCTGTGTACAATGGGAGGTAGTTGGTTATCAAAATGACCAGAATTGTACTGTGAAGAAGAATTTAAATGACATTTGAATCACCCCCGGGATTTAAAGAAATATCAACGTGACCAGAATTGTACTGGGAAGTGTTAAACTAAGATTGTATAGCACCGCAAGATTGATGGGCGAGATATTCGCAACCTATGAACGCCATTCCGGTGGACAATATGAATTGTATGAATGCAAGAGTTCCAATAAGTTTAGGCCTACAAGTTTTTAAAAATTACTGAGACACATAGTACTAAAAATTATAGAAGAAAACTATCGCTATAATAAACACAATTTTTTTTACTTGTTAATACTGTACCATGGAATTACTTGGGAGCTTAGTGTTATAAGATAGGAGCTTAGCAAGTTATCTGTGCTATATAACCTTTGGATTGAACCATTGAACCATATCCCAGAAGGGGAGTTATAGATTATCAACATGACTGGAATTGTACTGCGAAGGTGGCCATCTTTAAGGTGTGTATATATTCTAGAATGTTATATACAGTATTATCTTTGGTCAAAGTGCCAATTCGATTTACAGACCAACCTTTTTTTTGCATTATGGAATACTGTTTTTAAATAATACTATAATGTACATAGTTATAATAATATAAATATAGTGTCTGTACTTATGATAAAGTTTTAGAGCCAGGTAATTTACATTCATAGATTGTATAAGAATTTGGTTATCGTGTGTGTATGTTTATCTCAAACATATTCCAATTTTGTATTCATTATTTAATTTATAATAATTTTAGAAGTTTTGAAAAAAATTATCAGAACCACAAAAATGCCTTTTTGAGGCACTGAAAGAAAATCATGATAAATTTACTCTTTCATTTTAATGTTTTCAATTGCTTATTAACTTTTGAAATTTTAAATAGTTTGTGGGCTATTACATTTTATGCAGATTAAACTATTACTATTATTTCATGTCATTGTCAGTATGTATTTTAATTTTAAGCAAAATATGAATATTTCTCTGAATAAAGAAAAACATTTTTTAATACTGTATTGTGGTTTTATATAAAAGTTTAAAATATAGGTTTTTCTTATGTTTTAAAAATATATTAAAGATAAAAAAATGATGTACTGTATAGTTTCGACAGCTGATTTTTGAGAAACCAATTGGGAGCATGCAGTTTTTCTTAATTTGCTTCCTAGTTTTTTGCTTCCTTATATCAATATAGCCGAACAAAATGGGATGCTAGGTCAATGTTATAACTTATAAACACATTTTTTCGTGGAGCACATTTACATTTTTTATTGGCGAATATTGTAGTGTTGTGCTTATAATATCAAAATACACGTAAAAAAAGTGTAATAAGATAGTGGTGTTGGATAATTTGTTCAAATTGAATGAAATCAAATTAAGTTTAATATTTGATATATACTGTATATATATATATACAAATGTCTACTACATGTCATGTCTTCCACCTACCATCAAGTCGATAAATTGTGTTTGCTAAATATACCTACTCGGTCTACTGTAGTGAAATATATAAAGTTTCTGTGTTTTTTATGTTGACCCGCAACATGGACGAACAGCAATGAAAAAGGCCAGTTAAATGATGATGTAATGCAGTGTAGAGACAGTAAGATCAAATCTGGAACATAAATCAAAATTGGTTGTTGGAAATAGTGTATATATTTATATATTTATTGCTCAAATTCAATTTGTATAAATATCCATTTCCATGTTGTTGCATTGCATTTAAAAAAAAATTAAAGTTTTGCTTTTTGAGTAAAGAAGTTCATGATAGCCTGTACACACTCATCTGAAGTCCATCTTTCCACCAGTAATTCACATTCGGCATCATTAACCTTATGTAGAAGGTCTTTGTCATTACTTCTGATCAGGTTTTTAGAAAGCCTCATTGACTGTAATAAAAAGAAAATGTAATGTTGATATATCAATTAAGTTATATGCATGTTTAATATTAATTGATAATAAACAATGTTGTACATATGTAAATGATAAATGAGTGACTAAAATGGTAATATACATATTAAAATAAGCATTCATTGACAATGTCACTACATAGTTCACAGGCAAAGGCACTATACCAGTGACTCTTGTGCCGTATGTGTGAACATACTCCTATGTATGACTCACATTTTTAGGCAACTTGGCATACTCGTCTACCAGCCTACTGGTCTCTTTTTGAAATTTATCATCTGGGAAAACACTTGCAACAAGGCCTCTGTCACATGCCTCATCAGCTGTTAGTTTACGACCAAATAACAACACCTCATTTGCCTAAATATGAGTAACAAATTGTATTTATTAATCTATCCTTGGTTCTTTGTATTGAAGATAATTGCATAAACTTATCCAGAAAAAAGGTCTGACACAACAAGAAGTCAAGAGACAAACACATTCTCTGTCATTGCCAAATATTTTGACTTCTCTATCAGAAATAACAGGAAATACCTACCTTTGCCCTTCCCATGATTTTTGGGAAAACATAAGAGGAGCATCCCTCAGGACTTTGACCAAGAGCTGAGAATGGAGTTACAAATGTTGCCTAAAAAATGTTAAAGATTTTAAAAGTCAAGATAAAAGTTTTTATATTGTATGTGTGAATTATGTTTTAAATTATGGTTGTTATATAACAGAGTTATATTATAACCACATTAGGCAAAGAACATTAATTCTAAACCACTCGGTGATATACTGAAATTTAATTAATTAATTTTGCCACAACATTAATAATAACCCCACTTTACTTTACTACCTTATTTGTACTGTAAACCACATCAAAGAGACCCAATATAGTGACAGATACACCAACAGCTGGTCCATTCACCAATCCAATTAAAGGCTTCGGAAAGTCAATAAATGCTGAAACAAACTTACTGAAAATAACAGAAAAATGTAGTAATTAACTGAATTATGTAAGTGCAAAGTAGTGCTGCACATGATGCGTTAACTAATATAATAATAAGTAAATATGTGAACGTAAAACTGACTACTGCTGCAAGGATCGTAATCAAATAGCAATTGTACATTTGTGTGTGTTGGCATAGGCAATTCACACATTGCATTCATTGGAGAATTATGCTAATGTTTATACAGTCTACTTACTTAAGTATAACTCCACCATCTTTTGCCATATCACTCATTGTATCCGGAGTTGCTGACATAAAATTATTTAGATCATTTCCACTGCAATAATAATCACCAGCACCTGTAGTAAATACAGTACAATTATTAACAATACCTTAATAATAATTAATTAATCATCATCATTGTAGATAAAAATATTTGTAGTGTTCGCTCAATATAGAAATCAATTTCATAAACTTAGGCAGAACAACAGTAGAAGTACTGAATTGTAGGGATATCTTTATCTAATTGACAAAATATAGCTTACGATTGCTCTGGGTCAATATTTTTAATGGATGTAGGCTTAACCCATCCCTACTAGACAAGCATAATTTTGTTTTTTTGTTTGGAGCCAAACCTGGTTTGGGAGAGCATTGTATAGTAAAGGTTTGCATGGTAAAATATATACCGTATGTACGTTAGTAAACGCCCAGGGTGTTCATTGTTCAGGAGGGTTTTTAGAGAGCGTTTATTCGAGGGAGTGTAATATGGTTACATGTATAATCAAATAAATTCACCCTAAATTTAAAATAATACAGCAAAATCAATATCAAGAAGTGTTAAAATACATGTGGCAGAGTATTTAATTGAGGGAAAATTAATTTGAGAGTGGAATTTATTAAAAGTGCCCATTTATTAGAATAAATACGGTATTCAACAAATGCTTGCAGTAAACCAACAAAAAAATGATTTAGCGGTCTAATATTAATACTATTTGTCTTTATTCAATATCTGTGTTGTTTACAACCCTCAAAACATCTTGTATGGTACAATTCAGACAAGAGGGATACAACTTACCTGTAATTGTAGCCAGAACAATAGTAGGATCTTTACCAGCAGTATCTAATGCTTTTACAAGTTCATTGTAGCTCTGTAATAATAAAATTTTACTAGATTTTACAATACAGTACTCACTGTATATATATATTCATAAATAATAGACATTCAATAGTTGTCATTTGATTGGATCACATGATGTTCACTAAATATTCTATTGTTCTTATGTCATCAAGAGTGCAATGTCGTTTGAGAGTAGTGTTGCATGTTCATTTTTGTTACACAGTGAGCTATCAGCTAGGCTGTTGTTGACTAATCATGTTTGATCTACCTGTAGTGTGCACCATATATAATTGTTTTATTCTGCATCCAAAATTTGAGTGCTTCTTTTTCAAATGGTTTAGGGCCTAGCCTCATTAAAAGTAGCTGGGTTATAAAACCAATAACTTCATTCGGTAAAAGATGAACATTTGTTCTATTAAAGTATAACCTTTCACCTCATAAAATTATTTGTACCACTGCACTCATAACAATCATAAATTGTATACTAACTAACTCATCATTTTAATAATTGATTCTAATAATAAATAAATAAGACCCCTGCAATATTGTATACAATGTAAATATATATTGCTGAATAAATGTGAATATAGTAAATAATTACCAATTTAAAACTAGAGAGTGCATACCTCTATCTAAAATATTTTTCTTAGGCCTACAAAAAAATTGCCCCTGAAAATAAGTGGTTTTTTTTTTAATGTTTGTATCTTATTTATTTGTGTGATTAGACTACAACCTTGTGAATAGGTGTTTGGGATATGGGTATGCATCTAGCTTTTCCCAGAGAAAAAATTGTGAAAAATGGGTATACACTACCAGACTCATACAAATTTGATCTGGTGCATGGATTTGGAGTCATCTATATAAAAAAAAACTGTGGATTTTGCCATCTGACCAATCAGCGTTGAGCTACATTGAGTTTTGTAAACACACGATACAAAACCCCTACTATTTGCTACCTTTATATCCTTGGTTGAAGTATATTTTTTACCTGAACTGCAAATTGTCGTAGCTTACAAAGATATAAAATATAAGTATATTACTTATTTATATGTGGGTAATAATCATGTAATCAGTTATGTTAAAACCTAATAGGCCAAGGTTTTGATGGAAACTGTGACCTGTAAACAATGAAATATAATGGCTATTTGTAGATTGTGACTATCCCTAGATGATGGATTATTGTGGCAAAGTTTGGCAAAATTTGGATAAAAAGTGTATTGAGATGTAGATTGTGACCTTGACCTTTGACCCTCTAAGCTGCTCAAACACAGACAACTTACATAAAGGGGTGAACACATAATACTCCCTGGCAGAGGTAATAATAAAATGTTGGGTTTCTTACATCAAATGTAAGTGCATTTTTCTTATTTGGTCGATTCAGCATGATTTTATAAACACCATCTTCTGATGTCACATTCAAAGTTTTAAACTTTTCTGTAGATCGTGCTTCTTCAGCTGTTGTTGAGCCATCTACAGTGACTCCCTGTTCATCTAGAAGTTGTTGAACCATATCTATGTATTTCTGTCTTGCACTTTCCTACAAAATATGTGTATAAAATAGTAAATAAAATAGTAACTTCCTACGTACACTTAGGTCATTTGGTATAAACCCTGAAATAATGTCGACCTTCTATAGGTCAGTATAGAGAGTGTCTTTAATTCTTTAATGGTATGGTTCGGTAGCACTACCGAAAATGAAAAGCGTGACCTAAATAGTATAGTCAAGACCGCATCGCGTATAATTGGATCTGCACAATTGCCTTTGGAGAACCTTTTTCTTCGGATCGTCTTCTTCTGATCAATTTCATCCGGCCTCTAGTATGTTCCAGTTGATGCGCAGCGGTCGGCGATTTCGTTCTATTAAGGCCAATAAGGCACGATTTACAAATAGTTTCTTTCCAGGAGCTATTAGAGCCTTAAACATCATTTAGACACTTTTTGTAATGTTTTTTTTTTTTTGGAGTTAGTGTTGTGTCCGTTGGATATTGTGCTCCGCCAACAGAGCAAACAGAATTTCATTGTTTTTTTCTTAAAACAAATGACAATAAATGATACTTGACTTGACTTGACTTAAATATTCAAATAAATTGAACATATACTGAATTTTAATATTGTGTGTAAATACAGAACACTATAGGAATAAGTTAACTCATTTGAATACATATAATTTTGTATTTTGGAGGTTTGTGAATACAAAACACATATGATCAAAACACAATGTGATCCTATGAATTCTTTGAAAACTAGTGAAAACCATACCTGATCAAGAGATCCTAGGTTAGTCCAGGCTTGCCACTTAGCCTTACCAACAAAGTCAAATGCCCCTGGTTTTGAGGTTTTACAAGTTCCAACAGTGGCCTAGAGAGATAACATAACAGATATGTACTATACAGTAAATATATTAGTTTTAGATAGATAGATTAGTTTTAATGGGTCATGTATCAACTAGAAAAAGATTAGTGAAAATCCCAAACTACCACACTGATCTGTACTACCACATAACATACAATGCTAATGATACAAATAATTGCCAAATCAATAATAATTAATAATTGCCAACATTAACATGTTGGATAAATACAGGTAATTGTCTCATCCGGAGCGTATATACCTGTATCAGTTATGTTATCAAGGCGACGTAAGAATGTCTGTCATTTTATTCTGAGATGTCCATTATAAGCACAAAAGAAAATGTTCATTCTAAATTATATTAAAAATATGTTTTAATTTTCTGTTATTAACAACTATTAAGTTTAGTTAGTTAGTAAATTTTACTGTTGTACAAATAATAAATTATTATGTTTACGTTTTGTGTATAGTGTATTATGAAACCGTCTTTACAAAAAAGTATACTTTACTTGTTTAAAAAGAGCATACATCTTCAATTTGGCCTCATTTCCTGGGTCTTCTTTTAAGAGGTTGACGCGTTCTTTAGCAGCATTGAAATCGTCTTCATTTGCAAACATCTTAGATGTCGTTTTATGAAATTGTTGCCTTGGAACAATTTGCCAAAATCTGAAAAAGTACACAAAATTAAATTCTTTTCCTATATAAATACAGTACCTTAATTCTAAGTTTAATTGTGATCTCGTTTACTTATTTTACTGTTCATAATCTTTGTTGTAAACTCTTTCTTCCTGTTAAATTTGCTTGTTAATATTTTCAGTATTTTGAACTAAATTATTTATTTACAGTATGGCCTGTGGCAAAGCGAATTTTGGTAAATGACACCCTAGATGGTCAGAAATGTACTCTCACACATAAAATTCATGATAATTGGCACCGCTAGTTGGTCTGGAAATAACACTCATGTATTGCAATCAGCAAAATGATCATACTTTTTCTGCCGTTTAAACACAGGTGACAACATTTTGTTAGTATGTTAGATACGTGTTCTGTGTTTTTAAATTTTTCTTTACTCAACGGTGTTTTGTTTTGATTTGTTCGGTTTATTAGGCTTTTTTTTTTATTAGTAGTGGTTTTTTAGTCAGTTATGTATATTATTAGGTTGAAAATTATTGTTGCAGCAAATAATGTTTTTTTTTTATAGTTTTTAGTCAAAATGATCAACAGTTAACAGCTACGTTATTTCCTGATGGGGATCCTCTTTTTAAAAAAAACATGCACTTTTTAGTGTGGCAAATCATGGACAAAAAAATAGTTTTCTACGTTTCCCGTTTGTACACCTGGGTGTACAATACAATGTATGAAAGAAACACTTAGGCAATAGACAAGCTCCTTGTATTTATAGGTACTCTCGTTTGGTTTCAGTTTTTGTTGCTAAATTCACCGTTTTTAACATAATTTCGGGCGATTATTGCTATAAAATTTGGGTTTTCATAATTAACAACTATCTACTCTCATTTGGTAGGTATTTGCAACATTCCGAGTCTCGTTTGTTTCCGTTTGGTTTTTAGTAGGAACCAATTATGTTGGGCCCGAACGTCCACACGCGTTGGTACCCGATCATCTTGGAATATAAGCCCGATCGTCCATGGCACCCTACTACTAAGACGATCGGGCCCAAGATGATTGAGCCCAGAAAATGTGGTCCCGATCATCTTTAGTGTTGGGCCCGATCGTCTCATGTGTTAGGAATCATTTTGGACCCGATCGTCTTAGCGCAGGGCCCGATAGTCTTGTGTTCGATATGGTAAAATCGATCATGTTTTATTTTGGTTCCGATAAAAATCAACATCTGGTATTCGGTATGGAGCGTCGTTGATACGCTTTTGCGGTTGTAATTGGTTCTGGTCAATATTTGTTTTGTATAAGGGATGAATGTTTATTTAGGCCTAATGTATATAATGTTTGTTTTATGTTTGTGAATGTGTGCTCTTTGAAAATCATTGTAAAAAATGCTGTTTCTGAAAAAAAAATCAGAAATTAATAGTTAAAATAGTTTATAATTAATAATAGAGTATTTATTACCAATGGGGCGTTCTTTCTATGCCTACAAATACAAGTGGAATACCAGAGTACCGTACATGTTTTAACCCAATATTATAAAATAATACTGTTGATTGAGGAAAGATGAATCTACCGTAGCATATTGACACTATGAATATAAGAATACGATTTACCCACAAAAATGTACATGCAGAAATTAACCAGATGTTAATTACAAAACCATTATGTGTATTAAGAGACACATACTTTTTTATTTGCTTTTTATTTTACTGCAATTATAATGACAGAGAACCTAATTGAAAATATAAATTCAAACTGTTTCCACTTTTGGAAGGCAACTGTTACTCATGCTTTGTTTATTTCGTAACACGACGTTTTATTTTAAGGGGAATCCCCGGATTGTATCACAGTAAACAAAATCATGTGCTGAAGAACAACAGGCGCACAGGTAGGTTTACTCGTCTCATCTCCTACCACCACATAACATTATAATTAATTAAAATGATTACATTTAAACAATGTTAACATTTATTAATTAGTAGTATAATTAAACAATCATATTTTTACAATAACGGTAATTAAAAGCACATCCTCTCCTCACCTGTAATAAAGTAAATGAAATAAGCCTAGCCTATATGATTAGCATATTATAAACACTCATCTAAATAAATTATCTACAGTAGGCATACCAGCTATAAAAACGAGATCATGAAATGTATAATAATCACGAAAATGTATTTAGTGCGGCAAATACAAAATGGCGCAACGCAATAAAACCCAATCGAAATAAAAAACATGACAGATATGATAAAAAATGCATAGCTAGTCTAGGCCTGGCCCTAGACGATTTCGATCCAAGTCGGCCCTAAACCGTCTCGGCCAAAGTCAAGTCGGCCCCAAGTCAAGTCGGCCCCAAGTCAACTCGGCCTCAAGTCAACTCAGCCTCACGTCAACTCGGCCAAAAAATAATCGGTCAACTCGGCCCCGTTAAAGTATGGAATGCAAAAGGTGCAAAGGAAGGGGATAAAATAATATTTCTTTATATTTTTTTACCTATGAATAATTCTGACTTTTAATGAATATTAATATTTAGACAATAATACATTTAGCAAAAAAATAAGAAGGATTTCACCAACTTTCCTTTATTTACGTTTAATAAAAATTCAAATTGCACAAATTGTTCAAATTGCGCATAACAAACACAGCCCACGAAATTCAGAAAAAAGAAGGTCGGCAAAAAATTGCCGACCTTAAATTCGCCAAGGTCGGCAGTCTCGGCAGTTCTAAAAATAGAAAATTCACCAAGGCCTAACCTCTTGCTAACCTAAGGCCTAGCTAGGCCTAGCCATCCTAGCTATATGTTATGCAAAAAGAACTAGCAAAATTAACTAAAATATAAAAACCTAACACTAAAATTTACAAGATAAATTCTATTTGATAATTGCTGAACATCGTGGTTCTGGAGCTAGCAGTACACAGAGCATAGTTGCTTGCTTGGCATAACAGGGTATTCCCCTACACAGGTCTCACGCTGTGCCCAGCCAGCTTGATAGAAAGCATGCCATGCAGCTCACGCACAACATGATGTAATGGTTGAGTGAATTCAGGGATCATCTTAATTCCATGGTTTGTTAACTAAACACAACATGGTGGTGAATATGCCTGTTAAAATTTCAATGATACGATCCCTTAAAGTACCATGTTGTTGCTAGGAGGCTTGAAAGGAGGGATCTAGCCTAGTTTCTAGGTTTGCCGTCCTCTGACAATTTAAGGTCGGCAATAAGGTCGGCAATTGCCGATTGCCGACGTGAAATTCGTGGGCTGCAAACAATTGATTAATAAGCTAGCATTCATACTATTATAATTAATTACAATATGAACATTTGGATAATAAATAGGAACACATTGTAGGCCCAATAATAATGATGATGAACGTACGTGGGTGCGTATGTTCGTTCGTGCGTCAAAATTCAATAAACATGTCCGATATGCGAGGACATTTATTAGGTGTATTAAATAAGATTGTTTGGTTGAATCATTGAGGTATAATGTTAACTCCATGGTTGAATCACGCGTAGATTTCTTCAGTGTATGCATTTTATTAGGCGACAACATCTTAAACCAATTCGTAGCTGCGCCTCCCTGCACCTTTGGCAGCTATTTCGATATCTACAACTGCTACGTGTTTTCGCTGACCGGGGGATTCCCCTTTTTTAAAAACGCAAATCATGGACAAAAACAATATGTACGATCATTTTTCTATGACCAAACGGTGGAACCATGGAGCTATTTTTAGCTCCATGGTGGAACGTAGGCCTACGTCTTCGATTTACTAAAATGTGGTACCTGCACGTGTTTTTGTAACACGCGGGTACTTCTATTCATATCGGCAATGAGATGATTTTTTTGTATGAGTATTTTTCTTATTTATTTTTTTTAAAGAGTGGATAGTAATAATCATAATAATATTAAGCACTTTTTGCGTTCCATACTTTATTGTGGCCGAGTTGACCGATTAGTTTTTGGCCGAGTTGACGTGAGGCCGAGTTGACTTGAGGCCGAGTTGACTTGAGGCCGAGTTGACTTGGGGCCGACTTGACGTGGGGCCGACTTGACTTTGGCCGAGACGGTTTGGGGCCGACTTGACCTGCACCCCCCTAGACTGACGCACACCATATAAAAAAATCCAAAAGTTGGTTTAATTGCGACCAAAATAAAACGAGCCCGATCGTCTTGTTTGTTGGCCCCGATCGTCTCTTGTCCCGATCGTCTCACGCTTTGGCCCGATAGTCTGTTCCCCGACTAGCTACTGGTAGTGCATAGCCGCCTAGCCCTACCTAGGCTAGGCCTAGACTACTTTTCTTTGGCAAATTGTTTAAAAAGCTGTAATTAAATCAAACATCTTGGATCCGGATTTGTTTACAAAAAAAATTAATTTCCTAATTAACTCATACTTACCGCCTTGATGCTGCAGAGTTCAGAAATTCTAACATTCGCCGGTATGACAATGAGGTTGCCATGTTTTGTTCCGAGAGTGTTGACAAAGTGCGAGGCAGCGAGGCACGCGAGGCCTCTCTCAAATAAGGTGAACAGCGATTGTTCAATAACTGGCGGTGAATAAAAGGTAACTGATATGCCGATCAAATAACATGCCGCAAAGAAAAAAATTGCGAGAGAATTCTGGAGCGCGTGTGAAAAAAGACAATTGTAATACTAGGCCTAAAATTAAACTTTAGCTAATATGCTTAGCCCTAACCTAGATAAGAGGCCTATGTAGAAAATAAGGTTCTAGGACACCTACCCCCTAGACAGTTACCCCCCGGATGTTTACCACCCGGACAACTACCCCCTTAGGACAACTACCCCCCGGACAACTACTCCCCGGACAACTACCCCCTTAGGACAACTACCCCCTTAGGATAACAACCCCCCGGACAACTACCTCCCGGACAACTACCCCCTTAGGACAACTACCCCCTTAGGATAACTACCCCCCGGTCAACTACCTATTATACACTGTTGCAGAGTCAGGTTGTTCCTAGGGGGTAATTGTCCGGGGGGTAGTTGTCCAGGGGGTAGTTGTCCTAAGGGGGTTGTTGTCCTAAGGGGGTAGTTGTCCGGGGGTTATTTGTCCGGGGGGTAGTTGTCCTAAAGGGGTAGTTGTCCTAATAGTCCGGGGGGTAGTTTTCCGGGGGGTAAATGTCCAGGGGGTGAATATCCGGATACGGAAAATAATTTAATCAATTTTGATATAATAATAATTGGTGTAATAATGATACACTATTCCTGTTTTAGTAAGCTAGGTATATTACGAACGATTTTTATTTATTGTTTTCCATGTACGTACTAATAAAACCTGGCGCTAGTTTCCTTCGCTTGTATTTTTACTCCAAATTTCATAACTAACTTTATCGTGTGAATACCACACCTTAGAAGTATACCTCATGAGTACTTTAATGAAAGAATCACATAAAAAGTAACAAATAAATCCTTAAATTAATGATTTTACAGGCGTGTTTCTCGCACACTGTCGAATTTCACTTATTCAATATTTTTGTTTCTACGGAGCGCCAAAAGAGCAACGATAATAGAGGACTAAAACTCAGTGGAATGCGTCAATTTCTCATGCATTTATTGGTGAAAAACACGTTTTATTTCAATATATTTGTTAATTTGTCAATAAAAACGCTGTAATATGTTACTGCTGATACTGTTCTGTTTTCAAAGAATAATAATCGATCCTAAATCAACATCACTACCTAGTCTAGACCTAGGACATCCTACTAAGGATATTATGATGAATTTTTCTATTTTATTCTTTAAAAGGTTAACGAAACCGTGTACAGTATCAACAGTAACATTTTTCCTTACTGACAGTGACAAAATCTATTGAAATTGTACGTGATTTTCACCAAATAATGCGTTAAATATATGGATTCCACAGAGTTTTTAGCCCTCTAATTAATTTTGCTCTTTTGGCGTTACATAAAAACCAAAACATTGAACATTGAGTGTGCGGCGAGAATACGTCTGTAAAATCACCAATTTAATGGATTTATTGTTACTTTTATGTGATTTTTCTTCATTAAAGTAGGCCTACTAATTCTAAGCTGTGGTATTCAGGATAAAGTTGGTTAAAATACAAGGCAGGTGCAAAAGGGAACTAGCCTAGCGGACCTAGGCTACTTCAATCTCGGTGATTTCCTGCCTCGCAAATTTGAGAAATGATAAAATGATGCCTCGCATTTTTTGATGATGGTAAAACGATGCCTCGCATAAATTTCTGACTTGCCTCGCATGCCTTCCCTGCCTCGCGTGCCTCGCTGCCTCGCACTTTGTTACTACCCTTTTGTTCCTTTAAAATATATTTAAACAAGCCCCTATTTTTCACAAGAGATGACTCATTAAATAATCTGAAAGCAAGCAGCAGTTATAGTACTCTAGGCCTAGACACTGACGTTTTTGCTAAAAAGGATTCTTGACTACTCGACTCGACGATTCTCACTTCTGTAAAAAAAAAAATATATTTATTCACGTATAAAAAGAGAAAAGAAATGTTTAATTATAACCCAAAAACCATTGTCTGACAGACAATTTTTAAATTGAACTTAAAAATACTTTTTGCTTTAAATTTTCAGGTAAAATAACTATTATGTGACAATAAAATGACACATTAAAAAA
Source organism: Antedon bifida (assembly GCF_963402885.1). Taxonomy (NCBI): domain Eukaryota; kingdom Metazoa; phylum Echinodermata; class Crinoidea; order Comatulida; family Antedonidae; genus Antedon; species Antedon bifida. Next base: position 7,708,527 of record NC_136233.1, on the reverse strand, counting down.
CAAATTTGAAATAAAAAATATTTTTCAGAGGGACAATATATCTGTAAAACTGTTACGTCAATAAGCGAGCAGCGTTTTTTGTAAGAAATATTTCTTGTTTATATAATAATAATAATAATAAATAACATTTATAAAGCGCAAGAGACAAAGGTTTCAAAGCGATGTGTTTCCAAGATCTGTGCAAGTAGTAGTAGTAGTAGGTATAGGAGGCCTAGTCGCCTACTAATGGAGGTACTGTTCTGTAATACATTGTGCTCAAATGGACACAAGTTGGCACCAGTGTTATAAAATGAATAAAGTCACTGAATTTTAAATATTTTCGTATGTTCATACTGTGCTCAAAGTGGACCCAATTTGGCGCCAGTGGAGCACAGTGATATACTGCAGGGGCGGACGCAGGCAACGCCCTTAATTTCATACTAAATGTTTTTTTCTGCCACTAAATTAAAATTTAGATCCTATTTCATCATATTATTGATTAACTATTAACGTTATAGAAGTCCAGGGGGAAAAGACTATATTTATCTTCATTTCCCTACTTCCGTATTATTTGGGCGAATTTCCGTAATAATTACGGACGTTACGAACTTTGAAAATCAGTGTTTAATTGCTTCTTTCTGCATATTTCGATGGTGGTTGTACAGTTTATAGTGGATAAATGAAAATGAATTTAGGAAATTGTGGTTTCACTGACTTATTTTAGCATTTATTTCAAAATAATAAAATTTAAAGTTTTGCTCAATATATTTGTAGCAGCAGCTTCACATTTTGTTTCTAAATTGTTTTAATTATTAATTGATAATAATTAATTTGTATTCATTGATTTTAATTGCTGGAATTTATTCAAGTACCGATACTACCAAACAATGTTATCCTGGTTTTTCGCTTGTGTTTTACCGGCGGAAAAAACAGGCGTGATACGATCTGTTTGCTACTGTGTAGCCCGATATAGAGTATCATTTCTATTCGTGAATTTTACGTGCGAGCGTACCATTTCCGGCCATCTAGGGGTGTCATTTAACAAAAATTCCTTTGCCACAGGCCCCACCATGGGGACCTGTGGCGCAAATACTCGGTGTCTACGGCCCTCTGAGAACTCTTGGGCAACCCCCTTAAAATAGTTCTGCGACCGCCCCTGTACTGTAATAGATATACGAAACGAACTGAGTTGATGATACATATATAGCGTCACAAAATTAATGTCCGTATTGCGTCAACTAGTATGACCTACCAAGAACTACCAAGACCTGTCGATTTAAAGTGTTAATTTAACTTTTAACTTCTAATAGCGGACATTTGTGACGCAATGTATGCATCAACTCAGTTTCGTCTATATCGCGCTAAAATTGAGGTTTTATTATTGAAAATGCTATTATAAGAAGTCTATATATATCAAATTTCGTTAAATTAACACTTTAAATTGACAGGTCTTGGTAGGTCTTGTTAGTTATTGGTATTTAGGAGGACCCCAAGTCACAAACAAAAATACTTCTGGAATTCTAAAATATTTCAAACTTGGTATAGGCCTATGTTCAATATCGGTTACCCCATCTGTAATGAAAAATCTAGAAAACTCAGATCTCAGATATATCTGAGTTTTCTAGATCTAGAAAACTCAGATACTGTATCTGACTCGACTTTTCTAGATCTAGAAAACTCAGATATCAATATCTGAGGTTTCTAGTTCCAGAAATTGAACTAGAAAACTCAGATCATCAAATGAGTGGTTGGATTAATTAGAAGGTAGGTCATTTGAAATACTAGAGTATTATTAAAACTGATTACTGTATGTTTTCTTAATAATATTGTAACATGCAAATCATAAAGAAAATACAGTGCACGTTACCGTTAAAGTGTAGGCTTAAAAATTAGGTATGTACGTTGCCATCATTGGCACTCCTCGCAAAAAAAAACAGCCTCCTGGCGATGATTAACAGGTTCTCTACACTGTATAAAGATGTTCGTTTTTGTTGCAGTCAAAGATAAATAAGATTAAAAGTGAGCATGTACGTACTTGCATCCCCATTTTGTACAGAGAGAGGAGACAATTATTTGCTCAACTATTGTGTTGCTTTCACAAAGGACATTTTTTAGTATTGACAAAAAATTATGATTTACGCATCATCCGACTTTTTGGTTTACGAAAAGCAACCGAACATTATGCTTTGTCTTGTGTTTTTTCTTTTATTATAAGCCTATGCATTAAATCAATGCGCCTCAAAGTCAATGACCATTTATCATGTGATGTATTGTTTCTATAATGAATGAAATCAAAGCGTCATTATATACTTTCTTTTTATTCAATTACTGCTTTGATTTGTTTGTGTTTTTTTTTTATAAAATCTGCATGCCGATGTTTCCATTCGTATTGAATATATATATATAAATTAATTAATTAAATTTCAGTATATCACCGGGCGGTTTAGAATTAATGTTCTTTGCCTCTTGTGTTTATATATATAAAAGTATCTCTTCGGAGATCCCGCCTCGTGAATAAAAATACTGAAAGATGAGGGCGTATCAATTTGATCTCTGTTGCGCGTGCGTACAACTGAGGACTAGTGCTGTTCCGCCGTACCACGCCGAGAATGTTAAAGAGTCGTTATCCAATCGAGTTCGAACAATACCATGAAAGCCCCAGTGGTCTAATGGTTAGGACATCTGCATATCAAGCAGGCGGTCCGAGTTCGAGTCTCGGTTGGGGCGACTTTTTCTCATTCTCACAGATTTCCTCATCTTTATCGTTTCAAATTAATTAATTAAATTTCAGTATATCACCGGACGGTTTAGAATTAATGTTCTTTGCCTGATTTGTTTATATATATAAATATATATATCTTTATCGTTTCAAATTATATATATATATATATATAATTTGAAACGATTTGTTTATATATATAAATATATATATCTTTATCGTTTCAAATTATATATATATATATATATATATATATATATATATAATATACTATTTTGATGGTGCTGTTGTGTTGACTGCATTTTATAAGTAGTTTGACTCAACGCAAAGAATGGTACAGATATCATTTTAAATCGTTTATTTTGTTTTTATTTATTAAACAAGTATATATTATAATATGGCAGTATATACATTTGCTGAAAAAATAAATCAGTCAATGTTCACATTAATACATAAAACGAAACATATTTTACTATTCTATTTATTTTATATATAAAGCTGGCTAACTTTTGGTAAATATTATTTGAATTGATTGACTCATTGATTGATTGACTCAACTTGATTCATATTCTCGTTGTGGCCAGGAAATATTTTTATAGTCTATAGTTCTATATTTATCTTTTTGATTTATTTTATATCTATTTTAAAATTTAAGCAAATGTAGGCTTATTTGAATTTATGCCATTTTATAGTAAATTGAATCTGTATAAAAGGCCCATGTAACGATCATCGATAAATAATTAAACATGCATCTTGCATAAAACAAACGAAATTGAAAAATTTTCATTTTAGAATTGAACTATACAATAACCATTTATGCTGTCTTTGATAAATATCATATTAAATACAATTTGATTAATAGACAGATTATAGAGGTATCTAATTGTATACCTCCATGGACTGATATGTCTATCGTTATCTTTCTCATGTTGTAACTATAAGAAAACGATTTTTTTGCTTAAAAGTAGTAATTTCAAAAAGCCGCGGAGAAGGGTGCGTGGCGCAATGTCATGGACGATGTTACGGTGGACAAGGATCATCCCTCCAAGAAATGTTGGTTTGCCTCTCTCCACCCAGGGGCACAAATGGGTACATGGTAAAGTCAAAACTCAATTGCGCTGATTTTACTAGCTGCATTTATTATGGTAGTATGTGTCCGGCATGTTTGATCCAAAAAATTACCGGGGTAATAATGTGAAGCGCTTAGAACTTTTGTGCAAAGCTCTATATAAAAATGAGTATTATCATTTATTGTAAGTACTTTAGATTGAATTTTATCAGAATACTTAATACAACGTCACATATGAGCATGCGCAAACAACAATGGTTACATCATCTATGTTTTGCGCATGTGCAAAAGATGCTATCACATTGATGTGCGTGTGGTTACCATAACTACGTACGTACATATAGTATACATACTTGTTCATTCATCGCATACTCGGAAAACCTAAAATTAAAATGCCTTCTTTACTTTGCTGTTGCGGAAACAATACTTCTACAGTCCAGGTAAAGTTTAATAACTATAAAATTGTTTGTATGGGGGTTAGACAATTTGAAAAAATCAATAAAAAAACTTGGAAAAGTTAACATTTTTCTAGGGCTTCTAGCCTAGACAGCGCCGCCTGCTGAATCGAGCGTTAGGAGGTGCGCGGCGCATGAGAATCAAAGAAACATGGTGCTTTCCAAAATTCTAGGCTACACCATCATGATTCGTTTGTGCGTATGTGCAAATAGGCTCACAATATGTGCGCATGGTTACCATTACTACGTACGCGTACATAACCTATAATGCAAAGTTGTTACATTCATTTCTTTTGTATCGTAATCGTTCAGAAAACCTAAAACAAATGTTATCTTTTCTATGCTGTTGTAAGAACAATACCTCAAAAATCGAGGTAAAGTTTTATAACTATACAAATTGGGAAGTACAATTTTAAATAAACAATGAATTAATGCAAAAATTGGACAGTTTGCTAGGCCTCTCCTCCTCCTCCTAGATAAGCGCGCCTGCTAAATTGCTGCTGGTGCGCGCGCGAGGATGGAAGAAACACACAAGGCCGGCCAGCATCGGCGGAGCTAGAGGAGGAGAGCCTGTTTTTAGTGTGTATAATAATATGGCTACACCATCATGATTTGGTATGTGCGCATATGCAAATAGTCTCACAATTGTGCGCATGGTAACCATTAACTACGTACGCGTACTACAAAAATAATAAAATACAAAGTTACATACGGTTTCTTTAACATAAATCGTACTAAAATAAAAATGTTATCTACTCTATGCTGTTGCAAAAGCAATTCCTCTAGAGTCCAGGTAAAGTTTGATTTTATTCAATTTTAGCTAGGAGCCTAGGGGCTAGACTAGGCTAGTTAGTTAGTTGCATGCAGGAGACTAGGCCTGCTGGAAAAACGAGCGTTTGTACGTATACCTTTGGTGTGTGTGCGCGCACGCACGTCTCGTGAGGAGGAGGATCGAAAAAAGGTACGTTCAATGAGAGCTAGTTGGCGCATCAAAAGTACACATCCAAAGTATCTATAGGCCTAGCCAGGCTAACTTTGGGCATTTAATTATTAGAGAAAGAGAAATTTTAATTAGGCCCTACGCCTATACCAGGCCTAACTAGCTACTAGGCCTCTAGCCTAGTAATAATGTATAATATAAATTGTTTTATTTCTTTTTATCAAATGAAAAATAAATGGCTAGGCCTAGCCTAGTACTAAGTAGGGCCCTAGGCCTAGCCTAGGGCCTAGGCCCTAGTAGTAGGCCTCTAGGCCTCCCTAGCTGTGTGCTCTCTAATAATTACCAATCCAATCCAACAACAGTGTATATGGTTTATTATTAGTTTTAGGTATCTAAGAAAAGATTTCATTCAGACTTAAAAAGTATATTTTTTTTAATTATTAATATATAGCCTAGGCTAGCCTAGCCTACTAGCTAGGGGGTAGGCTAGGCTAGGGGCCTATAAATAGGCCTATTATAAATTTTTAAATGATATTTTTTAAAATTTTATTTTTTTATGTCTGTTTAATATATCTTATTATTTGTCTATACTTCTTGTCTTCCACAAGCATTCTGCTTTTTTTTATGTTATCGGTTTTTATCTCTTTTTTGAATGTCACTTTGAATTGAATAGAATAGTCTACCTACATAGTTAGTTAATTAGTTTTCTGTGCTAATGTATTGTATATTCTTGTATTTAATATTCAGCCTTTCTTTAGATGCCTATTTTTTATCCAAGGGATAAGCAGAATTATTGGTAAATAAAATATGTGAATAATTTTATGTCACTGTGTGTTTATTTGTTTGTATCCTCATTTAATATATTTGTATTTCTGTATTTTCCCTTTTTATAAAACTTTGTAACAATTTAAATGATTTATTAATACAATGATTTAATTTAATATTTTATAATTTTATTTTCTAGTTAATGTTAGATATTATTTAAAATATGAATATTTTATATTCTATTAATTAAATATGAACTTGAACTTTATTTCAAAAAATAATTACTTAATTAAAAATAATTGTATAGCTCATATTCATAATTTAAAATTGTAATACTTATAGGCCTATACCTATATTGATTTATCTAAAATTATAATAATTAATATTACGTTTTTATTTAACTTTCCTCAAGAAATGGAAATTAAAATTTTACTATAGATCATTGTTATTTTATACTAGGCCTATATTATAATGTATTGATTACATTTTCCAATCATTAGGGGTTATTAAATATTAATTAAATTAATAACTGAAAAATTTAATAATTACATGTAATTTTAATTTTAATCAATTTTTAAATTTATTTTTTAAACAATTCAAATAAAGATAATACATTTCTTTTTATTTAAAATGTGTTATTAAATTATTTTTGTTATTGTTATTAACCGTAATATTAAATAATATATATTATATATTTATTGTTATTAAAGTTTTCAATTATTGACTGATTTGCTTTAAATGATTGTTAATGTTACTAATAATAACTAACATTTAACAATAACATTTGAAATACTTAATGTTGATTTTTTTTAATAATTTGTGATTCATCAAAGTTGTTCATAGTTTGTTTTATTGTTTGTGTTATTTTTTTGAAAAAGTTACTATCAATTAAAACATAATAGTATAAACACAAACATACAGGGGTGAAATAATGACCGGAATTATTTGGTTTCACAAAAAGTCACAAAAAGACTTTAAAGATGTCCCCAAAACATAAAAAATTAAAATTAGTGAAAAGTGAATAACCATTATATGACAAAGAATTGTATAAAAACAAATTTTTTCGGGGGACAATCTTTCAATTTAGTATTATTTGAGGGGTTTCAACTTGCATGGATATATTTGTTTGAGATAAAAATATAACTTTGCACTGACTAAAATTATTTTAAAATGTCAATGATCGTAATTTAATTTTTCTGTCTATCGAAAGACCTGTTTACATTTTATAAAGATAAATTATAATTTTATTCAAACAACAAAATGTGATGTTAAGAAATGATTGCAATACTAATAGTTTTTATTGCTGTTTAGGTATTAGATACCATTGGACCGGCTGCCGCAGCTAATGCTGCCGCCGCTGATGCTGCTGCTGCTACATCAGCAGCGACCACTGATGACCCCACATTATCAGAAAACCAGCATGTATTCCTTTCGTGGATAAGGAGTAGGCGGAGGAGAAGAATTAGAGAGAGTAGCTTTGTGAGTTTTGTGTGGTTATGTATCCAGCCTCTCACCGTTGAGATCTATGGTTCTTTTTTTTTTTTATTACTATTTTGTAATTATTATTAATTATTATTATTTATTATTCATGACCACATATCTGTGGTTTCAATTTGGTAAAGGTCTGGCAATAACTTTATGAGTAATCCTGCTAACTAATGAAAAAATATAGAAACACACTCAATTGACTACATAACCTCTCGCCATTCTGGCGGAGGTAATTACAGACAGATAATAAAAAGGGTTAGTAGTAATTAGTAAGTAAGTAGAATAGTAATTTTGTATTATGATATTGTAACAATTGACTGATTGATTTATTTATAGCCTATTGATGACATCAAAGAGGAACCTACCATCAAACCAACTTTCAACACTCCCACAGTGGATCCAAGTGGGCGCCCTTCGCCCACTTTCTCAACCACAACATACGTTGTATCCACTGTTGGAAGTGTTGAGAGTATACAAGTTGAGGAGAAAGGTATAATGCAAAAAGCTAACTCAACAATGATTTACCCATCATAGTATGATAAACAAAATATTCAAGTAAAAAGTATATTATAACACAATTAAGCTAACGATAACAGTAAATAATAAGTTAATAAGCTACTAAGAAACTGAGCAAAATAACATGTTGTGTGTAATACACATAATGGAATACACAATTAAATTAATTTCTTTAAATTAATCAAAATTAATGAAAAATAAAATTAAAAATATTCAAATGTATAAATAAAAGACAAAATAAATAAAATTAATTAAAGGATACTTGAAAAAACAATCCAAAATTTAAAAAATAGAAATCAATCAATTTATAACACAACAGCATTGACCTAATTTAAAAGAGCATACATACTGGGCAAAAAATAAATCAAAAATTATTTTCAAAAAATAATAGTTATAATTAGAAATGAATAATATTATTTTATCATTAATTTTTAGATAGAACCTCTCCAGCACAACCCACCACACCCGAACCTCCTACCAGCGAAGTTGAACCAAGTGCCTCCCCAGTGGTAGATCGGGATTCCCCAAGTGGTTCGATCGAAAAGTGTGAATTTCCACCAGAGACTAAGGCTGCTTTTCCCGATGTGCCCACTGAGAAAAGCTGGATCGACGTCCTTAAAGAACGTTTCAACTTAAGGAAGATGTTTCTCAGACTAAGACGCCGATCCGGAAGGTCATCCGGTAGTGCATCTGTAAGTATCTTTTGTGGTGTTTGTTGGTGGTGGATTTGGTTGAATGTAAAAGAAAAAAAAAGTACAATATGGACATAGGTGTATAACTTTGGTTGTAATTATAAATACATATAATATTATATTACATATAGGATGGTTGGTTTTGGTGAAATTGTTTTTTTTTCTATACAAATGTATTATGGCTATGTATAATAGATTTTAACATTCATTTTATTATAATTTCTATAAAAAAAAAAATTAATACACTAGAGTACTTTATATCAAGAGTACTTTTAAAAAAAAGAAAATTATTAGATAATTTTAATTTGTTTTACAGCCCTCCTTCGAAGATGAGCCCAAAGAACCGGATGACTTGCCCGGTGATTTTGAACATGATTACAACTCCAACTTAAACGTAATCCATATTTCGTCGGGCATCATTCCAGACGAGGATGTAATCCTCCCTGGAATGGTCATGCCCTATTAAGTGTAAGGTAAGCAGTCGTTTAAACCACATCCTTCATTGTTGTTCTAACTAACATCAGTTTTTTTTTTATAGCAAAGCACTAAATTGTCAAAAATTAGCAAATCATCCATTCCTGGATACGCCTCTAACCGTTGCTTAATAGTTATGATTAAGTATGAAATTATAATTAGTTTAGTTTTTGTTTCCAAACTGTTGTAAAGATAATACAGCATGGTTCTTTTTAAAATGATTTGCTAATGGTTTTCTCGCCACCACTATCTTCAAGATATAATTGATTCGAAAAAAAGCCATTTAAATAATATGATTGCAATACGAGATGTACTATCACCAAAAATTAATCTAAATATATTAATAAAGCTATTAAAAATAGTTTACAGCCTAAAGCTTTTCAAAATAGTTTACAGCCTATATTTACTATGTTTCTTCTTTTTTTTTTCAGGAATTGTTTTGGTGTAGCTCAATGGCGGTAAGTTTGTAGGGGAGAGGAGTGTGTTTTTCTTATGGTAGGTGGATGGCGAAACCTGTCTATGACTCTTTCTTTCAAATCTCTTTACATATCTCTTGAGTTGTTGTGAAGTTATGAGCATGGGTTGTGTTATTTGTTTTGTGGTATGACTGATCGGTTATTTTGTTTGTTTTTTTTTACAGTAACGTTTTGGAGAGTTTTAATTGTTTACTTACAGTATTTTGCCAAACATAGAGGTTTATTATCATTGTTGTAGCTAAATTACATTTTTAATTTCACTGAATATAGAAGTACTGCAAAAACATAAAACAGTATTTTAATGATTACTAGTATAAGTATATTTATAATGGTTGCATTTTTATAACTAAATTGATGTTTGACAAGATACATTTTGGCAACGATAAACCTATACAGCTTCTCTGTTAATTTAATGTACAGGCACTATTTGGTACAGGTAAAGAATAACACACTGTTATTTGTAATTGTCTACAATGGACAATTTGCAAACTATTGTTTTCTATAGGATGTATTTTTCCACAAATTACTGACTATAGTTCAAAGGTCAATGGGGTTGTCAATGTGCATGCCTATATTTATCCGAGTGGCGCATGATGCGCTTGCGTTCCGAGTGCGTATGTCTACGCTTATCAATGTTCAAATGAGCTCGTTTGCTGTGTTGTGGTCGGTTAGAGAAGTCTTCGTTTTGAATCTCATGGATTTGTTCGGCTCGTGAGATGCATTCGTAAAGCCTGCAAGTGTTGCCTATGTTATGTAAGTAGCATTTGTCGGTAAAAAAATGCTGCAACTCGTGCCCGATATTGATTCATTTTGTCTTTGACTTGCGCTTACTCCTGCATGGTAATTTCACCTTATGTGTTCTCTGATTGGTTAAATATTTTGAACAATTATCAATTGTGATGTAATCTTAATATTCTCTCATTGATGTATGAGTGAAAGGTACAACAGGTAAACAAATACTAAGAAAAAGTGAATGATTTTTAACCTAAAAAAGTAGAAAGTTTATCAGGACATACAATAGTGTACACGCTCAAATAGCCTACCTGGTAAAATTTCCACTTTAGAATAATGGCCCAATTAAATATTGTCTTGTCCCATTATTAGATGACGCGTTTTATGTTTGCACCCTGGTCGGTATTTGAGAGAGTGCATTTTTCCTTATATGTCAAAAAAACTAGGTTCACTAATACTGTAAAAAAAAATAATAAAAGACATAAATATCCTATTTAGATTATTATTACAATAAACAAATATTAGATCAATATTATTTTTTTCCATAAAGAATTTGATTGGTTCGTTTACGTTATGCTTACACACTAAAATATGTAATTAAAATAAACTCTTACAAAATAAATTTAAATTAAACTTTTGACGTTGAATAATGCATATCTAGATATAATATTAGATATCTCATAATTATCTCTATAAAAAAAATTGATATGATTAAGATTTTAAAGTATACACCTTGTTATAAGAAAGACATTTTTAGTAATAACACATTTTAGTGGCAAAATCAACACAGTTATGTGCTCAACCTGGTGGTGGATCCAAACCAGACAGCTATGTGTTATCACAGGCTAGACCCAGGATCCACAGAGCTTAGGAGCCTCAGCATGAGCAGCCCCAATGCAACTACCCTTAGTAATGCCCTTCCCCCCTGTGTTACACCACTGAACCAAGCTATACTAGGAGTTTATCAGTATTTTACTTTTTAGGCAATGAGGCAAAATGAAGGAACACAACCACAACAGCAGCTCTTTCCTGTTTTTTAACAGGTCTATGGCAACATATTCAGTTATTGTTTTTAGCTTGTCTCACTCTTCTATAGCTAGTTTCCATTTACCATTCATTGTACATGAGAAACAATGCTCTCTATAGCTAGAATTTCAATCCCTGCCACTGTGAACTTTGCTATATACTTTAGCTTTCACACCAGTCCCATCTACGTTAATTGTGTTATAATATACAGAATACTTTTTACTTGAATATTACTCAGTGTTGAGTTAGCTTTTTTGCATTATACCTTTCTTCTCACCTTGTACATTCTCAACACTTTCGACAGTGGATACAACGTATGTCGTAGTTGAGAAAGTGGGTGATGGCCGTCCAATTGGTTCAACTGTGGGAGTGTTGAAAGTAGGTTTGATGGTAGGTTCCTCTTTGATGTCATCAATAGGCTATAAATAAATCAGTCAATTGTTACAATATAAGTTTCCTGGACTTTCTGCATTCTCACTCCTGAGAAAGAATGCAGGTACAGTGGTAATTAAATCTAACTGATAATTTTTGGTTTCACCACCAATCAAGAACTACTTTTTAAAATGCTTTAGGTTGCCTTCACTATTGCTTGAAAACAGTTATGTTTTAATGTGAATCTGTACATTTGTTATTAATCATATATAAAATAACACATCTTTAGGTTCTTAAATAATATTTTTACATTGTAGCACCTCTTAAACCAATGCAATCTAACAACAGGACACTGAGCTCACCTTGCCAAGATAGGAACTCATAAAATCATTCATTCATCAGTCATTTGATCTTAGTTTTGACTTAATATTAGTAAAAAGATAAATATTTTACTTGAGCCCGATTCAGGCCCGATTTCAGGTACAGACAAACATTGAAAAGCCTCAGAATAACTACAGACTTGGGGCAAGTCTACATGTTGTTTAGCCTGTCAAACTTTCTACCCACTGGCGGTTAATAATCATAAACATTTTCAAATGGTTTGTTCCCTTGTCACTTCCCATTCAAGCTGTTCTCTAACATCAATGCGAGAAAAGCGAGTTCATTGGTTAATAGTTCAAATATTAGACCAATCGGATTGCAAATAGGGTGTTACTGCAATGCACTGTAGGTAAAAGTTGATGGTTAAATATTTCAATATCGGGCTTTAGTTGTGGTGTTTTTTCGATGTATCTTGGGGTCGGGTGAATTCCAAAATGAGGTTTGAAGCGGAGGAGTCTCTGGCTGTCCATGGCATGGCATATACAGACTCATTGGGCATTGAATAGCGATTGATGTGCACATTCGGAATGCAGTCGGATCATTGGTTACTCGGTTTTATGTGGGCATGCACATTGAGAACTCTATTGGCAATATTGATACAGTGTGTATCCATGGTCTTTTGAAGAAGGCTAACTAGGTATGCTTCGTGGTCGCACACATCTACAACGTTGTGTTGCCAATAGCACTCTATATCATGTATAGTAGAAAACTAGTTATATATTTCTGTACCAATATAAAGCGTCTGAAAAGGTAAAAAATTTAATTTACCAAAAAGAAACACCTTGATTGCAATCAACATCTTGCATTCAAATGTAATTGGTTGCCATTTTGGTTTTAAAAAGTTGCAGTTAACTAACATCATTTAGGAAATAAAATGCACCATGATAACAATACATAAAGACCATTATTAACATCCGACAATGGTTTAGCAACTGTTAAAACACTGTTGCAAAAACATCAGCAAAAAAAAAACAGTGCTCTATTAGTAGTCTGTTACAGCATTGCTTTACAAATACCAAAGCATTTAGCAAAATGATGAACAGACCTTATGACTTTATACCGTTTTCATCAAGAGTATTGGGTGATTTTTTTGCCATCGATTTTAACTTTTACAACCTGAATTAAGTAAATATCATTAAGCCGACCTGTCTGCTGCATTCATTTACTGTGATTTTATGCAAATTTCTGACCAGCTTCGTCTTGAGTTTGAACGGAGTGCGTTTGATTGAGAAGTTGTCAGTCTAGACTGAAGCCTGCCAAAGATTACATAACGAGTCAAACCTACTGCTTGCCGCCACGAGCATACTATTTTAGCTACACCACCGAACATTGAATAAACTTTGATATACATATATATGATATATTTTTAGTGTTTTATTTGTGTCGCGTTTTTATAACATGTTTGCCAGGTCTTTGGATTGTCCCGCTGATTCTTTTGTTGAATAGGTCATTTTAACATTATACTAATGTCACCAAAAATTTGAATTATAAAAAATGTTTATCTGTTAAAGCAATAATAATTGAAACAAAAAATCAAATCAATTGGAAACCAATTGTCTGGAAGGCAACGGTTTTCTGGTTTAGTTTATTTTGTCTTTTTAAAGCGAAATCGTTATTTTTGTTGTTTTCCCCTACGAAAATGAATAGGCCTATTACAACCGCTAATGTAGAAAACGCCAGCTAATGTAGAAAATATTATATATTTGTCTAAAATCATGTGCAAATGAATCTCTTTACAATTAGAGCTATCAGTCTATATCCACCTCTCGTAAGCGACCGACTATTAAAAAGAGGACATTTCGTAAGTGACCACCTCCCAAAAAACAGACCGTACATCATATGCAACCACCCTCGTCAGCGACAACCTCTGTTGAACGACCACCATCTCTGTTAAGGGACCGCTTCTCATAATCGATAACCTTTCTTAAGACCACACCTCTCGTAAGTGTCCACCTCTTTTAAAGGACCACCACCTCTCTCTTTACTTATCAATCAATCTATCCACCTCTCTTAAGCGACCAACTTTCAACAAGCGACCATCTCGTAAGCGATCACCTCCCTAAAAGGACCATACATCGTAAGCAACCACCTCTCTTAAGGGTCCGCTTCTCATAATCGACAACCTCCCGTAATAACGACCACACCTCTCGTAAGTGACCACCTCTATTGAACGACCACCATCTCTCTTAAGGTACCACCATCTCTCTTAAGGGACCGCTTCTTATAATCGACCATCTCGCGTAACAACGACCTCTCGTAAGTGACCACCTCTATTGAATGACCACTCAATAGAGGTGGTCGCTAACGAGGGTGGTTGTATACGATGTATGGTCACTTACGAGATGGCCGCGTTTTGAAAGTCGGTTGTTTACGAGATAGCTAAGTAAAGAGATGCATTTGCAAATATTTGTATAAAATGGTTTGTAAAATATATAATATTTTCTACATTAGCTGGCGATAGTAACTACATTAGCTGGGAGGCAATTTTTGTTACAACATTAGCTGTTGACCGTTCTAATACAGACAGATTCGCCTAGAATTACATGCAGGCAATGGAAAGGTGTACAGAAATCGGTGGAATGTGGTCATTCATAATTATCAATGATGACCAAAAATCTTGCATTTATGAGATCTTTTATAGGGTCTAATTTTAAAATCGTTATCTATTTTATAAGTGAGAGAGTTTGTACGTTTGTTTGTTTGTTCGTTATACAAATTGTTGTTACTGCACGTAACCTTACATATGGGGTATCAAAATGACCGCAATTGTACCGGGAAGTTCTAAACTATTTGAACATCATCCGCCATCTGGGATCCAAGTCAGGGGCCAAAATGTGGTCAGAATTGCCCACTTTTCCCCACTTTCGATGTTTGTTCGTTATACAAATTTCTGTTTCTGCATGTAACGATAGATAAGGGATATCAAAATGATCGCAATTGTACTGGGGAGGTTTAAAACTACATTTTAAAAAGTCCAGGGAATTTGTTGGAAGGGGTTGGGAGATAGGGTGTGGGAGTTGGGGTTAAGGGGATAGTGGGGATTTGCTAAGGCTAGGGGTAGTAGGCTATCAAATTGACCAGAATTGTGGTTGGAAAATGTATTTTAATGATCCCTGGGAAGGGGATGGGAGTTTGGGGTGGGGATGTAGGCCTATCACCATGACCGAAACTTTATTGGGAATGTTTTACACATCACCCAGTATCTGTGGTGTGTTTGGAGGAGCGAACATACTGGCGTAATGAAGTAGCCTATATGATTGAAATTGTACTAGGAAAAGTTACTACATTTGAACTTTCCAGGGGAGAAGTTAAGGTTTGTTGATTGTGGCTGCTGTGATGGTGAGAGAAAAAAAGAAGGCTGGGGGACCGCGGTATCAAAATAAGATATTTTAATCATCAGCCAATATGACACCTATTCATTTACACAATGTACTTAAACCATTATTAGGCCTATCATAGCTATGTATATCCCTCTCAATTTGAAGCTAAAGTTGAATTGAATTTGTCCCGAGGAAAGGACTCGCTCATCTTCTCCTCTTCCTCTTCTTCCATCTGGACACTATTGAGCCAACTTTCAAGTCCTACTAGTTCTTTACGCGTCGTCTGACGGCTCTGAAACATAGCATGCATATACTATAGGGTAATAGGTAAACAAAGCTATAGAGAGACAATTTTCGTACGGATGCAGAATTATGACGTCATAAACACTGTACCAATCGAAAAAATTCGGATTTATAAAGTACTACTAACTCCTCCCTTATTCGTTGTAGTATTGAGCTGGGATTTGGCATGGGTATAAAACAGGGACATGTCCTCAAAGCTATAGAGCTGGATTTTCACGGTGCTGCTCTAGCCCGCTACGTCACAAGAGATGACTCATTTATAAGCTGAAAGCAAGCAGCAGTTAATAGTACTGACGTTTTTGCTAAAATGGAAACTCGACTATAATTTATAGTTCCCAGCTGCTGGATCCAAAAAAGAGAGTCTATTAGGACACGTCATGCTAAAATTACGAATCCCAAAGCATTTCTGGTATTTATGAGTTCCATTTGACCAAAAAATGTAATACTGTAATTCGCTGTCAGATAATCATTTAATTATTATCAAAACAGTCCATTAAAGTTTTTGTTTGTAATAGGATACTTCACACTTGAAGTATCTAGGCGTGATGAAGTGACCCCCAGACTTGACCTTAGCAATAAAATAAACTATAGTGACAGAAATTGAGTCTGTGTTTCATATCAAAGTTATTCACTTCTGTAACAAAAAAATATTATTCATTCACGTATAAAAAGAGAAAAGAAACGTTTAATTATAATCCAAAAACCATTGTCTGACAGACAATTTAAGTATTTTTTGCTTTAAATTACATTTTTTCAGGTAAAATAACTATTATGTGACAATAAAATGACACATTCAAAACAAATTAGAAATAAAAAATATTTTCCAGAGGGACAATATGGAGATTGTAGTTTAATTTTCAAAAACGAATGTTATACTACAAACAACCTGTTAAAATACACACATATATATGTAAAGTTACAAATATGAATATGTTTTTTACGAGAAAAACCTGTAAACAAATTACAGATGAATTTTCTCTTTTTCAGAGTTTATGAGAATATAAATATTTAAGAAGTTATAACCGTCAATTTTAATGTAGGACATCACATTCAATGCGGATAAACGTTATTTATAAACTTGTTTATACACATAATTAGATTTTCTGTATACATCATACAGAAAAAGTGTCTATTCGGAGTGCTAAAGTAGGCCTGTATAAAGTTATAGCCAGCATGTCACAATGTCACGTTCTTTTTCGATCATGTGAATAGGCAATTTCATAATTGCTAGTTCCGGGAAAAAAGTTCAATAACATGCTCAAAGACTACATCGTATCATGTAACAATTTTGGAAAGACAGGAACTTCCTTTTACTACTGTATATAAATTCTTGTTTCATAGTCAGTATTTAATGTAGGGCTACGTTTCAATTACAAAAGAGCGTGATGGAACCAATACAATGCATTCTGTAAGTAATAATTATTTTAACTTCTTTAAATCAAAGCTTTTAACCTTTTAAGACCTTTATCATCATCTCGCACTTTAACTGTACTTCATGATTTCATTCATTGTATTGTTGTGTCAATGCGCCATGAGCATCTAATTTGTGATGGAAACCGGCGCAATATAAGATTTCCTTATTCATATTATGAATATTATTTATCGGTTATCTCCAGTGTTCTTCTGGGTTGTTGGTCATGTCTCAACTGCGATAACACTTTCTTAATAATTATGTGTGCTGTTCCCAAGATGGCCGACATGTGTGCGCTCCCTACGGAGCCGGTACATTTAAATTTTCATGCATGTTTTTGCATTTTTTGAAATTGTTCCGAGAGCGCCAAATACGATTGGAACCACAATAACTTTTGTTCTGTGGATTCTATTGATTTCAAAAACCAGATCTTGGTAATTTTCACTTCTCGACCATTGTTCTGGTGGTAGAACAAGTCTTCTCGGATAATGACTTAAAACTGGAGGTCCAGTGTACACATCTAGCTTGTGTGCACTTTAAAGAACCCAGTAAGTCTTTCAGAAAAGTAGGGGGTTACCCCGGTGTACTGGTCCATTCAGCCCCTGTCGTTGTGGACAGACGAACAGGCGCCGTTTGGTGGCAGCACTTGATACGAAGGGACCCTTAGGTGGAGTAGAGAGTTGTGGTATGTGTTGTCCACACATGTGCGTAATTCAGCCCAGTAGGCTGCGAGTCGCAGGTTATTCCCACATTTACATGTACATTCCTGTGAGTAGTTTCCACATTATTGGCAGACAGGCAATAGGACGAGTTATTTGCCTGGGTGCCCTTTGCAGGATTTTTTTTGGGAATTAATACTGTTCTTCCTTTTACCATCCACTCAGGCACATTTCCTTGGGACATACAGTCATTCAGGTGTAATACAGACACATTTTAAAACCAGTATCCCTGGACATGGTCAGGTTGTTCTAGCTCTTCTTTTCCCTTTCCATCCAGAGTTTGATAAAAACCATTTCTGGTTTGTTCTAAATTGGCGCTTCTGTTTGAACTGTTGACATCTTTCATCATATCTCCTAACCTTAATTCCTCCTGTCTTGATTTTCTGCTTTAATATGTCTGAAACTTGCCTTTCTCTTCGAGGCTGTATTTTCTATTGTTTTCTTTGTGTTTTAATCTCATGTTTCCTTTTCGGATTTCCTCGATCTTGCTGAGATCTTTTCTCCATGATTTAATACTTTGTTTTGTTTGCATTATTATTATTTGTATTATTATTATTATTTGAATTATATTATTGTACAAATATGTCTTTTTTATGTGATTAGTTTGAACAGGTTGAAACAATTTTTTATTCTCAAATTGTCTTGTTTTCAAGTTTGCTTGTTTTAGTAACTTCTTCATCAGCAGACGATCGGTTGATATGGACAGAAGTGGACACAAGGAACCCATCGGTACCGGCTGTAAAAATTGTAACTATGTCTGCAAATCGAAATATGAAGCAGGCACAAAGACAGATGTGGAAAAAACGTTATTTAACATTTATTGTTGAACCAGGGAAGTTTGTTGCTTTAGACACTGACAATACCGATCAGACGGTATTTTTCAGTGCTAGCTTGCGCACGTCGGTATACAAAACAAAATTGATTGCAAATAAGAGTGTTAGTGTAGTAATCGATAAAACCTCCAAAAGTGTTGAAGGAATTGCTGTCGACTGGCTGGCAAAAACTCTGTACATTATTGACCAGACATACAACTGGATTTTTCTAATCAATTATAGGGACAATCGACGTTTATCCTATTCTTTATCACTGTGCTCAAGTATACCAAAATGACTATAGTCGAGAACAGTGTTAAACGGGATCATACATTAATGTTATTTGTTAGGAGGATCAAACACAATTCTTGTTGCCAGATTTAATTGACATTACAGGTATGAAGTCTATCAATATACAGTACCGCTTAATACAATACTTGTTGAGGCCATATCCATCTTTAAAAAAGTCGATTTATATCAATACTCATCAACATACGATATAACGATAGTATTTATTGCAACTTGTCCATGTCATATTCATCTACAAATAAAGTGTCTATTACCGTACTTTTAAAAATATATTTATATCAATACCCATCAACGTATGTACGTGTGCATATTATATATACAAAAATATATACATCAACATAAATGACTATAGTCGAGAACAGTTTTAAACTGCATCGTGTACTTGTGTTATTTGTTGTATATTGTTAAGTTTATCCTATTCTTTATCACAACAACAGAACAGTGTTAAACGGGATCGTACATTGATGTTATTTGTTGTATATTGTTAAGTTTATCCTATTCTTTATCACTGTGCTCAAGTATACCAAAATGACTATAGTTGAGAACAGTGTTAAACGGGATCGCACATTAATGCTATTTGTTGTATATTGTTAAGTTTATCCTATTCTTTATCACTGTGCTCAAGTATACCAAAATGACTATAGTTGAGAACAGTGTTAAACGGGATCGTACATTAATGTTATTTGTTGTATATTGTTAAGTTTATCCTATTCTTTATCACTGTGCTCAAGTATACCAAAATGACTATAGTTGAGAACAGTGTTAAACGGGATCGCACATTAATGTTATTTGTTGTATATTGTTAAGTTTATCCTATTCTTTATCACTGTGCTCAAGTATACCAAAATGACTAGAGTTGAGAACAGTGGTAAACTGGATCGTACATTAATTTTATCCTTTGCTTTACTGTGCTTTGATTTACTGTGCTTTGATTTGGTTGCCCCGCCCCCATATGCTGCCTACTAAATTAGGATTCCCTAGCTTTTCTATAAAAATTGAAGTACACACAATGCACGTTATACGGAAGTCATAGTCTTGTAAAATACAGACACAATAGTTTTTATCGTATTGTTTTCATTTAAATATCACTAAGATTGTCTTAAACTACAAACAACTAAAATTAGTGAAGGTATGCAAGTGTTTCTAAATGTTTACTACTGGTAGTATTAATACAATTTGGATTATATCATTTTCCAGAAAGGTAAATTCAAGGTGTTATCATCGATTTTGTGTGATTTTGGTCGGATTTTGTGTACACTACCATTTCGTAGGGTCTTCGCTTTCGAGGTCTTCGGTCTTCGATCTTCGCTTTCGAGGTCTTCGCTTTCGACACACCCACTTAAACGATCCACCCCGCCGTCAAACCTGGTTACGGCCCTGGTACGAGTTGGTGTGGGTACGAGTTGGTTGAGGTACGAGTTTGCCAAGTTGGGAATAGGTACGAGTTATTTTGAGTACGAGTTGACCACTTCTAAATGCTAAGCCTACATTTTAAAAGGTGTATACTGTATTTCTTTATGATTTAAGTCGTAGGCCGCTACTACAAGTTACAATAATTATTAGTTATCCGCTTGGTAGAGCGGATAACTCCTTGTTACTGTATGGGATCAATATTTTTGGTTATCCGCAACTTAGTTGCAGGATAACCCTTGTGATTGTAAATATCTTTTTCTTCATCATCTTCTTTGTTGGTTATCCGCAACTTAGTTGCAGGATAACCCATGTGATTGTAAATATCTTTTTTTTTCATCATCTTTGTTCTTCTTTCTTTCCCGGAATTTTGTTGCACGCATATCTCTCACCCTTGTCAACATAAGATTGTATAACTTTGTCATAAGATTGATCTGTAGCTGTAGATGTGCAGGAAACTTTGTTATATGACGTTAGAGTCGCGTAGCGCAAGTTACGCGCGATTTTATGAATTTCAATGTTTGGTCATAGATTATAAACCAAAAGTCATTTTGTATTGACACTTGGTGAAAATTTAAGTCATATCAAGGGCAAACTTTCTATGGATTAAAAATGGCATGTTTTACAAGAAGTTACGCGCGCACGCGCATTTAAAGTTTCAAAATGCGAAAAAATAATTTCTAATCAACTTTCTGCGCTGATCATGACATTTTAAGCATGTCAAAAATTCCTGTGCGCGCGAAAAATTTTACGCGTAAGGTGCGCACGGAGCATGAAAATCATGTGTTTTTTTCTTGAATTGTGATTTTCTAGCCTTTCCTAGTCATTTAAAAAAAGATTGACATCATTTCAAATTAAAATGACGTCATACGAACACGTTGATTTATACCATTTGCGCGCGTTTTAGTTGCAAAAGTGACAAAATATTGTCAAAATTTTGCCTATTTTTAATCTATTATAGCTCCTCAGGATCATCCACGACCCCCAATTTTTTTAATTTAATATGTAAGCAGATATGTTGTAGATATAAATTCATGCAGAATCTTTACCACTCGGATGTTATGACGTCATCGTATGGCCACACGAATGTAAAATATAGATTTTTTTACTCTTTCGTTATTGCTCATCACATTAAATAGAGCGCATCTCGCTTATACGTATTCCATTTCCTCAGATATTTTAATACTGTCTACGTCAATCAACTATCTTTCGCATGAATTAAAAATATTTTAATTTTTATGACGTCATCGTGCCTAAAAATGTAAATAACGTGGGTCACCTATTTTCATCTTTACAGTAAATTTCAATCTGTTATAGCTCGTCAGAATAAAAAGTGATAATCATGATTAAAATGTTTTCTGGAAGCTATTGGATTGTAGATACGAATTCATGTAAATATTTTGCCAATCAGATGTTGTGACGTCATCATATGGCCAGTTGAATTAAAAAAGTCACATTTACATCTCTTGCGTAAAAGTTCATTGCGTTTAAACGAGAGCGCATCTCACTTTTACGTGCCCAAAATTTTTCAAATTTGTATTAATGTAATTAATTAGATAATTATCTTCTAAAATTGTTATTTTATATGTCAATTTGATGACGTCATCATGTTAATAATTGCATTTAAAAGATGGGTCTCGTAATTTCGTCTATGCTATACTGTATATAACATATACAGTTTATTCTGTAAAATACTGTAATATGCTGTATGCTACATAATAGGTACAATTCAGCACTGTAAACATATTTATTTCATGTCATAGGATGGCATAATAATTGTCGAGGTTCATATAGTTAAGTATGTGCATGTTGCGTTTGCGCGGATAACCCGAACTCGTCAAAGTGACGAGTTCAAATCTAGTTGGTTATCCGCAACTTAGTTGCAGGATAACCCATGTGATTGTAAATATCTTTTTTTTTCATCATCTTTGTTCTTCTTTCTTTCCCGGAATTTTGTTGCACGCATATCTCTCACCCTTGTCAACATAAGATTGTATAACTTTGTCATAAGATTGATCTGTAGCTGTAGATGTGCAGGAAACTTCGTTATATGACGTTAGAGTCGCGTAGCGTAAGTTACGCGCGATTTTATGAATTTCAATGTTTGGTCATAGATTATAAACCAAAAGTCATTTTGTATTGACACTTAGTGAAAATTTAAGTCATATCAAGGGCAAACTTTCTATGGATTAAAAATGACATGTTTCACAAGAAGTTACGCGCGCACGCGCATTTAAAATTTAAAAATGCGCAAAATTAATTTCTAATCAACTTTCTACGCTGATCATGACATTTTAAACATGTCAAAAATTCTCACGCGCGCGAAAAAAATTACGCGTAAGGTGCGCACGGAGCATGAAAATCATGTGTTTTTTTCTTGAATTATGATTTTACAGCCTTTCTTAGTCATTTTAAAAAAGATTTACATCATTTCAAATTAAAATGACGTCATACGAACATGTTGATTTAGACCATTTGCGCGCATTTTAGTTGCAAAAGTGACAACAAATTGTCAAAATTAAGCCTATTTTTATTCTATTATAGCTCCTCAGGATCATCCACGACCCCCAATTTTTTTAATTTAATATGTAAGCAGATATGTTGTAGATATGAATTCATGCAGAACCTTTACCACTCGGATGTTATGACGTCATCGTATGGCCACACGAATGTAAAATATAGGATTTTTTACTCTTTCGTTATTGCTCATCAAATTCAACAAAGCGCTTCTAGGTTATACGTATTCCATTTCCCCCGAAATTTTAATATTGTCTACGTTAATCAACTATCTTTCGCATGAATTAAAAATATTTTAATTTTTATGACGTCATCATGTCTAAAAACGTAAATAACGTGGGTCACTTATTTTCATCTTTACAGTAAATTTCAATCTGTTATAGCTCGTCAGAATAAAAAGTGATAATCATGATTAAAACGTTTTCTGGAAGCTATTGGATTGTAGATACGAATTGATGTGAATATTTTGCCAATCAGATGTTGTGACGTCATCATATGGCCAGTTGAATTCAAAAAGTCATATTTTCATCTCTTGCGTAAAAGTTCATTGCGTTTAAACGAGAGCGCATCTCACTTTTACGTGCCCAAAATTCTTCAAATTTGTTTTAATGTAAATTTTTAGATAATTATCTTCTAAAATTGTTATCTTTATATGTCGATTTGATGACGTCATCGTGTTAAAAATTGGATTTAAAAGATGGGTCTCGTAATTTTGTCTATGCTACACTGTATATAACATATACAGTTTATTCTGTAAAATACTGTAATATGGTGTATGCTACATAATAGGTAGAATTCAGCACTGTAAACATATTTATTTCATGTCATAGGATGGCATAATAATTGTCGAGGTTCATATGGTTAAGTATGTGCATGTTGCGTTTGCGCGGATAACCCGAACTCGTCAAAGTGACGAGTTCAAATCTAGTTATTCTTCTTTCTTTCCCGGATTTTTGTCTACAGCATATCCCCTATTGCTTGTGAACTTAACTTTGTATAACTTGGTAAAAAGATTGACATTGAAGTGTAGATGTGCAGCCAAGCTTTTCGACGATGTCAGAGCCACGTTGCGTAAGTTACGCGCGATTTTGTGAATTTATATAACTGATCATAACTGTAGAACCAACAAATATTCTTTCATGAACCTTAGTGAAAATTTAAGTCATATCAAGGGCAAACTTTCTATGGATTAAAAATGGCATGTTTCACAAGAAGTTACGCGCGCATGCGCATTTAAAATTTCAAAATGCGCAAAATTAATTTCTAATCAACTTTTTACGCTGATCATGACATTTTAAGCATGTCAAAAATTCCCACGCGCGCGAAAAAATGTACGCGTAAGGTGCGCGCGAAGCATGAAAATCATGTTTTTTTCTCTTGAATCATGATTTTACAGCCTTTTCTAGTCATTTTAAAAAAGATTGACATCATTTAAAGTTAAAATGACGTCATACGAACACGTTGATTTAGACAATTTGCGTGCGTTTTAGTTGAAAAAGTTATAAAATATTGTCAAAATGATGCCAATTTTGAATCTATTATAGCTCTTCAGGATCGAAGGTGACCCCCAATTTCTTTAACTTATTATGTTAGAAGATATACTGTAGATATGAATTCATGCAGAATTTTTACCTCTCGGATATTATGACGTCATCGTATGGCCACACGAATGTAAAATATAGGATTTTTTTCTCTTTCGTTATTGCCCATTACATTCAACAGAGCGCATCTCGCTTATACGTATTCCATTTCCCCCAGATTTTAATATTGTCTACGTCAATCAACTGTTTTTCGCATGAGTTAAAAATATTTTAATTTTTATGATGTCATCATGTCTAAAAATGTAAATAACGTGGTTCACTTATTTTCATTTTTACAGTAAATTTTAATCTGTAATAGCTCGTCAGAATAAAAAGTGACGCTCTTGATTAAAACTTATTATAGAAGTTGTTGAATTGTAGATATGAATTCATATTCAAATTTTGTATATCTGATGTCATGACGTCATCATATGACCAGTTGAATTCAAAAAGTCATATTTGCATCTTTGGGTAAAAGTTCATTGCGTTTAAACGAGAGCGCATCTCACTTTTACGTGCCCAAAATTCTTCAAATTTGTATTAATGTAATTATTTAGATAATTATCTTCTGAAATAGTTATCTTTATATGTCAATTTGATGACGTCATCGTGTTAATAATTGGATTTAAAAGATGGGTCTCGTAATTTCGTCTATGCTACACTGTATATAACATATACAGTGTATTCTGTAAATTCTGTAATATGCTGTATGCTACAAAATAGGTACAATTCAGCACTGTAAACATATTTATTTCATGTCATATGATGGCATAATAATTGTCGGCGTTCATATAAAATAAACGTATGTGCATGTTGCGTTTGCGCGGATAACCAGAACTCGTCAAAGTGACGAGTTCAAATCTAGTTGGTTATCCGCAACTTAGTTGCGGATAACCCATGTGATTGTAAATATCTTTTTTTTCATCTTCTTCTTTGTTATTCTTCTTTCTTTCCCGGATTTTTGTGCGTCGCATATCCCCTATTGCTTGTGAATATATCTTTGTATAACTTTGTCATTATATGGACATTTACCTGAAGTTGTGCACCTCCATATTTTTAATGACGTTAGAGTCGCGCAGCGTAAGTTACGCACAATTTTATGAATTTCAATGATTGGTCATAGATTATAAACCAAAAGTCATTTTGTATTGACACTTGGTAGAAATTTAAGTCATATCAAGGGCAAACTTTCTATGGATTAAAAATGACATGTTTCACAAGAAGTTACGCGCGCACGCGCATTTAAAATTTCAAAATGCGCAAAATTAATTTCTAATCAACTTTCTACGCTGATCATGACATTTTGAGCATGTCAAAAATTCCCACGCGCGCGAAAAAATTTACGCGTAAGGTGCGCACGGAGCATGAAAATCATGTGTTTTTTTCTTGAATTATGATTTTACAGCCTTTCTTAGTCATTTTAAAAAAGATTTACATCATTTCAAATTAAAATGACGTCATACGAACACGTTGATTTAGACCATTTGCGCGCGTTTTAGTTGCAAAAGTGACAACATATTGTCAAAATTAAGCCTATTTTTAATCTATTATAGCTCCTCAGGATCATCCACGACCCCCAATTTTTTTAATTTAATATGTAAGCAGATATGTTGTAGATATGAATTCATGCAGAACCTTTACCACTCGGATGTTATGACGTCATCGTATGGCCACACGAATGTAAAATATAGGATTTTTTACTCTTTCCTTATTGCTCATCAAATTCAATAAAGCGCTTCTCGCTTATACGTATTCCATTTCCCCCGAAATTTTAATATTGTCTACGTTAATCAACTATCTTTCGCATGAATTAAAAATACTTTAATTTTTATAACGTCATCATGTCTAAAAACGTAAATAACGTGGGTCACTTATTTTCATCTTTACAGTAAATTTCAATCTGTTATAGCTCGTCAGAATAAAAAGTGATAATCATGATTAAAACGTTTTCTGGAAGCTATTGGATTGTAGATACGAATTGATGTGATTTTTTTGCCAATCAGATATTGTGACGTCATCATATGGCCAGTTGAATTCAAAAAGTCATATTTTCATCTCTTGCGTAAAAGTTCATTGCGTTTAAACGAGAGTGCATCTCACTTTTACGTGCCCAAAATTCTTCAAATTTGTTTTAATGTAATTTTTTAGATAATTATCTTCTAAAATTGTTATCTTTATATGTCAATT
The DNA here is from genome assembly GCF_963402885.1 of Antedon bifida. Taxonomy (NCBI): domain Eukaryota; kingdom Metazoa; phylum Echinodermata; class Crinoidea; order Comatulida; family Antedonidae; genus Antedon; species Antedon bifida. Next base: position 7,681,875 of record NC_136233.1, on the reverse strand, counting down.
TGATGACGTCATCCTGTTAAAAATTGGATTTAAAAGATGGGTCTCGTAATTTTGTCTATGCTACACTGTATATAACATATACAGTTTATTCTGTAAAATACTGTAATATGGTGTATGCTACATAATAGGTACAATTCAGCACTGTAAACATATTTATTTCATGTCATAGGATGGCATAATAATTGTCGAGGTTCATAATAGTTAAGTATGTGCATGTTGCGTTTGCGCGGATAACCCGAACTCGTCAAAGTGACGAGTTCAAATCTAGTTGGTTATCCGCAACTTAGTTGCAGGATAACCCATGTGATTGTAAATATCTTTTTTTTCATCTTCTTCTTTGTTATTCTTCTTTCTTTCCCGGATTTTTGTGCGTCGCATATCCCCTATTGCTTGTGAATATATCTTTTGTATAACTTTGCCATTATATGGACATTTACCTGAAGTTGTGCACCTCCATATTTTTAATGACGTTAGAGTCGCGCAGCGTAAGTTACGCGCGATTTTATGAATTTCAATGATTGATCATAGATTATAAACCAAAAGTCATTTTGTTTTGACACTTAGTGAAAATTTAAGTCATATCAAGGGCAAACTTTCTATGGATTAAAAATGACATGTTTCACAAGAAGTTACGCGCGCACGCGCATTTAAAATTTGAAAATGCGCAAAATTAATTTCTAATCAACTTTCTACGCTGATCATGACAATTTAAACATGTCAAAAATTCCCACGCGCGCGAAAAAAATTATGCGTAAGGTGCGCACGGAGCATGAAAATCATGTGTTTTTTTCTTGAATTATGATTTTACAGCCTTTCTTAGTCATTTTAAAAAAGATTTACATCATTTCAAATTAAAATGACGTCATACGAACACGTTGATTTAGACCATTTGCGCGCGTTTTAGTTGCAAAAGTGACAAAATTTAGTCAAAATTAAGCCTATTTTTAATCTATTATAGCTCCTCAGGATCATCCACGACCCCCAATTTTTTTAATTTAATATGTAAGCAGATATGTTGTAGATATGAATTCATGCAGAACCTTTACCACTCGGATGTTATGACGTCATCGTATGGCCACACGAATGTAAAATATAGGATGTTTTACTCTTTCGTTATTGCTCATCATATTAAATAGAGCGCATCTCACTTTTACGTGCCCAAAATTCTTCAAATTTGATTTAATGTAATTATTTAGATAATTATCTTCTAAAATTGTTATCTTTATATGTCAATTTGATGACGTCATCGTGTTAATAATTGGATTTAAAAGATGGGTCTCATAATTTTGTCTATGCTACACTGTATATAACATATACAGTTTATTCTGTAAAATACTGTAATATGATGTATGCTACATAATAGGTACAATTCAGCACTGTAAACATATTTATTTCATGTCATAGGATGGCATAATAATTGTCGAGGTTCATATGGTTAAGTATGTGCATGTTGCGTTTGCGCGGATAACCCGAACTCGTCAAAGTGACGAGTTCAAATCTAGTTGGTTATCCGCAACTTAGTTGCGGATAACCCATGTGATTGTAAATATCTTTTTTTTCATCTTCTTCTTTGTTATTCTTCTTTCTTTCCCGGATTTTTGTGCGTCGCATATCCCCTATTGCTTGTGAATATATCTTTTGTATAACTTTGTCATTATATGGACATTTACCTGAAGTTGTGCACCTCCATATTTTTAATGACGTTAGAGTCGCGCAGCGTAAGTTACGCGCAATTTTATGAATTTCAATGATTGGTCATAGATTATAAACCAAAAGTCATTTTGTATTGACACTTGGTAAAAATTTAAGTCATATCAAGGGCAAACTTTCTATGGATTAAAAATGACATGTTTCACAAGAAGTTACGCGCGCTCGCGCATTTAAAATTTCAAAATGCGCAAAATTAATTTCTAATCAACTTTCTACGCTGATCATGACATTTTGAGCATGTCAAAAATTCCCACGCGCGCGAAAAAATTTACGCGTAAGGTGCGCACGGAGCATGAAAATCATGTGTTTTTTTCTTGAATTATGATTTTACAGCCTTTCTTAGTCATTTTAAAAAAGATTTACATCATTTCAAATTAAAATGACGTCATACGAACATGTTGATTTAGACCATTTGCGCGCGTTTTTGTTTAAAAAGTTACAAAATATTGTCAAAATAATGCCTATTTTGAATCTATTATAGCTCTTCAGGATCGAAGGTGACCCCCAATTTTTTTAACTTATTATGCAAGAAGATAAATTGTAGAAATGATTTCATGCAGAATTTTCACCTCTCGGATGTTATGACGTCATCGTATGGCCACACGCATGTAAAATATAGGATTTTTGTCTCTTTCGTTATTGCTCATCACATTCAACAGAGCGCATCTCGCTTATACGTATTCCATTTCCCCCGAGATTTTATTATTGTCTACGTCAATCAACTATCTTTCGCATGAGTTAAAAATATTTTAATTTTTATGACGTCATCATGTCTAAAAATGTAAATAACGTAGGGCACTTATTTTTATCATTACAGTAAATTTTAATCTGTTATAGCTCGTCAGAATAAAAAGTGATAATCATGATTAAAACGTTTTCTGGAAGCTATTGGATTTTAGTTACGAATTCATGTGAATATTTTGCCAATTAGATGTTGTGACGTCATCATATGGCCAGTTTAATTCAAAAAGTCATATTTTCATCTCTTGCGTAAAAGTTCATTGCATTTAAACGAGAGCGCATCTCACTTTTACGTGCCCAAAATTCTTCAAATTTGTATTAATGTAATTATTTAGATAATCAGCTTCTAAAATAGTTATGTTTATATGTCAATTTGATGACATCATCGTGTTAATAATTGATCGGATCGGAATGGAATGGATCGGAAAGCTTCCGAAGTTTCTTATACCTACATTATTGGTGGCGCAATATATTGCATTGCATTGCTATTGTTCACTACTGGTATTCGCGGGCGTATTTGCATATCAGGTGAATGATTATATCGAATAGGCTGCGTGAGCGTTGGTTCTGCAGAAGTTGTTTTAGTTGTTGTCTGAGTAAGACATGTTATATACTGTATTTCTTTTAAGTGTGGATTCTCGCCAATACTGTGAGTAGATAATTATTTTCTATACAACCATAATGTTTTACAGTATTACTCCATGTGCATAACCGAGTTAAGTTGTTATCGTTCATTATTTGTAACGACAATGAATTCACTGTTTTTAATTTCTCTTTGATATACAGCTTTGTCTTATTAGATAGCATACATGTTGAAGTTAGTTGTATCACATACCATGTTGAAGTTAGTTGTATCACATACCATGTTGAAGTTAATTGGATAACTTACCAGGTTGATGTGATTAGTAGTATGAAATTGGTGTATTGGATCCAGGTATAAGTTCGTTAAATGTTATATACAGTAATACTAATGTTATATACAGTAATACTAATTGATAATTAGTGAAGTGACCATATTATAGTAAGCTTGCTTGTGATTGTTTTTATTGTTGAATTATATTACACTGCTGGAAAAATAATAATTATGACGTTGTTTTATACAGGGTTTGTTCCTGTTTAGAAAAATAAATGATACAGAGTAAATGCAGCCTCATCTTGCGTATTGTTTTGTTGCATGGGATACATGGCTTCACAAACCAAACCTTAATGGTCTAAACCTAGCAAATCAATATTAAGGATTCCCGAACCACGACAAATTGGCGTCACGGACAGGATGGATGCAACGTTTCAAGCGTTCCTGAAGGAGGATTGCATTGTGTATTTTCAACAATTGTTTTACCAAACCCTGGATCGTGCATAAGACAAGGAGTATTGGACAGATAAGATTTATGAACTTAATTTAATTTTAGAACGGAAAGTGTATGGTTTTATATATATTACAGAATCTTTGTTCCGATGGACATGGCAGCCAGTGTGTTGTTATTTAAGATGATGTTGTGAATTGATGCTTATACTTACCTTATATGAAATATTGTTACTTTTGCATTACACTTACGATACTTATTTTTTGTATTGAAACTCTGTTTATTGTAGTAGTGTTTAAAGTATTTGTAGTTACTATAATATTGTCACAAATTCACCTTCTGCAATGTCGCTAGGCGAATCTAAATCTGAAGCAGCTGCAAGCGGCGATGGCGTTAATGATATGATTGCGGCATTAACTAATGTTTTAAAAGGCGTTTCGGTTCAGAAAGCTCCTCCGATTAAGTTAGTAAAATTTAAGGGTGTTCCAAGATCTCCTGGGGACCTTACGTTAAAAGAATGGCTTGAAGATTTTCGAATTTATTGTGATCATTATTCGTTGGGCGATGATGATCGATACGATACCCTGATTAGTCATCTTGGTGGCTGTGCGAAGGATGAGGTTAAATGCAGTATGAGCATGTGTGAAAATGGGAAGAATGTGAAAGCGGCTATAAGAATTTTAGAACTCGCTTTTAAATCGGAGGATTCTGTTGCATCATATAGTTCAGCATTCTATTCTAGGCAATTGTTACCGGGTGAAACCTTGGCTGAATATAGCCTTTCTTTAATGAAATTGTACTCCCAACTTGTCGAAGCGTCTCGCCCCTCTGAGCAATCCGCTTTGAGACATCTTCAAGATACTACTTTAAAGCAGCGTTTAGTGGACGGTGTTCGTGATCCTACAGTTAAGCGTGAATTACGTCGCATTGAGCTAGCTTTTAGAGGAAAATCTTTTTTTGATATGCGCGAAGAAGTTCTTGAGTTGTATAAAATTGATATTGTTAGGTCAAATCCGCGTGCACATGGCGTAGAATGTAATGAACGGCCCTCAGAACTATCAGAAGTAAAGCGAGAATTGCAAGCATTAAAGAAACAAATTAGCGAAATTCAGCGTTCCCAATTTATATCTAGTCCACCTAAGTTTAATCAAAATTCTACAGGTCCTTTGAAATGTTACAATTGCGGTAAAAATGGTCATACCAAATCTGATTGTGAAATACCTTCTGGGTTGTGTTGGTTTTGTAGAGGAAGAGGTCATTATTCATATGCATGTCCACATAAGAATCGTAGTAGTAATTCTAATACTCCGGGTATCCAACGTAGTGCTTCAGATACGCCTACTCAAGATATAATTAATACTGTTTCTAAGTCACAAGCCAATCATCCAATTCCAACTGGTAGTGTTGAACGTGAAGTTCATATCCCTGTTGTTGCCACGGACAATAATGGAAATATGTCTAACGCCCAATCCTTGAAATGTTCCGATGCTGTTTTAGTAGATAAATTAGTAGCCAGAAGTCCATGTACTATCGTTAGAATAGGCTCAACTGAGTTAGGTTGTATCTTGGATACAGGGGCTGAAGCTTCAATAATTCCGTCATCGGTCTATAATAAGCAGTTAAAGTCAATTGTTGGAGAGCTGGGATCTGTTAATGGACTTTTCATGAATGTTATCGGTGTTTGTGGGGTGGAGGTTCCAATCGAAGGATATGTAGAAATTCCCATTGTTATAGGTGAACAAAAGTTAACTGGTAGCTTTTTGGTAGTTTCAGATGCTGTCACTGTAACTAATCATAGTAATGAATATCCTGTTTTGATTGGGTGTAACATTTTACGCGAATTACAAGGTTTCCATCTATTACGTGATCTTTCACAGGTAACAGCTACACATGTTGATGCTCCATGGAATAGAAAGGCTGAAATTCTTTTGCAAGTAGATGAGGATGAATCAAGTATCTTAGTTTCTTTGCAACATTCTGACGTGACTGTTCCTTGTGATTCACATTCAGACATTGTTGACGGTAGTGTAAAATCTGATATTGATGATTGTAAATTTAGTGACCACACCCAAAGTCGACTTGTATCCGTCGGTTCTGTGCGTAAGTTATATGACATTAATCACTCTTATTCTAATTCTTTTTGTGGTACCGAGTTAAATTCTGAGAGCCAGCAGTTACCGCCTGGGGTAATTATCAACGGTAACCTTGATTGTGTGGAAACTCAACTAGTGACTAACCTATTGTCCAAATATAATCATGTTTTTTCTCATAGTGCTTTTGATGTTGGAAAGTGTGATGTTATTCCTCATGTTATCAATTTAAAAGATGAAACTCCAATTAGACTACCATATCGTCGTATTCCTCCTCATTCTATATCAAGTGTTAAGTCTATGTTACAAGAAATGTTAGACCAGGGAATAATTAGGCCGTCCAAGAGCGAATTTGCAAGTCCCATTGTGTTGGTCAAAAAGAAAGACGGGTCTTTGCGCATGTGCGTTGATTATAGGAAGTTGAATTTCCAAACGTTGAAAGATTCATTTCCCCTACCACGCATTGATGAGGTTTTAGAAGTACTCACTGGGTCTTGTTATTTTTCTACCTTAGATTTATCTCATGGATTTTTCCAAATTATAATGGCAGACGAATCCATTAATAAAACTGCATTTAGGGTTCCTTGGGGACTGTATGAATTTGTTCGTATGCCGCAGGGTCTGTCTAATAGCCCGGGAACATTTCAACGTGTAATGGAATATGTATTAGGCGACATGAATTTGACTCAGATTGTGTTGTACTTGGATGACATTTTGATATTTTCTTCTTCGTTTAAACAACATTTATCTAGATTAGAAAATGTGTTGTCTAGATTGTATAAGTATGGGTTAAAGGTTAAGGGCAAGAAGTGCGATTTCTTTAAGACGGAGGTAACCTATTTGGGTCATGTTATTTCATCTGCTGGAGTTGCTGTAGACTATGGGAAAATAGAAAAGATACTGACCTGGCCAACGCCAAAAAGCATTACTGAACTTAAATCATTTCTGGGACTCTCTTCATACTATCGAAAGTTTATTTGTAATTATGCCAAAATTGCTGCGCCTTTGCATTTGGTAACCCGGTTGTCTGACACACAAGCGGGGAAGGCCCACAGGTTTCGTTGGACTGAAATTGAAGAAGCTGCATTTGTTGAATTAAAAAATGCTTTAACTAAACCCCCAGTTCTTGTATATCCCAAATTTGATGAACCATTTGTTATTGAAGTAGATGCCAGTTTGAAAGGTTTAGGTGCTTGCTTGTTGCAGGACTCTAATGGTTCTCTTCATCCAATTGCTTATGCAAGTAGAAGTCTTCGTGGTGCTGAATGCCGATACCCTGATTTATCGAGTTTTAAGTTGGAGTTGTTGGGGCTAAAATGGGCAGTGGTGGATAAATTCGCTTCTTACATTCAGGGTTCAAAGGTTACCATTTTTACTGATCATAATCCTTTAGCGCATTTAAAAACTGCAAAGCTTGGCGCTACAGAAATGAGATGGGTCTCTCAGTTAGCTATGTTCGATATTGAAATCAAATATAAGCCAGGTTCTAGCAACAAATGTGCCGATACTTTAAGTCGTCGTCCGATTAGCGTGTGTACAGATTTTAAGTCAGATCTAGGAGTTATCGCTTCATGTCTTAATATATATGTTGATTCTCATCCCTCAATTAATAAGTGTAAACCATGTATTGAAATTGATCAATCATCACGTAGTATTAACAAGGCATTGTCTATTTTTCCTTCTTACTCTCATGAGCAGTTGGCAGAATGTCAGAAGAAAGATAGGGAATTGGGAGAAATCTGGAAATTATGGATGGAAAAATGGTGTCCTGGTGACCGCTACAATACAGATAATTCTAGAATGTTGGGCTGGTTGAGACAGTGGACAAGTTATAGAGAGATTTGTGGAGTTCTGTATAGAGAGATCAATGAAGATATCCATGGTAAAATTCATCAATTGTTAGTGCCTACTAATTTGCGCAATCTTTTTATAGATTTATGTCATGATAAATGGGCTCATCAAGGAGTTCAACGGACTATACAACTTCTAAAGCGTCGATGTTTCTGGCCAGGTATGAACGGTGATGTACGTACGCATATTTCCAAGTGTTTTAGTTGTGTATCTAGTAAAGTCCCTACACCAACGGTCAAACCCCCTCTTCGTCATATTCTAGCCTTTCGTCCCGAAGAGATTCTTGCTATAGATTTCTTAAAGATGGATCGTGGAAAGGGAGGCTATGAGGACATTCTTGTTATGACTGATGTGTTTAGTAAGTTTTCACTAGCGGTCCCATGTAAAGATCAGACGGCTGATACAGTGGCTCGTGTATTGAGAGATAATTGGTTTTCCCATTATGGTGTGCCAGCACGGTTACATTCGGATCAAGGTAGATCCTTTGAGGGTAAAATTATTCGAGGTATATGTAGTCTTTATGGCATGACAAAATCTCGCACTACGGCGTATTGGCCTGCAGGTAATGGGCAGTGCGAACGTTTCAACAAGACCTTATGCAGTTTATTGCGTTCTTTAAGCCCGAAAGATCGACACAAATGGCCCGAATTGCTGCAGCATATTGTGTTTATGTATAATTCCACCCCTCATACCGTTACAGGTGTAACACCGTATCTTCTTATGTTTGGTCGTGAACCATTAATTCCATTAGATCACTTTATTGGAGGTGCGGAACAAGATTGGTCTGAGGATTATTTGACTAAAGAAGCTGATCTCATGAAGAGGGCATATGAAGTGGTTTCACGTAGAATCAAATCAGCAGCAGCTAAAGAAGAGCATCGTTATAAGTCTTGTTCTCCGAAGGAAATATTAGAAATTGGTGATCGGGTTTTACTTCGCCGAAGACATTTTAATACTAGACATAAATTGGCTAATAAGTTCGAGGAGCACTCATATATTGTTGAGACTATTAACAAAGAAGCAGACGTTTTTGGTATCCGCTCTGCAGTTGGGGGTCCTTTGAATTATGTTAACCGCAGACGATTGCGATCAGATCCTAGGAGTGTGGTGGAAGAACCGGTACATTTTGATTGGAATGAGTGGTTGCCGTATGATGGTCTAGAAGCGGATGTAAACTATAAAGATGAAAGTTGTGAGTCTGAATCTGACGATGATGTTGAAAGTTTTAAGATTGTTGTAGATGTGAATTCTGATAAACAAATAGATGTTGAGCGTGATGATTCGGGAGTAATTCCAAGGCGATCATCTCGTTCTACAAAAGGTGTTCACAAAAATCGATATCGGTTACCCATGTCCACTCTTCAAAAATAAATTTGTTTGTTTCGCTCCTTTTGGGTCAAAAGGGCATCCAAGCGGGGAAATTGTAATGGATCGGAAAGCTTCCGAAGTTTCTTATACCTACATTATTGGTGGCGCAATATATTGCATTGCATTGCTATTGTTCACTACTGGTATTCGCGGGCGTATTTGCATATCAGGTGAATGATTATATCGAATAGGCTGCGTGAGCGTTGGTTCTGCAGAAGTTGTTTTAGTTGTTGTCTGAGTAAGACATGTTATATACTGTATTTCTTTTAAGTGTGGATTCTCGCCAATACTGTGAGTAGATAATTATTTTCTATACAACCATAATGTTTTACAGTATTACTCCATGTGCATAACCGAGTTAAGTTGTTATCGTTCATTATTTGTAACGACAATGAATTCACTGTTTTTAATTTCTCTTTGATATACAGCTTTGTCTTATTAGATAGCATACATGTTGAAGTTAGTTGTATCACATACCATGTTGAAGTTAGTTGTATCACATACCATGTTGAAGTTAATTGGATAACTTACCAGGTTGATGTGATTAGTAGTATGAAATTGGTGTATTGGATCCAGGTATAAGTTCGTTAAATGTTATATACAGTAATACTAATGTTATATACAGTAATACTAATTGATAATTAGTGAAGTGACCATATTATAGTAAGCTTGCTTGTGATTGTTTTTATTGTTGAATTATATTACACTGCTGGAAAAATAATAATTATGACGTTGTTTTATACAGGGTTTGTTCCTGTTTAGAAAAATAAATGATACAGAGTAAATGCAGCCTCATCTTGCGTATTGTTTTGTTGCATGGGATACATGGCTTCACAAACCAAACCTTAATGGTCTAAACCTAGCAAATCAATATTAAGGATTCCCGAACCACGACAAATTGGCGTCACGGACAGGATGGATGCAACGTTTCAAGCGTTCCTGAAGGAGGATTGCATTGTGTATTTTCAACAATTGTTTTACCAAACCCTGGATCGTGCATAAGACAAGGAGTATTGGACAGATAAGATTTATGAACTTAATTTAATTTTAGAACGGAAAGTGTATGGTTTTATATATATTACAGAATCTTTGTTCCGATGGACATGGCAGCCAGTGTGTTGTTATTTAAGATGATGTTGTGAATTGATGCTTATACTTACCTTATATGAAATATTGTTACTTTTGCATTACACTTACGATACTTATTTTTTGTATTGAAACTCTGTTTATTGTAGTAGTGTTTAAAGTATTTGTAGTTACTATAATATTGTCACAAATTCACCTTCTGCAATGTCGCTAGGCGAATCTAAATCTGAAGCAGCTGCAAGCGGCGATGGCGTTAATGATATGATTGCGGCATTAACTAATGTTTTAAAAGGCGTTTCGGTTCAGAAAGCTCCTCCGATTAAGTTAGTAAAATTTAAGGGTGTTCCAAGATCTCCTGGGGACCTTACGTTAAAAGAATGGCTTGAAGATTTTCGAATTTATTGTGATCATTATTCGTTGGGCGATGATGATCGATACGATACCCTGATTAGTCATCTTGGTGGCTGTGCGAAGGATGAGGTTAAATGCAGTATGAGCATGTGTGAAAATGGGAAGAATGTGAAAGCGGCTATAAGAATTTTAGAACTCGCTTTTAAATCGGAGGATTCTGTTGCATCATATAGTTCAGCATTCTATTCTAGGCAATTGTTACCGGGTGAAACCTTGGCTGAATATAGCCTTTCTTTAATGAAATTGTACTCCCAACTTGTCGAAGCGTCTCGCCCCTCTGAGCAATCCGCTTTGAGACATCTTCAAGATACTACTTTAAAGCAGCGTTTAGTGGACGGTGTTCGTGATCCTACAGTTAAGCGTGAATTACGTCGCATTGAGCTAGCTTTTAGAGGAAAATCTTTTTTTGATATGCGCGAAGAAGTTCTTGAGTTGTATAAAATTGATATTGTTAGGTCAAATCCGCGTGCACATGGCGTAGAATGTAATGAACGGCCCTCAGAACTATCAGAAGTAAAGCGAGAATTGCAAGCATTAAAGAAACAAATTAGCGAAATTCAGCGTTCCCAATTTATATCTAGTCCACCTAAGTTTAATCAAAATTCTACAGGTCCTTTGAAATGTTACAATTGCGGTAAAAATGGTCATACCAAATCTGATTGTGAAATACCTTCTGGGTTGTGTTGGTTTTGTAGAGGAAGAGGTCATTATTCATATGCATGTCCACATAAGAATCGTAGTAGTAATTCTAATACTCCGGGTATCCAACGTAGTGCTTCAGATACGCCTACTCAAGATATAATTAATACTGTTTCTAAGTCACAAGCCAATCATCCAATTCCAACTGGTAGTGTTGAACGTGAAGTTCATATCCCTGTTGTTGCCACGGACAATAATGGAAATATGTCTAACGCCCAATCCTTGAAATGTTCCGATGCTGTTTTAGTAGATAAATTAGTAGCCAGAAGTCCATGTACTATCGTTAGAATAGGCTCAACTGAGTTAGGTTGTATCTTGGATACAGGGGCTGAAGCTTCAATAATTCCGTCATCGGTCTATAATAAGCAGTTAAAGTCAATTGTTGGAGAGCTGGGATCTGTTAATGGACTTTTCATGAATGTTATCGGTGTTTGTGGGGTGGAGGTTCCAATCGAAGGATATGTAGAAATTCCCATTGTTATAGGTGAACAAAAGTTAACTGGTAGCTTTTTGGTAGTTTCAGATGCTGTCACTGTAACTAATCATAGTAATGAATATCCTGTTTTGATTGGGTGTAACATTTTACGCGAATTACAAGGTTTCCATCTATTACGTGATCTTTCACAGGTAACAGCTACACATGTTGATGCTCCATGGAATAGAAAGGCTGAAATTCTTTTGCAAGTAGATGAGGATGAATCAAGTATCTTAGTTTCTTTGCAACATTCTGACGTGACTGTTCCTTGTGATTCACATTCAGACATTGTTGACGGTAGTGTAAAATCTGATATTGATGATTGTAAATTTAGTGACCACACCCAAAGTCGACTTGTATCCGTCGGTTCTGTGCGTAAGTTATATGACATTAATCACTCTTATTCTAATTCTTTTTGTGGTACCGAGTTAAATTCTGAGAGCCAGCAGTTACCGCCTGGGGTAATTATCAACGGTAACCTTGATTGTGTGGAAACTCAACTAGTGACTAACCTATTGTCCAAATATAATCATGTTTTTTCTCATAGTGCTTTTGATGTTGGAAAGTGTGATGTTATTCCTCATGTTATCAATTTAAAAGATGAAACTCCAATTAGACTACCATATCGTCGTATTCCTCCTCATTCTATATCAAGTGTTAAGTCTATGTTACAAGAAATGTTAGACCAGGGAATAATTAGGCCGTCCAAGAGCGAATTTGCAAGTCCCATTGTGTTGGTCAAAAAGAAAGACGGGTCTTTGCGCATGTGCGTTGATTATAGGAAGTTGAATTTCCAAACGTTGAAAGATTCATTTCCCCTACCACGCATTGATGAGGTTTTAGAAGTACTCACTGGGTCTTGTTATTTTTCTACCTTAGATTTATCTCATGGATTTTTCCAAATTATAATGGCAGACGAATCCATTAATAAAACTGCATTTAGGGTTCCTTGGGGACTGTATGAATTTGTTCGTATGCCGCAGGGTCTGTCTAATAGCCCGGGAACATTTCAACGTGTAATGGAATATGTATTAGGCGACATGAATTTGACTCAGATTGTGTTGTACTTGGATGACATTTTGATATTTTCTTCTTCGTTTAAACAACATTTATCTAGATTAGAAAATGTGTTGTCTAGATTGTATAAGTATGGGTTAAAGGTTAAGGGCAAGAAGTGCGATTTCTTTAAGACGGAGGTAACCTATTTGGGTCATGTTATTTCATCTGCTGGAGTTGCTGTAGACTATGGGAAAATAGAAAAGATACTGACCTGGCCAACGCCAAAAAGCATTACTGAACTTAAATCATTTCTGGGACTCTCTTCATACTATCGAAAGTTTATTTGTAATTATGCCAAAATTGCTGCGCCTTTGCATTTGGTAACCCGGTTGTCTGACACACAAGCGGGGAAGGCCCACAGGTTTCGTTGGACTGAAATTGAAGAAGCTGCATTTGTTGAATTAAAAAATGCTTTAACTAAACCCCCAGTTCTTGTATATCCCAAATTTGATGAACCATTTGTTATTGAAGTAGATGCCAGTTTGAAAGGTTTAGGTGCTTGCTTGTTGCAGGACTCTAATGGTTCTCTTCATCCAATTGCTTATGCAAGTAGAAGTCTTCGTGGTGCTGAATGCCGATACCCTGATTTATCGAGTTTTAAGTTGGAGTTGTTGGGGCTAAAATGGGCAGTGGTGGATAAATTCGCTTCTTACATTCAGGGTTCAAAGGTTACCATTTTTACTGATCATAATCCTTTAGCGCATTTAAAAACTGCAAAGCTTGGCGCTACAGAAATGAGATGGGTCTCTCAGTTAGCTATGTTCGATATTGAAATCAAATATAAGCCAGGTTCTAGCAACAAATGTGCCGATACTTTAAGTCGTCGTCCGATTAGCGTGTGTACAGATTTTAAGTCAGATCTAGGAGTTATCGCTTCATGTCTTAATATATATGTTGATTCTCATCCCTCAATTAATAAGTGTAAACCATGTATTGAAATTGATCAATCATCACGTAGTATTAACAAGGCATTGTCTATTTTTCCTTCTTACTCTCATGAGCAGTTGGCAGAATGTCAGAAGAAAGATAGGGAATTGGGAGAAATCTGGAAATTATGGATGGAAAAATGGTGTCCTGGTGACCGCTACAATACAGATAATTCTAGAATGTTGGGCTGGTTGAGACAGTGGACAAGTTATAGAGAGATTTGTGGAGTTCTGTATAGAGAGATCAATGAAGATATCCATGGTAAAATTCATCAATTGTTAGTGCCTACTAATTTGCGCAATCTTTTTATAGATTTATGTCATGATAAATGGGCTCATCAAGGAGTTCAACGGACTATACAACTTCTAAAGCGTCGATGTTTCTGGCCAGGTATGAACGGTGATGTACGTACGCATATTTCCAAGTGTTTTAGTTGTGTATCTAGTAAAGTCCCTACACCAACGGTCAAACCCCCTCTTCGTCATATTCTAGCCTTTCGTCCCGAAGAGATTCTTGCTATAGATTTCTTAAAGATGGATCGTGGAAAGGGAGGCTATGAGGACATTCTTGTTATGACTGATGTGTTTAGTAAGTTTTCACTAGCGGTCCCATGTAAAGATCAGACGGCTGATACAGTGGCTCGTGTATTGAGAGATAATTGGTTTTCCCATTATGGTGTGCCAGCACGGTTACATTCGGATCAAGGTAGATCCTTTGAGGGTAAAATTATTCGAGGTATATGTAGTCTTTATGGCATGACAAAATCTCGCACTACGGCGTATTGGCCTGCAGGTAATGGGCAGTGCGAACGTTTCAACAAGACCTTATGCAGTTTATTGCGTTCTTTAAGCCCGAAAGATCGACACAAATGGCCCGAATTGCTGCAGCATATTGTGTTTATGTATAATTCCACCCCTCATACCGTTACAGGTGTAACACCGTATCTTCTTATGTTTGGTCGTGAACCATTAATTCCATTAGATCACTTTATTGGAGGTGCGGAACAAGATTGGTCTGAGGATTATTTGACTAAAGAAGCTGATCTCATGAAGAGGGCATATGAAGTGGTTTCACGTAGAATCAAATCAGCAGCAGCTAAAGAAGAGCATCGTTATAAGTCTTGTTCTCCGAAGGAAATATTAGAAATTGGTGATCGGGTTTTACTTCGCCGAAGACATTTTAATACTAGACATAAATTGGCTAATAAGTTCGAGGAGCACTCATATATTGTTGAGACTATTAACAAAGAAGCAGACGTTTTTGGTATCCGCTCTGCAGTTGGGGGTCCTTTGAATTATGTTAACCGCAGACGATTGCGATCAGATCCTAGGAGTGTGGTGGAAGAACCGGTACATTTTGATTGGAATGAGTGGTTGCCGTATGATGGTCTAGAAGCGGATGTAAACTATAAAGATGAAAGTTGTGAGTCTGAATCTGACGATGATGTTGAAAGTTTTAAGATTGTTGTAGATGTGAATTCTGATAAACAAATAGATGTTGAGCGTGATGATTCGGGAGTAATTCCAAGGCGATCATCTCGTTCTACAAAAGGTGTTCACAAAAATCGATATCGGTTACCCATGTCCACTCTTCAAAAATAAATTTGTTTGTTTCGCTCCTTTTGGGTCAAAAGGGCATCCAAGCGGGGAAATTGTAATGGATCGGAAAGCTTCCGAAGTTTCTTATACCTACATTATTGGTGGCGCAATATATTGCATTGCATTGCTATTGTTCACTACTGGTATTCGCGGGCGTATTTGCATATCAGGTGAATGATTATATCGAATAGGCTGCGTGAGCGTTGGTTCTGCAGAAGTTGTTTTAGTTGTTGTCTGAGTAAGACATGTTATATACTGTATTTCTTTTAAGTGTGGATTCTCGCCAATACTGTGAGTAGATAATTATTTTCTATACAACCATAATGTTTTACAGTATTACTCCATGTGCATAACCGAGTTAAGTTGTTATCGTTCATTATTTGTAACGACAATGAATTCACTGTTTTTAATTTCTCTTTGATATACAGCTTTGTCTTATTAGATAGCATACATGTTGAAGTTAGTTGTATCACATACCATGTTGAAGTTAGTTGTATCACATACCATGTTGAAGTTAATTGGATAACTTACCAGGTTGATGTGATTAGTAGTATGAAATTGGTGTATTGGATCCAGGTATAAGTTCGTTAAATGTTATATACAGTAATACTAATGTTATATACAGTAATACTAATTGATAATTAGTGAAGTGACCATATTATAGTAAGCTTGCTTGTGATTGTTTTTATTGTTGAATTATATTACACTGCTGGAAAAATAATAATTATGACGTTGTTTTATACAGGGTTTGTTCCTGTTTAGAAAAATAAATGATACAGAGTAAATGCAGCCTCATCTTGCGTATTGTTTTGTTGCATGGGATACATGGCTTCACAAACCAAACCTTAATGGTCTAAACCTAGCAAATCAATATTAAGGATTCCCGAACCACGACAGTGACCCCCAATTTTTTTAACTTATTATGCAAGAAGATAAATTGTAGAAATGATTTCATGCAGAATTTTCACCTCTCGGATGTTATGACGTCATCGTATGGCCACACGCATGTAAAATATAGGATTTTTGTCTCTTTCGTTATTGCTCATCACATTCAACAGAGCGCATCTCGCTTATACGTATTCCATTTCCCCCGAGATTTTATTATTGTCTACGTCAATCAACTATCTTTCGCATGAGTTAAAAATATTTTAATTTTTATGACGTCATCATGTCTAAAAATGTAAATAACGTAGGGCACTTATTTTTATCATTACAGTAAATTTTAATCTGTTATAGCTCGTCAGAATAAAAAGTGATAATCATGATTAAAACGTTTTCTGGAAGCTATTGGATTTTAGTTACGAATTCATGTGAATATTTTGCCAATTAGATGTTGTGACGTCATCATATGGCCAGTTTAATTCAAAAAGTCATATTTTCATCTCTTGCGTAAAAGTTCATTGCATTTAAACGAGAGCGCATCTCACTTTTACGTGCCCAAAATTCTTCAAATTTGTATTAATGTAATTATTTAGATAATCAGCTTCTAAAATAGTTATGTTTATATGTCAATTTGATGACATCATCGTGTTAATAATTGGATTTAAAAGATGGGTCTCGTAATTTCGTCTATGCTACACTGTATAACATATACAGTGTATTCTGTAAATACTGTAATATGCTGTATGCTACAAAATAGATACAATTCAGCACTGTAAACATATTTATTTCATGTCATAGGATGGCATAGTAATTGTCGAGGTTCATAGTTTAAAGTATCTGCATGTTGCATTTGCGCGGATAACCCGAACTCGTCAAAGTGACGAGTTCAAATCTAGTTTTTCTGTATTATTCTTGGATCCTTCCTTCCTTTTTGTGAGTCGCGTTTCTCTAAAATGTGTAAACATAACATTTCATAACTTTGACAACATATGGGCATTTACGTGAAGTTGTGCACCTCCTATTTTTGAATGACGTCATAGTTGCGCAACGTGACTTACGCGCAATTTTATGAATTTCAATGATTGATTATAGATTAAAAACCAAAAGTCATTTAGTATTGACACTTTGACAAAATTTAAGTCATATCAGGGGCAAACTTTCTACGGATTAAAAATGGCATGTTTCACAAGAAGTTACGCGCGCACGCGCATTTAAAATTTCAAAATGCGCAAAATTAATTTCTAATCAACTTTTTATGCGTTTCTTGTCATTTTGAGCATGTCAAAAATTCCCACGGGCGCGCAATTTTTTACGCACGCGGTGCGCACGTAGCGTTAAAAACATATTTTTTTCTCTTGAATTATATTTTTCAAGTCTTTCCTAGTAATTTTGAAAACAATTTAGACCTTTTCCAGTTTAAATAACGCCATACGAACACGTTGAATTAGACAATTCGTGCGCGTTTTTTATGAAAAAGCTTAAAAAATCGTCAAAATTATGTCTTTTTTTAAACAGTCATAGTTTCTAAAGTAAACCGTGAACCGTTTATTTTTATTACAAAATCTAGAAGTTGATGAGTTGTAGATATCGGATCATGCATCGATAAGGCTAAAAAAACATTGTGACGTCATCGTATGGCCACACGAATGTAAAATATAGGATTTTTGTCTCTTTCGTTATTGCTCATCACATTCAATGGAGCGCATCACGCTTATCTGTATTCCTTTTTCGCCTAAATTTATATATTGTGTAGGTCAATCAACTTTCTTTAGCATGAGATAAAAATATTTTAATTTTTATGACGTCATCGTGCCTAAAAATTTTAATTACGTGGGTCATTAATTTCATCTTTACAGTAAATTTTAATCTGTAATAGCTCGTAAGAATAAAATGTGATAATCACGATTAAAACGTTTTCTGGAAGCTATTGGATTGTAGATACGAATTCATGTAAACATTTTGCCAATCGGATGTTGTGACGTCATCATATGGCCAGTTGAATAAAAAAAGTCGTATTTTCATATTTTGCGTAATAGTTCATCACATTTAAAAGGGTGCGCATCTATATTTTACGTATTCAAATTTCTTCTACACGTTAATATGTTGTTCCTGAGATAATTTCCTCCAGAAATTGCTATTTAAGTGTTTCATTTTGATACCGTCGCCATGTTAAAAATTGGAATAAATGGCGGGTCCCGTAATTTCACCTATTCTACACTGTATGTAATATGTATACAGATTATACTCTTTGCATGTATATACTATATGACACAAATTGACAGAATTCAGCACTAACAGCATATCATATTCTTCAGTTCTTGTCATAATGCCATAATCTTTATCTGTGTGCAATATTCCAACGTATGACGTGCACGTGGCGTTTGTCGTGGTGCGGATAACTAACTCGTCAAAGTGACGAGTTTCATGTCTAGTTAGTTATCCGCTTGGTAGAGCGGATAACTCCTTGTTACTGTATGGGATCAATATTTTTGGTTATCCGCAACTTAGTTGCGGATAACCCATGTGATTGTAAATATCTTTTTTTTCATTAGTTATCCGCTTAGTAGCGGATAACTCCTTGTTATTGTAGTGGATCAATATTTTTTTTTTTCTGTATTATTCTTATTTCTTTCCCGTTTTTTTGTGGCTCACGTATCTCTAAAATGTGTAAACATAACATTTCATAACTTTTACAACATGTGGGCATTTATGTGAAGTTGTGCACCTCCTATTTTGAGTGACGTCAGAGTTGCGCAACGTGACTTACGCGCGATTTTATGATTTTTAATGATTGATCATAGCTTAAAAACCAAGCGTAATTTTTTTTTTACCCTTTATGAAAATTTAAGTCATATCAAGGGCAAACTTTTAGTTAACTAAAAATGGCGTGTTTTACAAGAAGTTACGCGCGCACGCGCATTTAAAATTTTAAAATGCGCAAAATTAATTTCTAATCAACTTTTTACGCCATTCATGACATTTTGCGCATGTCAAAATTTCCCACGCGCGCGAACAATTTTACGCGTGCAGTGCGCACGCAGCATGAAAATCATGTTTTTTTCTATTAAATTGTGATTTTCCAGCCTTTCCTAGTCATTTTTAAAAAGATTGACATCATTTCAAATTAAAATGACGTCATACGTACACGTTGATTTAGACCATTTGCATGCGTTTTAGTTGCAAAAGTTACAAAATATTGTCAAAATTATGCCTATTTTGAATCTATTATAGCTCCTCAGGATCAACCGTTACCCCCGAGTTTTTTAACTTAATATGTAAGCAGATATGTTGTAGATATGAATTCATGCAGAATTTTTTCCTTACGGATGTTGTGACGTCATCGTATGGCCACACAAATGTAAAAAATAGGATTTTTGTCTCTTTCGTTATTGCTCATCACATTCAATGGAGCACATCACGCTTATCCGTCTTCCATTTTCTCCGAGATTTTAATATTATCTAGGTCAATCAACTATCTTTCGCATGAGTTAAAAATATTTTAATTTTTATAACGTCATCATGCCTAAAAATTTAAATTACGTGGGTCATTAATTTTATCTTTACAGTAAATTTTATTCTGTTATAGCTCGTAAGAATAAAATGTGATAATCACAATTAAAACGTTTTCTGGAACCTATTGGATTGTAGATACGAATTCATGTGAACATTTTGTCAATCAGATGTAGTGACATCATCATATGGCCAGTTGAATAAAAAAAGTTGTATTTTCATATTTTGCGTCATAGTTCATCACATTTAAAAGAGCGCACATCTATATTTTACGTATCCAAATTTCTTCTACACGCTAATATGTTGTTGCTGAGATAATATCCTTCCGAAATTGGTATTTTAGTGTTTCATTTTGATACCGTCGCCATGTTAAAAAATGGAATAAATGGCGGGTCCCGTAATTTCACCTATTCTACACTGTATGTAATATGTATACAGATTATACTGTTTATACTGTATATACTATATGACACAAAATTGACAGAATTCAGCACTAACAACATATCATTCTTCAGATCAGGTCATAATGCCATAATCTTTTTCTGGGTGCAAAATTCTAACGTATGACGTGCACGTGGCGTTTGTTGTGCGGATAACTAACTCGTCAAAGTGACGAGTTTCATGTCTAGTCTTCTTCTTTGTTATTCTTCTTTCTTTCCCGGATTTTTGTGCGTCGCATATCCCCTATTGCTTGTGAATATATCTTTTGTATAACTTTGTCATTATATGGACATTTACCTGAAGTTGTGCACCTCCATATTTTTAATGACGTTAGAGTCGCGCAGCGTAAGTTACGCGCAATTTTATGAATTTCAATGATTGGTCATAGATTATAAACCAAAAGTCATTTTGTATTGACACTTGGTAAAAATTTAAGTCATATCAAGGGCAAACTTTCTATGGATTAAAAATGACATGTTTCACAAGAAGTTACGCGCGCACGCGCATTTAAAATTTCAAAATGCGCAAAATTAATTTCTAATCAATTTTCTACGCTGATCATGACATTTTAAACATGTCAAAAATTCCCACGCGCGCGAAAAAATTTACGCGTAAGGTGCGCACGGAGCATGAAAATCATGTGTTTTTTTCTTGAATTATGATTTTACAGCCTTTCTTAGTCATTTTAAAAAAGATTTACATCATTTCAAATTAAAATGACGTCATACGAACACGTTGATTTAGACCATTTGCGCGCGTTTTAGTTGCAAAAGTGACAACATATTGTCAAAATTAAGCCTATTTTTAATCTATTATAGCTCCTCAGGATCATCCACGACCCCCAATTTTTTTAATTTAATATGTAAGCAGATATGTTGTAGATATGAATTCATGCAGAACCTTTACCACTCGGATGTTATGACGTCATCGTATGGCCACACGAATGTAAAATATAGGATTTTTTACTCTTTCCTTATTGCTCATCAAATTCAATAAAGCGCTTCTCGCTTATACGTATTCCATTTCCCCCGAAATTTTAATATTGTCTACGTTAATCAACTATCTTTCGCATGAATTAAAAATACTTTAATTTTTATAACGTCATCATGTCTAAAAACGTAAATAACGTGGGTCACTTATTTTCATCTTTACAGTAAATTTCAATCTGTTATAGCTCGTCAGAATAAAAAGTGATAATCATGATTAAAACGTTTTCTGGAAGCTATTGGATTGTAGATACGAATTGATGTGATTTTTTTGCCAATCAGATGTTGTGACATCATCATATGGCCAGTTGAATTCAAAAAGTCATATTTTCATCTCTTGCGTAAAAGTTCATTGCGTTTAAACGAGAGTGCATCTCACTTTTACGTGCCCAAAATTCTTCAAATTTGTTTTAATGTAATTTTTTAGATAATTATCTTCTAAAATTGTTATCTTTATATGTCAATTTGATGACGTCATCCTGTTAAAAATTGGATTTAAAAGATGGGTCTCGTAATTTTGTCTATGCTACACTGTATATAACATATACAGTTTATTCTGTAAAATACTGTAATATGGTGTATGCTACATAATAGGTACAATTCAGCACTGTAAACATATTTATTTCATGTCATAGGATGGCATAATAATTGTCGAGGTTCATATAGTTAAGTATGTGCATGTTGCGTTTGCGCGGATAACCCGAACTCGTCAAAGTGACGAGTTCAAATCTAGTTGGTTATCCGCAACTTAGTTGCGGATAACCCATGTGATTGTAAATATCTTTTTTTTCATCTTCTTCTTTGTTAGTTATCCGCATAGTAGCGGATAACTCCTTGTAATCGTCCTGTTACTTTTTTTTGGTTATCCGCACTTGGCGGATAACCCCTTGTTATTGTCAGGATCTTTTTTTTTTTTTTTTTTTTTTTTGGTTATCCGCACTTGGCGGATAACCCCTTGTTATTGTCAGGATCTTTTTTTTTTTTTTTTTTTTTTTCTATGTTATTCTTCTTTCTTTCCCAGAATTTTGTGTCACGTGTATCTCAAATTCTGATCAACATTACATCGTATAACTTTGTCAGAAGATTTACCTCTATCTGTAGAAGTGCAGGACAGTTCGTTTTTTTACTTTAGAGTCGCGCAGCGTAAGCTACGCGCGATTTTATGAATTTTGCGTATTTAACATAGACTAAAGACCAAAGGTCATTTTGTAATGACACTTGGTGAACATTTAAGTCATATCAAGTGCAAACTTTCTATGGATTAAAAATGGCATGTTTCACAGAAAGTTACGCGCGCACGCGCGTTTAAAATTTCAGAATGCGTAAAATCAATATCTAATCAACTTTCTACGCGTTTCAGGTCATTTTGAGCATTTCAAAAATTCCCACGCGTGCGCAATATTTTTACGCGCACGTGCGCACGTAGCGCAAAAACATCTTTTTTTTTGCTTGATTTTTGTTTTTTCAGCCTTTTCTAGTAAATGTACCAATTTTCAATCAATTTCGACTTAAAATCACGTCATACGAGCACGTAGAATTAAACAATTTGCGCGCGTTTTTAATGAAAAAGTTAAAAAATTTGTCAAAATTTTGCCTTTTTTAAAACAGTCATAGATTGTAAACTACGTGGTGAACTTTTTTAAAATTGCATATTCTGGAAGTTGATGAGTTGTAGATATCGAATCATGCATCGATATGGCTAACCAGACATTGTGACGTCATCGTATGGCCACTCGAATATAAAATATAGGATTTTTCTCTCTTTCGCATAGCTCATCACATTTAATAGAGCGCATCTCCACTTATCCGTATTCCATTTCCCCCCATTTTGTTATATTGTCTAGGCCAATCAATTATCTTTCGCATAATCTACCATTTTTTAAATTGTGATGACGTCATCATGTCCAAAAGCGTCAATAACTTGGGTCCCTTATTTTCACCTATTCTGCACTGTATGTAGTACGTATACAGAATATAGTGTATACCGTATATACTTTGACGTGACGCAAAATAGAGAGCGCACTAACATTTTTACAATGGCATAATCGTTTTTCTGCGCGCAATATTCTAACGTATGACGTGCACGTGGCTTTTGCGCTGCGGATAACCTAACTCGTCCGTAGTGACGAGTTCAAATCTAGTTTTTTGGTTATCCGCACTTGGCGGATAACCCCTTGTTATTGTCAGGATCTTTTTTTTTTTTTTTTTTGGTTATCCGCACTTGGCGGATAACCCCTTGTTATTGTCAGGATCTTTTTTTTTTTTTTTTTTTTTTTTTTTCTATGTTATTCTTCTTTCTTTCCCAGAATTTTGTGTCACGTGTATCTCAAATTCTGATCAACATTACATCGTATAACTTTGTCAGAAGATTTACCTCTATCTGTAGAAGTGCAGGACAGTTCGTTTTTTTACTTTAGAGTCGCGCAGCGTAAGCTACGCGCGATTTTATGAATTTTGCGTATTTAACATAGACTAAAAATCAAAAGTCATTTTGTAATGACACTTGGTGAACATTTAAGTCATATCAAGTGCAAACTTTCTATGGATTAAAAATGGCATGTTTAACAGAAAGTTACGCGCGCACGCGCGTTTAAAATTTCAGAATGCGTAAAATCAATTTCTAATCAACTTTCTACGCGTTTCAGGTCATTTTGAGCATTTCAAAAATTCCCACGCGTGCGCAATATTTTTACGCGCACGTGCGCACGTAGCGCAAAAACATCTTTTTTTTGCTTGATTTTTGTTTTTTCAGCCTTTTCTAGTAAATTTACCAATTTTCAATCAATTTCGACTTAAAATCACGTCATACGAGCACGTAGAATTAAACAATTTGCGCGCGTTTTTAATGAAAAAGTTAAAAAATTTGTCAAAATTTTGCCTTTTTTAAAACAGTCATAGATTGTAAACTACGTTGTGAACTTTTTTAAAATTGCATATTCTGGAAGTTGATGAGTTGTAGATATCGAATCATGCATCGATATGGCTAACCAGACATTGTGACGTCATCGTATGGCCACTCGAATATAAAATATAGGATTTTTGTCTCTTTCGCATAGCTCATCACATTTAATAGAGCGCATCTCCACTTATCCGTATTCCATTTCCCCCCATTTTGTTATATTGTCTAGGCCAATCAATTATCTTTCGCATAATCTACTATTTTTTAAATTGTGATGACGTCATCATGTCCAAAAGCGTCAATAACTTGGGTCCCTTATTTTCACCTATTCTGCACTGTATGTAGTACGTATACAGAATATAGTGTATACCGTATATACTTTGACGTGACGCAAAATAGAGAGCGCACTAACATTTTTACAATGGCATAATCGTTTTTCTGCGCGCAATATTCTAACGTATGACGTGCACGTGGCTTTTGCGCTGCGGATAACCTAACTCGTCCGTAGTGACGAGTTCAAATCTAGTTTTTTTCTATGTTATTCTTCTTTCTTTCCCAGAATTTTGTGTCACGTGTATCTCAAATTCTGATCAACATTACATCGTATAACTTTGTCAGAAGATTTACCTCTATCTGTAGAAGTGCAGGACAGTTCGTTTTTTTACTTTAGAGTCGCGCAGCGTAAGCTACGCGCGATTTTATGAATTTTGCGTATTTAACATAGACTAAAAACCAAAAGTCATTTTGTAATGACACTTGGTGAACATTTAAGTCATATCAAGTGCAAACTTTCTATGGATTAAAAATGGCATGTTTCACAGAAAGTTACGCGCGCACGCGCGTTTAAAATTTCAGAATGCGTAAAATCAATTTCTAATCAACTTTCTACGCGTTTCAGGTCATTTTGAGCATTTCAAAAATTCCCACGCGTGCGCAATATTTTTTACGCGCACGTGCGCACGTAGCGCAAAAACATCTTTTTTTTGCTTGATTTTTGTTTTTTCAGCCTTTTCTAGTAAATTTACCAATTTTCAATCAATTTCGACTTAAAATCACGTCATACGAGCACGTAGAATTAAACAATTTGCGCGCGTTTTTAATGAAAAAGTTACAAAATTTGTCAAAATTTTGCCTTTTTTAAAACAGTCATAGATTGTAAACTACGTGGTGAACTTTTTTAAAATTGCATATTCTGGAAGTTGATGAGTTGTAGATATCGAATCATGCATCGATATGGCTAACCAGACATTCTGACGTCATCGTATGGCCACTCGAATATAAAATATAGGATTTTTGTCTCTTTCGCATAGCTCATCACATTTAATAGAGCGCATCTCCACTTATCCGTATTCCATTTCCCCCCATTTTGTTATATTGTCTAGGCCAATCAATTATCTTTCGCATAATCTACCATTTTTTAAATTGTGATGACGTCATCATGTCCAAAAGCGTCAATAACTTGGGTCCCTTATTTTCACCTATTCTGCACTGTATGTAGTACGTATACAGAATATAGTGTATACCGTATATACTTTGACGTGACGCAAAATAGAGAGCGCACTAACATTTTTACAATGGCATAATCGTTTTTCTGTGCGCAATATTCTAACGTATGACGTGCACGTGGCTTTTGCGCTGCGGATAACCTAACTCGTCCGTAGTGACGAGTTCAAATCTAGTCTATGTTATTCTTCTTTCTTTCCCAGAATTTTGTGTCACGTGTATCTCAAATTATGATCAACATTACATCGTATAACTTTGTCAAAAGATTTACCTCTATCTGTAGAAGTGCAGGACAGTTCGTTTTTTTACTTTAGAGTCGCGCAGCGTAAGCTACGCGCGATTTTATGAATTTTGCGTATTTAACATAGACTAAAAACCAAAAGTCATTTTGTAATGACACTTGGTGAACATTTAAGTCATATCAAGTGCAAACTTTCTATGGATTAAAAATGGCATGTTTCAAGGAAAGTTACGCGCGCACGCGCGTTTAAAATTTCAGAATGCGTAAAATCAATTTCTAATCAACTTTCTACGCGTTTCAGGTCATTTTGAGCATTTCAAAAATTCCCACGCGTGCGCAATATTTTTACGCGCACGTGCGCACGTAGCGCAAAAACATCTTTTTTTTGCTTTATTTTTGTTTTTTCAGCCTTTTCTAGTAAATTTACCAATTTTCAATCAATTTCGACTTAAAATCACGTCATACGAGCACGTAGAATTAAACAATTTGCGCGCGTTTTTAATGAAAAAGTTAAAAAATTTGTCAAAATTTTGCCTTTTTTAAAACAGTCATAGATTGTAAACTACGTGGTGAACTTTTTTAAAATTGCATATTCTGGAAGTTGATGAGTTGCAGATATCGAATCATGCATCGATATGGCTAACCAGACATTGTGACGTCATCGTATGGCCACTCGAATATAAAATATAGGATTTTTGTCTCTTTCGCATAGCTCATCACATTTAATAGAGCGCATCTCCACTTATCCGTATTCCATTTCCCCCCATTTTGTTATATTGTCTAGGCCAATCAATTATCTTTCGCATAATCTACCATTTTTTAAATTGTTCTGACGTCATCATGTCCAAAAGCGTCAATAACTTGGGTCCCTTATTTTCACCTATTCTGCACTGTATGTAGTACGTATACAGAATATAGTGTATACCGTATATACTTTGACGTGACGCAAAATAGAGAGCGCACTAACATTTTTACAATGGCATAATCGTTTTTCTGCGCGCAATATTCTAACGTATGACGTGCACGTGGCTTTTGCGCTGCGGATAACCTAACTCGTCCGTAGTGACGAGTTCAAATCTAGTTTTTTTTTTTTTTCTTATTTCTTTCTCCCTCATTTTTGTGTCTCACGTATCTCAAAAACTTGTAAACATAACATTTCATAACTTTGTCAACATATGGGCATTTACGTGAAGTTGTGCACCTCCTATTTTTGAATGACGTCAGAGTTGCGCAACGTGACTTACGCGCGATTTTATGATTTTTAATGATTGATCATAGCTTAAAAACCAAGCGTAATTTTTTTTTTACCCTTTATGAAAATTTAAGTCATATCAAGGGCAAACTTTTAGTTAACTAAAAATGGCGTGTTTTACAAGAAGTTACGCGCGCACGCGCATTTAAAATTTTAAAATGCGCAAAATTAATTTCTAATCAACTTTTTACGCCATTCATGACATTTTGCGCATGTCAAAATTTCCCGCGCGCGCGAACAATTTTACGCGTGCAGTGCGCACGCAGCATGAAAATCATGTTTTTTTCTATTAAATTGTGATTTTCCAGCCTTTCCTAGTCATTTTTAAAAAGATTGACATCATTTCAAATTAAAATGACGTCATACGTACACGTTGATTTAGACCATTTGCATGCGTTTTAGTTGCAAAAGTTACAAAATATTGTCAAAATTATGCCTATTTTGAATCTATTATAGCTCCTCAGGATCAACCGTTACCCCCGAGTTTTTTAACTTAATATGTAAGCAGATATGATGTAGATATGAATTCATGCAGAATTTTTTCCTTACGGATGTTGTGACGTCATCGTATGGCCACACAAATGTAAAAAATAGGATTTTTGTCTCTTTCGTTATTGCTCATCACATTCAATGGAGCGCATCACGCTTATCCGTCTTCCATTTTCTCCGAGATTTTAATATTATCTAGGTCAATCAACTATCTTTCGCATGAGTTAAAAATATTTTAATTTTTATAACGTCATCATGCCTAAAAATTTAAATTACGTGGGTCATTAATTTTATCTTTACAGTAAATTTTAATCTGTTATAGCTCGTAAGAATAAAATGTGATAATCACGATTAAAACGTTTTCTGGAAGCTATTGGATTGTAGATACGAATTCATGTGAACATTTTGTCAATCAGATGTAGTGACGTCATCATATGGCCAGTTGAATAAAAAAAGTCGTATTTTCATATTTTGCGTCATAGTTCATCACATTTAAAAGAGCGCGCATCTATATTTTACGTATCCAAATTTCTTCTACACGCTAATATGTTGTTGCTGAGATAATATCCTTCCGAAATTGGTATTTTAGTGTTTCATTTTGATACCGTCGCCATGTTAAAAAATGGAATAAATGGCGGGTCCCGTAATTTCACCTATTCTACACTGTATGTAATATGTATACAGATTATACTGTTTATACTGTATATATGACACAAAATTGACAGAATTCAGCACTAACAACATATCATATTCTTCAGATCAGGTCATAATGCCATAATCTTTTTCTGGGTGCAAAATTCTAACGTATGACGTGCACGTGGCGTTTGTCGTGCGGATAACTAACTCGTCAAAGTGACGAGTTTCATGTCTAGTTCTTCTTTCCTTCCTTCCTTTTTGTGAGTCGCGTTTCTCTAAAATGTGTAAACATAACATTTCATAACTTTGACAACATATGGGCATTTACGTGAAGTTGTGCACCTCCTATTTTTGAATGGCGTCATAGTTGCGCAACGTGACTTACGCGCAATTTTATGAATTTCAATGATTGATCATAGAATAAAAACCAAAAGTCATTTAGTATTGACACTTTGACAAAATTTAAGTCATATCAGGGGCAAACTTTCTACGGATTAAAAATGGCATGTTTCACAAGAAGTTACGCGCGCACGCGCATTTAAAATTTCAAAATGCGCAAAATTAATTTCTAATCAACTTTTTATGCGTTTCTTATCATTTTGAGCATGTCAAAAATTCCCACAGGCGCGCAATTTTTTACGCACGCGGTGCGCACGTAGCGTTAAAAACATATTTTTTTCTCTTGAATTATATTTTTCAAGCCTTTCCTAGTAATTTTGAAAACAATTTAGACCTTTTCCAGTTTAAATAATTGATTGATTGATTGATTCCTTTATTTTTCACACAACATTCATGAAAATATAAATAATAAATTAAGTACAATAAAGTGTGAAAAACAGGATAACCACAAGAAAGCAAAGCTTTTAATCTGTGGCACCCTAACTTAAAATATAAATTTACAAATATATTACAAAATGTTTTCATGTAGTAAATAAATGAAGGAAAATACAACGTACTATAATATAATATATATATATATACATCACATTCTCAGAATATATACGAAAATGTAATTAATTAAGTTAAAGTTAGACATATTTTACAAATGTTGTTTTCGCAAAGATATATTGTTTCTTTATAACTATTAATGCATTTATTTAGTAATAGTTTTTTAAATATTGATATATTTTCACTATCTCTTATATTTCTTATAAGTTGATTCCATAGCTTAGGTCCTCTATATGCTATACTTTGCTGACCCATATTAGTTGATTTTAATTTTATACAATAATTGTCTTTATTTCGAGTGTTATATGCATGATAATTATCAAATAAACTGAATAAAGAATTAAAACATTTTGGAAGTTGTCCTTTTTGGTATTTAAACATAAAATTTAAAACACTGTTTTTATACAAATCAAATATATTAATTGTGCCCGTTTTTACAAAGAGCTGAGAAGAAGGATGATGAAAGTCTACCTTACAAATAATCCTAAAAGCTCTTTTCTGAAGCAAAAGGAGGCGATCCAAATTTTCTTTGTTTCCCGCACCCCATACAATAATACCATATGTCAACACTGGTAATATAAGTGTCTTGTATATGGTAAGTAACACTTCAGTAGATACTAAATGTTTTATATGACACATGGCACCAATTATTGAGGATGCTTTACAAGAAACTGCATTTGTATGGTGTCTAAAGTTCAGTTTCTCATCAATGATGACACCGAGAAATTTAGTATATGGTACTCTATCTATTGAAACTCTATTTATTGAAAGTACAAATTGGGATGTGTCAATGTTGGTATTCTTTCCACTAAATAACATATACGTAGTTTTGGTTGTATTAATATTTAATCTATTAGTTTTACACCATTTCTCAATTTTATTTAGTTCATTTGTCATTATTGTAAAGGCAGTGACGACATCATTGTGTTGTAAAAACATATTCGTATCATCTGCAAACATTATTAAATCAACGACATTACTTACAGAAAACATGTCATTTATGAAAATCAAAAACAGCAGGGGTCCAAGAATTGACCCTTGTGGAACGCCTTGTTTTATTATTTTGGTTACAGACTGACACTTCCCAATTTGTACGAATTGTTGTCTTTCTCTAAGGTAGCTTCGGTACCAATCAAGAACCACGCCTCTTATTCCATAATGGGGCAATTTTGTGAGCAATAATTCATGATCTATCGAATCGAACGCCTTGGATAAATCCAAAAATACGCCAATCATAAATTGCTTGTTGTCAACGGCTGTCGTTATTTTATCAAGGACTTGTAGGAGGGCGTGGTTAGTTGAATGACCTGCCCTGAATCCATATTGAGATTCATGTAACATATCATATTTACACAAAAAAGCGATTGTTTGGTCATATACGACCCTTTCAAATACCTTAGATATACATGGTAATATCGATATCGGTCTATAATTTTCTATGTTCTCCCTTGCTCCTTTTTTATACACAGGAATTGTTTTAGCAATTTTTAGTTGACAAGGAAATACACCCGATTGAAGGGATACATTGATTATATGAGATAACGGTTTAGCCAGTATATCTGAGTTATTTTTTATATAAATGGTACCAATGTCATCACAACCACTTGACTTATTTACATTTAAGTCATTAATGTATTTAATGATATCGGACTCAGTTACAGCTCTAAAAAACATTGAATTCAAAATGTCATGTTGTATTTTATATTCGGTGTTACTATTACGGTTATCATCACCTGTCATTTGGTCACCTATATTTATAAAGTATGTGTTAAACGCATTGGCTATGGTTGTTGGGTCATTAAGTTGATGGGAGTTGATTTTCATTTTTTGAGGCATGTCTTGATGTTTCTTCCTACCTAATAATGAGTTTATGACACCCCATGTTTTCTTTATATTACTCTTGTACTTTTCAAATTCATTTTTGTAATAAGTAGTTTTTCTTTCTCTTATTATTGATGTTAACTTATTTTTATATTTCTTATATTTAGATTTATTTATATCTGTTGGTTTCTGTTTATATTTGATGTATAATTTATTTTTGGTACAAAGAGATTTTTGAATTCCATATGTTATCCACGGGGATTTAATTGTATCTACTTTTAACCTAACTCTTTTTAGTGGGAAATGCTTATCTATCATTGTTTTTAAAGCATCTGAGAAACGTTCATATGATTCATTCGCATTTTCAATGCTAGTTACATATTGCCAATCATAGTCCTGTAATTCAAGTCTAAATTGCCGTTTTTGTTGATCAGTATAGCTTCTTTTTATTATAAATTTTTCTGATCGTGGTAATGAATAATTTTCTGAATCATCCATGCAGAAAACTGCAAAGTGGTCAGATATGTCGTTAACTAATATCCCTGTGTTAATATTTTGGAATTCCTGATAATTTGTATAAATATTGTCAATTACTGTTGCGGTATCTTTTGTGATTCGAGTGGGTTTATTGACTAGTGGAATGAATGATTCTGTTAGCATGTTGTCTACGTGAGTTTGAACATTATTGTCACAGTTATATTTTTGTAGATCTAGGTTAAAGTCACCCATTAGGTATGCCTTTTTATTTTCATTGTTTATCATGTGCATTAATTCACTAAGTTGATTATTAAATGTTGGAATATGGGCTTTAGGGGGCCTGTAGATTATTCCACATATAATTGATTTATCATTATTTTTTAATTCAATTATAATGCACTCTCCCTCGTTTATCATAGCAGACAAGTCATTTCTTATTTGATATGATATATTTGAGTGTATGTACAATGCTACACACCCCCCTGTCTGGGTTTCTCTGTTTTTAAAGATGGGTGTATAGTTTGGAAGTGTATATAAACCAAGGTGATGTTTGCTTGAAAGCCAAGTTTCAGTAAGTCCTATTACATTAAATTCAAAATCGAGAGAGGATACATAATTTTTAAATTCTTCAAATTTGTTAACAATACTTCTACAATTTAATGCAAACATAGAAAAACTATTAGTTGACGTTTGACTGAACGTGGATTTAAATGTATCAATACTAAAGTAATAGTTTTCCTTATAGTTAAATGCGGTTGTATTTTCGTCTTCATAATTAAAATTATCAATATTTAGAATTGAAAACATATGATTTCGTTAATATAAATAAATATCAGTTAATTATAGGGCCTAATGACAAAAGAAATATTTGATAATAAATATAACCTTATTTGCTATATCTGTACATTAGCTACCCGTCATAAAGTATTTTATTTTACCGTGACCCCTTATTAATGAATGTAGTAATACAAATTTATATACAATTTTATAAACAACCCCAACTTATATGAATGCACTGTATGTAACAGTTCACAGCAATGTGGGGCTGTGTATAATAACATGACATGGATAGTATTTTGTCCAAATTACATAAATACCATCTCATGTTAAATAAGTGTGTTTCTTACTAACAGAGTTTGGTCTGGTCACTTTGTAGGTTCACGGTATAGTCTCCCATCTATATATAATGATCCATTTCTAAATACAGGATGTCTTCCTTCATTGTATGCTTTCAACATTATGTCTCGGTACTCACGTTTCTTCTTGGCATCTGCTGCTGTAAGGTCCTCCATGGCATAAAAATCTTTATTTTTCAGTGACTTCACCTTCTTAAGAACCTCGTTTCGTTCTGGCCTATAGATAAATTTAGCAATTATTTGCCTAGGTTTTTGGTCTCCTCTGGTCTGTTTACCGGTTCTATGGGCGTTTTCAATGTTAATATCCTTCAAGTGTAGTTTATCGCTTATAAGTGTATTTAGTTTATCTAGTGTATTTTCGTTCTCTTCTTCATTTATTCCTCCAAATCGTAAATTAAATCCTCTTGAATATCTTTCCATTCTATGAATATCCCCTTCTAGGTTACTAATTTGCTTATTTTTCTCCTTCAGTTCTGTTTCTATGTTGTCAATACGTGTATTTAATCTACTTACACTCGCTTGATTTTCCGTAGTGGATGTTGTGTAATATTCCAATGACTGGTCCATAATACGTTGTGTTTCTTCCACTTTTGTTATTCTTTCTATTAGTACTTGTTGATTGGATTTGATCGACGATATTCCATCTTCGATTCTTTTATTAATATCAACAAACATCTCTTTTAGATCTTTTCGCAGGGCCTTAATTTCAGAAGATGACGTGTCAGTCCTCAAGTCGGTAGTCGCGGGAACTTTAAGCTGACGTGGCATAGGCGTTGCCTCAGTAGTTTCAGATATTTGTTTAGATTTCGCTCTAGTAGCACTCATTTTTTACAATCGACTTCTTATTTTACTTTTATTTGATTGTAGAAGCTGTTTAAAACTTACGTTCAGTTTATTTCATCCTTTAACTTACTTTTGGGAGTTCGATAAGATTTAGCTTTGACGGAGCTCAGTAACTGTACGTCTTCATTTACATGGCGCCCTCTCTTACATGGCGCCATACGAACACGTTGAATAAGACAATTCGTGCGTGTTTTTTATGAAAAAGCTTAAAAAATTGTCAAAATTATGTCTTTTTTTAAACAGTCATAGTTTCTAAAGTAAACCGTTAACCGTTTATTTTTATTACAAAATCTAGAATTTGATGAGTTGTAGATATCGGATCATGCATTGATAAGGCTAAAAAAACATTGTGACGTCATCGTATGGCCACACGAATGTAAAATATAGGATTTTTGTCTCTTTCGTTATTGCTCATCACATTCAATGGAGCGCATCACGCTTATCTGTATTCCTTTTTCTCCTGCATTTATATATTGTGTAGGTCAATCAACTTTCTTTAGCATGAGATAAAAATATTTTAATTTTTATGACGTCATCATGCCTAAAAATTTTAATTACGTGGGTCATTAATTTCATCTTTACAGTACATTTTAATCTGTAATAGCTCGTAATAATAAAATGTGATAATCACGATTAAAACGTTTTCTGGAAGCTATTGAATTGTAGATACGAATTCATGTAAACATTTTGCCAATCGGATGTTGTGACGTCATCATATGGCCAGTTGAATAAAAAAAGTCGTATTTTCATATTTTGCGTAATAGTTCATCATATTTAAAAGGGTGCGCATCTATATTTTACGTATTCAAATTTCTTCTACACGTTAATATGTTGTTCCTGAGATAATTTCCTTCTGAAATTGCTATCTAAGTGTTTCATTTTGATACCGTCGCCGTAATTTCACCTATTTTACACTGTATGTAATATGTATACAGATTATACTGTTTGCATGTATATACTATATGACACAAAATTGACAGAATTCAGCACTAACAGCATATCATATTCTTCAGTTCTTGTCATAATGCCATAATCTTTATCTGTGTGGAATATTTCAACGTATGACGTGCACGTGGCGTTTGTCGTGGTGCGGATAACTAACTCGTCAAAGTGACGAGTTTCATGTCTAGTTATTCTTCTTTCTTTCCCGGATTTTTGTGCGTCGCATATCCCCTGTTGCTTGTGAATATATCTTTTGTATAACTTTGTCATTATATGGACATTTACCTGAAGTTGTGCACCTCCATATTTTTAATGACGTTAGAGTCGCGCAGCGTAAGTTACGCGCAATTTTATGAATTTCAATGATTGGTCATAGATTATAAACCAAAAGTCATTTTGTATTGACACTTGGTAAAAATTTAAGTCATATCAAGGGCAAACTTTCTATGGATTAAAAATGACATGTTTCACAAGAAGTTACGCGCGCACGCGCATTTAAAATTTCAAAATGCGCAAAATTAATTTCTAATCAACTTTCTACGCTGATCATGACATTTTGAGCATGTCAAAAATTCCCACGCGCGCGAAAAAATTTACGCGTAAGGTGCGCACGGAGCATGAAAATCATGTGTTTTTTTCTTGAATTATGATTTTACAGCCTTTCTTAGTCATTTTAAAAAAGATTTACATCATTTCAAATTAAAATGACGTCATACGAACATGTTGATTTAGACCATTTGCGCGCGTTTTTGTTTAAAAAGTTACAAAATATTGTCAAAATAATGCCTATTTTGAATCTATTATAGCTCTTCAGGATCGAAGGTGACCCCCAATTTTTTTAACTTATTATGCAAGAAGATAAATTGTAGAAATGATTTCATGCAGAATTTTCACCTCTCGGATGTTATGACGTCATCGTATGGCCACACGCATGTAAAATATAGGATTTTTGTCTCTTTCGTTATTGCTCATCACATTCAACAGAGCGCATCTCGCTTATACGTATTCCATTTCCCCCGAGATTTTATTATTGTCTACGTCAATCAACTATCTTTCGCATGAGTTAAAAATATTTTAATTTTTATGACGTCATCATGTCTAAAAATGTAAATAACGTAGGGCACTTATTTTTATCATTACAGTAAATTTTAATCTGTTATAGCTCGTCAGAATAAAAAGTGATAATCATGATTAAAACGTTTTCTGGAAGCTATTGGATTTTAGTTACGAATTCATGTGAATATTTTGCCAATTAGATGTTGTGACGTCATCATATGGCCAGTTTAATTCAAAAAGTCATATTTTCATCTCTTGCGTAAAAGTTCATTGCATTTAAACGAGAGCGCATCTCACTTTTACGTGCCCAAAATTCTTCAAATTTGTATTAATGTAATTATTTAGATAATCAGCTTCTAAAATAGTTATGTTTATATGTCAATTTGATGACATCATCGTGTTAATAATTGGATTTAAAAGATGGGTCTCGTAATTTCGTCTATGCTACACTGTATAACATATACAGTGTATTCTGTAAATACTGTAATATGCTGTATGCTACAAAATAGGTACAATTCAGCACTGTAAACATATTTATTTCATGTCATAGGATGGCATAGTAATTGTCGAGGTTCATAGTTTAAAGTATCTGCATGTTGCATTTGCGCGGATAACCCGAACTCGTCAAAGTGACGAGTTCAAATCTAGTTTTTCTGTATTATTCTTGGATCCTTCCTTCCTTTTTGTGAGTCGCGTTTCTCTAAAATGTGTAAACATAACATTTCATAACTTTGACAACATATGGGCATTTACGTGAAGTTGTGCACCTCCTATTTTTGAATGACGTCATAGTTGCGCAACGTGACTTACGCGCAATTTTATGAATTTCAATGATTGATTATAGATTAAAAACCAAAAGTCATTTAGTATTGACACTTTGACAAAATTTAAGTCATATCAGGGGCAAACTTTCTACGGATTAAAAATGGCATGTTTCACAAGAAGTTACGCGCGCACGCGCATTTAAAATTTCAAAATGCGCAAAATTAATTTCTAATCAACTTTTTATGCGTTTCTTGTCATTTTGAGCATGTCAAAAATTCCCACGGGCGCGCAATTTTTTACGCACGCGGTGCGCACGTAGCGTTAAAAACATATTTTTTTCTCTTGAATTATATTTTTCAAGTCTTTCCTAGTAATTTTGAAAACAATTTAGACCTTTTCCAGTTTAAATAACGCCATACGAACACGTTGAATTAGACAATTCGTGCGCGTTTTTTATGAAAAAGCTTAAAAAATCGTCAAAATTATGTCTTTTTTTAAACAGTCATAGTTTCTAAAGTAAACCGTGAACCGTTTATTTTTATTACAAAATCTAGAAGTTGATGAGTTGTAGATATCGGATCATGCATCGATAAGGCTAAAAAAACATTGTGACGTCATCGTATGGCCACACGAACGTAAAATTTAGGATTTTTGTCTCTTTCGTTATTGCTCATCACATTCAATGGAGCGCATCACGCTTATCTGTATTCCTTTTTCGCCTAAATTTATATATTGTGTAGGTCAATCAACTTTCTTTAGCATGAGATAAAAATATTTTAATTTTTATGACGTCATCGTGCCTAAAAATTTTAATTACGTGGGTCATTAATTTCATCTTTACAGTAAATTTTAATCTGTAATAGCTCGTAAGAATAAAATGTGATAATCACGATTAAAACGTTTTCTGGAAGCTATTGGATTGTAGATACGAATTCATGTAAACATTTTGCCAATCGGATGTTGTGACGTCATCATATGGCCAGTTGAATAAAAAAAGTCGTATTTTCATATTTTGCGTAATAGTTCATCACATTTAAAAGGGTGCGCATCTATATTTTACGTATTCAAATTTCTTCTACACGTTAATATGTTGTTCCTGAGATAATTTCCTCCAGAAATTGCTATTTAAGTGTTTCATTTTGATACCGTCGCCATGTTAAAAATTGGAATAAATGGCGGGTCCCGTAATTTCACCTATTCTACACTGTATGTAATATGTATACAGATTATACTCTTTGCATGTATATACTATATGACACAAATTGACAGAATTCAGCACTAACAGCATATCATATTCTTCAGTTCTTGTCATAATGCCATAATCTTTATCTGTGTGCAATATTCCAACGTATGACGTGCACGTGGCGTTTGTCGTGGTGCGGATAACTAACTCGTCAAAGTGACGAGTTTCATGTCTAGTTATTATTATATTATTAAGAAAACGTATAATATACTGTAGTATTTCAAACAAGCTACCCTCTGATTAATAATGGAACGATCCATTTGATAATCTGGTATTATTCTGATAAATAAAACAACATACAACGTGACGTGATGATGATGCGCGTTGTACAGATCGACGCGACTAGCTAGGGGTTTCCCCTGATCGTATGTAAAGCTGAGCTGTTAATTTGTCGGTAAGTAGGCCTAGACGGTTATTTTAAATATAATAATAATATATATAACGCAAACTAGACAGACGTTTGTTATAACAGGAAGGTTAATTAATTAACTTAGCCTGGGATTTTCTTTTAGGGCTAGGTAGGCCTAGGCCTAGCTAGGCCTATAGAATAATCACTGTGTAGTAGTGCCTTGCGATTAACTAGTGGTTACGTCATCTATATGTCACATCCAATCGCCTGGCCTACGCGCACTCAACACCCCACACCCCCCCCCCCCCCCCCTCCCTCGAATCCGGCTCTGGGACTGGCCAATGGCGAAATACGTCATGACTAGCCCCAGGGGTTGAGGAACAGAACAAGACAGAAAGTAAATTATTAATATTACATAATCATCCACGACGAGTACTACAACTCTGACAGCTCAGGTGAGTACATGATGAATGTGTAGATAAATACCAAACGAAGAGACTGGAATACTGTAGGTGGGATAATATATAGATAGTCTCTTTAATGCAACGAGGATGGGATCGAATTTGGCGCTCACATCACTATTGAAGGATTTACCTTCTCAACAGTCGCTGGACTGCAGCAGCACTCTGCGGCTGGCCGCCCGAAAACAGCAAGGGAGCCGAAGTCTGATGACAGGCGATGCTTACCAGTCCGACGCCTGGCCAAATGTGAGAGGCATTCTGCCCAGCGGGGGACAAGGGAAGCAGCGGTCCGGATGTTGAAGGTCTTTCTGGACAGGCTGACCTTAGACGAGGAGTTGGGCAGTAAAGAAAAAAAAAACCCAAAAAACCCCAAAAAATTGAAATTCATTTCGTCAACAGGATTGTTTTATTATTCCCGGCACACCGGGAAAAAAAAATCGATTGGGTACACACCCCTCCTTGGTTTACTTGCGTATCAAATTTTCAGCCATAACTCAGTTAATTCTTATGGTTTACAGTGTATCCTTTTGGACTTGGATAGTTTTTAACCCCAGGACAACTACCTGTCCTCAATTCACCGCATGTCAAAAAATTGGCGAAGAGCAAATCCTCTTCCCACCCTAAAATTTGAGGTCCAACATGTCCTCTAACAATGTAGTTGGGACCGTAAATTTTACTGGTGTGTGCTAAATTTTTGCCATTCCCCATAGGCTTGTGCCTCCTTTTTCTTTCAAATCTGTGATTCTTTACCCCTAGAACAGTGTTTCCCAGATTTTCTTTCGGAGGGCCGACAGGTGCCAGTGCTTCCCAGGGAACACGGTGCCTGGCTGCAACGCGGTGGATACCCTATGCCACTTGGCTTGTAGGGAATTGTTTTTCTTATTTCTTTCTGAACTATTGCATCACTTGTTCATATGTTTTTACCCATTGTTCGTTTGTTATGGCATATTTTTTGATTCAGGACTCTTTAGTTTCCTTTTGGCACTCAAATTTTCAAATTGTTGGGGTTCATTCCTCACCACCTTGACGTTCTGGTGTTTGATTTTTTTTATCCTGTTCTTGTTGGGGCAGTGTTGTGTTTATATGTTTAAAGAGAGAAAAAAAAAAAGAGGAAGGAGTGGAAGTGGAATTTGAAAGATTTCGATCCAAGTCGGCCCTAAACCGTCTCGGCCAAAGTCAAGTCGGCCACAAGTCAAGTCGGCCCCAAGTCAACTCGGCCTCAAGTCAACTCGGCCTCACGTCAACTCGGCCTCACGTCAACTCGGCCTCACGTCAACTCGGCCTCACGTCAACTCGGCCAAAAAATAATCGGTCAACTCGGCCCGTTAAAGTATGGAACGCAAAAAGTGCAAATGAAGGGGATTGATAAAATAATATTTCTTCACAATTTTTTAACTATGAATAATTCTGACTTTTAATGAATATTATTATTTAGACAATAATATATTTAGCAAAAAAAATAGGAATGATTTCACAAACTTTCCTTTATTTACGTTAAAAATTTCGTAGCTGAGCCTCCCTGCGCGTTTGGCAGCTTTTTCGATATCTACAACTGGTACGTGTTTTCGCTGACCGGGGGATTCCCCTTTTTTAAAAACGCAAATCATGGACAAAAACGATGTAGGCCTGTAACAGTACGATCATTTTTTCTATGGCCAAATGGTAGGACGTAGGCCTCCGTCTTCGATTTACTAAAATGCGGTACCTGCACATGTTTTTTGTAACACACGGGTACTTCTATTCATATCGGCAATGAGTTAATTTTTTTTATATATTATTTAATTATATTATATTTTTTATTTCTTCATTTTTTTTAAAGCGTGGATAGTAAGAATCATAATAATATTAAGCACTTTTTGCGTTCCATACTTTATTGTGGCCGAGTTGACCAATTAGTTTTTGGCCGAGTTGACGTGAGGCAGAGTTGACTTGAGGCCGAGTTGACTTGAGGCCGAGTTGACTTGGGGCCGACTTGACGTGGGGCCGACTTGACTTTGGCCGAGACGGTTTGGGGCCGACTTGACCTGCACCCATTTGAAACACAAACTGAACCTTTTAGTATTATACTTTGAAAGAAACTTTTGGATGCCGGAAGAACATTTTACAGGATTGCCAGACACTGAAAGAAATATAACATTAACTCTATTTAACTCCACCAATGTGGTATTGGATAGGACGAACCAAAATTGGACTATAATGTAAATTGGACATTGGACTAACTTGTACCTGCCCTCTCAGAAGAGACCAGTCCAAGGATAGTCAGGGAGGCAGAAACAACAAAAATAAAACAGGGAGGATTGTAGTGCCTGGTGATTGGTTAGTACTGTAGTTACGTCATCTCTACATTACAGCCAATCACCTGGCCTACGCGCACTCAACCTCCGAATCCGGCCCTGGGACTGGCTAATGTCGAAATACGTCATGTCCAGCCCCAGGGGTTGAGGAGCAAGGAAGAGGAATCGCTTTCTCGAAACGAAGACACAGAACAAGACAGAAGTAAATTATTAATACATATTCATCTACGAGTACTACAACCCTGACACTGACAGCTCAGGTGAGTACACGATGAATGTGTAGATAAATACCGAAGAGACTGGAATAGTAGGTGAAATAATATATAGATAATCTCTTTAATATATGCATAGAGCAGCGGTCAGTCTAATTACCGAAAACAACAGAAAACAACCATAAACAACCGAAAAACAAACCGAAAAAAAGAAATCTAAATACCGAAAACAAACTTTTTTAATGTCGCCCTCTACTCATGGGTGTTTCTAAAGCTAAGACCATGACAGAGAGAAGACCATTTTGACGCACTTTGACCATGTTGTTTGTGATATTTTGAGTGGTAAAGTGACGGACATTGACACACCATCGTTCATTGATGTGACGTACCTTCTAGGTTTGTTGTAAATGACGCATAATGATTCACAATATAATCTATTCATTAAAATCACTGTAGTCGAGTTATAAAATATCATTTTATCCTTAATCACTTCAAAACGCGCGCATAAGCAGTTATAGGTAAAATCATGCTTTGTTTTTGAAAATCGCAAAAGGCTAAAAACGAAATGTGTTTATAGATTTAGTAAATAAAGTAAATGTACGGTGTATATCATTGAATTTGTACGATTTTGAGTTGAATTTTGTGCTTTAGAAAACCATCAATAGAGGGTGACATTAAAACAAAATATTATACAAATTTGTTTTCGGTATTTAGATTTTTCAATAAGTTTGGATATGCTGGTTTATATGGGCTAAATCAAATTTAGTGTTATACTTATCATACTAATAGTAAAATTAATGTGTTTGAATAAATTGTTTTCTTGTAATAATAATATATAATAATAATATTAAAACATATATGCCTAATCTATATATAAATTTACGTAAGGGCAAAATTTGGTAAATCGTGCATAACTTCTACAATGTTTACTTGATGGTATTGTAAAGTTGGTACAGGTACATACTTTCGGTACTGATATTAACCATCTAATGTAACCCTGTATACTAATTAAGTTTAGTAGATAATTAGTTATTGATGATTAAAATGAATTTAGGTTCAATGATTTGCCCCGAATAGGAGTGTTTTTCAAATGTGGTATACACTGTATGGATTTTTGTAATTGCTGAAAACAACTCGAGTATAGCATCATAATGTTGAAGACAACTAAAAGTCATGAAAAAATTCTATTTTGATAGATTTAATATACGTTTATACAAATGTATTGCTTGTCGACGAATAGAACAATCCATTCTCTCTTCCAAGTGTCAATTCCCTCAGGTGTAATAAATTAATCAATCTATTCAATTAGCGATTTTTAAGTTCACAGCGCTGTTGACTGGGCTGTAACGGCAAGTGGTTTTATCTTCGAAAAATGTTTTCATCTGGTTTTATATTCACT
This sequence comes from Antedon bifida, assembly GCF_963402885.1. Lineage (NCBI taxonomy): Eukaryota > Metazoa > Echinodermata > Crinoidea > Comatulida > Antedonidae > Antedon > Antedon bifida. The sequence goes on along the minus strand of NC_136233.1, from coordinate 7,639,771 downwards.
ACCTGTATACAGAGAGACCCGGGTTCAATTCCCGACAACTCCCAGTTCACTCAGCTATAAATGAGTACCTGGTTGAAAATGCTAGGGAGAAAAAGGCGGCGTAGAAAGGAACAGGCCATCCTACCACATAATGCCGAGGCTTAGTACAATGAGCTCCTAACAGCTCATTCCCCTACGTTCAGAATGAACACAGGACTCACCTTTACCTTTACCTGTATATAATTTTTTACATTAAACCATTCATGAATACGTACATGTGCAACGTTTCATTACCAAATGAAGATTTGTTAAAAACAAGTCAAAACGTCGCACACAGAGGTTACAAGATTGTTTTGAGATATTGAAATCTATCTCACAAACAATAATCAGGGCAAAACAGTTAACAAACTTTCCATAAAAAATATCTATTCATAAAGTCATCATCCAAGCATTGATTGTGTGTTGTCCTTGTCATCACTATACAGACCTGTCAACTCTTACGCATTCCCTGTAAGTTTTACCCAAAACTTAGCTTAATTATCCTAAAAATTATTGGGTTTTTTCTATTTTTGTAATGAATTTTACTATTTTTTTTCTATTTCAACTACTGTAGTTCAATCAGAAATTACATGTAAGTAAAAAATTGTTAACAATTTTTGTATTTCTTGTTTAGAAACAATCAATCATGTCTACAGAATTAGGCCAAACAATTCTATGTGAATCAAAGTTGAAGAAGCTGTTTGACTTAGTGGAAATGCTAAAATGCTTTCAAGTGGTTTGGTTAGATGAGTATTTACAGAGGAAAGATAGGTTTTCAAAAGAAATTGAAGGTCTGTATTTGTGTTTACATATAATAAATAAGTAATTGAAACTAGAGAAAACTAAAGGAAGGAAACTAATGATTTTTTTCAAAACACAAGCACTCCTACTACTAGCTTCACGTTGTCTAGCTCGCTCCTCATGTGAATGCTTATGTCATCACTCTCCAAAAATACACAATTTTCCATTTCAGTTAATTACCGCCCTGGTCTGTGTGTGCAAGTGTTAGCGTGGTATATTTACACCCCTGTACAGAGTGGAGTGTAACATCGTGAACTTTTTTCTTTTTTATCTGAGGTTAACAGACCACCAAAACACAGTACACTAACACATGCACTATCGAGGCATTTTCCGAGTACCACATTACCAAATTTTCATTTCGTTAAAAGTGTTTTTCGATCAAAGTTTATTATTAGTTCGTTGAAAAAGATCCGTACAGTATTTAGAAAGGATTTATTTACATTTACATTATGTAACATTTGTTATTAAATGTGATGGAAACAGTTGCTCTAGCCTAATAAACAGTGTGTAAGCATTATATATTTTTTCAAAAATGTTCTGAGGCTCCCCAAACCTACCCTGCTCGGTGCTACGCACCTCGTTTGCCACTGTCGTGGCCACCCCACCTCGTCAGATCCTAAATCAGATCCGCCACTGCATCATTTGTATGTTCTACTACATATCATTTCCAAAGTCATGATCTCAATTCATCCGATGCTGTTTGTAGAGCTTTCATTTGCAAATCTTCTAAAAACAAATTTGCGGCAATGGGACTGATTGGACTTCCTATTCCCACCTATCTGTCTGCTGGTATGTTATTTTTAAAGGACAACTTTAACAATAGTTTGACAACGTATTAGGGATGTACATATGGTCAGAACAATTGCAAGATTTCCAATTTTACCACACATGCTCGTTCACTGTCATGAATTGGCTGATGGATTGGTTGATCAGGTTATACAATTATTCATTGCCTAACACATAGGACAGTCTACCCACTGTTGTGGTATCTGTCACTTCAAATATGATATTACATGTTTATTAAATAAAAAAGAGTGTTTATTTAACCTACAGTAATATTCAAAGAATTTCGATAGATTATTTTCCTTGTGTTGGACATGCAGTCCTCAGTACATCATGACTCACTTCGGGTGGATTCGCGTTAATTCAACCAATCAAAGGGCGAGAATCCAAAATCATTCTACCGTGAGCCCTCATAAACTCTCTTTTCCCAAACGTTTTTTGGGTCCAGCAGCTTGGACCTATCAATTAGTCGATTTTACAAAATACCAAAAATGTCAACCATAGATAAGACTGTGACAGCTGGTATGACAGGTAAGTCTGTATCCATAGGAACACCTGTATGACTTGGTTATTCCTAGTGCTGCGGAGACAATTTTGTCTACTTACTGTATATTTTTTGTACAGCTCCGTTTACTGTGTATATTTCCCATGTTTTTTGTAATCACTAATGATTTTTACTAAAGGAAAACTTCCTTCATATTTAAGAGACCTTGCTTTTCTTGGAAAATCTTTGTCAAAACTATTTTCAAACCTAAATTCTCCTTTTTTTCATCATTCGTCTGCTGAAAATACATTGTGTCTGATTGGTCCAATTGAAGTCATGTGATGAAAATTGACATTAAATGAGTATTTGTCTAAAATGATAGGATACAGTAGAATGTGAAACTTTTGGCTAAAGTATTCTATAATATATTATTAGTTGACAATCAACAAAAGCTCAAAGGAAAACATTTTTCACCATAAATCCTAATAACCATTTTATATCAATTCATTTTTCTTTAAGGTTTTATTTGCACAAAGGCTGGTTTAATTGATGAGCAATTTTTGGATCATCTTCCCAATCTGAAGGTCGTGAGTATATGTTCAGCTGGATTTGAAGGACTAGATGTATCCATGCTTCATAGATTAAACATCCGAGTTTCCAATGTCCCTCACCTAGTTTCAGAATCAACGGCCGATCTAACATTTGCATTGATACTTGCAACTGCAAGGCAACTTCGAAAAAGTATGTAATCTTTTTATAAAAACTAATGATGATTATGTTGATTATTGAATATAGTAATAATGATGTATTACTTTTTGTACATTTATAATTCACTTAAAATTTCTTTTTTAAGCGTTATTTTTATATTATGTACTTAAAATTTCTGCCACTGAAAATTATCTGGTAAGTAAATTAACATAAGAAATTAACGTAAGATAATTTACAAAAAATATCAAGTGTTTTGCATCTCGTCAAACACTAATTGAAAGGCACAACAAATGGGCTTTTGCATGAGTGTCCATTTATGGGAGATGTGTCCTCTAATACAAGAAGTAAACATTTTGTTTATTGCTAGATATTCAGAGTTCTCAGCATCCTGATTTGGAAGTCAGAATGTCACCACAATTCACCTCATTAGGCACAGACGTGACAGGTGCTACCCTGGGCATTCTTGGAATGGGTAGCATAGGTTATTGTGTAGCTATGAGAGCAACTGGCTTCAGAATGAACACTTTTTACTACAACCGAAACAGAAGGTATTATATTTCACAGATACAGTAAAGCCTAAGGAGACACTTTCTTAATAGGGATAGAGATACAGTAATTGTAAAGCTGATGTATGCCATCCTATGACCTGAAGCATCGTTTATAGTGTTGAATTGTGTCTATATCATATAGATAACAGCTTTCATAATAAGTTAAAAACATGAAGCTAATATTAATAATAAAAGTTTGACATGCACATGTGTCATTTCATGAGAAAGATAATTACCGGAGAAATAACACAATCAAGATTCTCTCTGTTGAATGTGATGATGATCTATAATGAAAGTGAAAAATCCTACTCTTTAAATTCAGTTGGTGAAACAATCGTGTCAACCGTTTGTGGGGCTAATGTACATGAATTTGATGGCTTTCATAATTTAACTAAACAAGAAACATTTGAATCATGTACATTACCGTTGACCTGAAGTTTATGTGTATTGTGGCTTGGTTATGATGGCTTGGCTACCACTCCAAGGGTCTTGGGTTAGAGACCCTTCACATGTCAGGATTTTTTCTAAGGTACACAATTACAACTCCACTCCCAAAGACTTATAATTGAAATTGTGAATTCATAAAATGGCACCTTGATGAAATCATAGCTGCATGATCATGTTGAAAATTAAGTCACTTATGACCAGCTTTTATTTGTAAGTTGTTGTGAAAATTTGGAAATCAATGATAGCATTTTTTTTATATAATCAGTACACAAAATCTGTGGAGAAATAAACAAAGATTTATAATAGGTGGAAAAAATAAATATGCAAAATTGTTCATTACAGGTATGATTATTGTTATTCATCCAGGTAGTATTAAGTTTGGATAAATAATTAAATCTATTCAACTGGACTTACTTGTATAGTAGTAGCAACGTTTCACAACCTATCCAGGTTGTATCTTCAGATTCAAACTGAATGATGGATTTGTGGCTGGTGGTCTGTGACCCGTGACGTAGTCAAGGAGCTAACAGCGAGATTTTCTTAATTGCTGAATTGAATGTTCCAGATAAGTTGTGATGTAGCCCTCCCTCTCTGTTCAAGGAAGGTTCTTCACATTTAACGTACACTGCCTCTTTTAAACCATCTGGATTTTCTTTCTAATATGACAACATCCTCGTTGTTTGAAGAAAGTGAGTGTGAAGAAACTGCAGAATTTCTGCAACCAGATAAACTTGCACGTCGATATTGGTACATACCTTTAGCTAAGATTTGTTTTCTCCAATATATATTAAATCATCACAATCTTTTCTTACATTGTATGGCAACAACAATATTGTTTCAAATTCAGAAACTTCATTGATCTCTAATGGAGAACTAATTTTCTCAGAGTTCATAAAATTCGTTATAATAAAAAGTGCAATACAAAAATAAATATTCCATAATAAAAATATATATAAAACGTGAACACACGTCGTAAAAATAGTAAATAAACACACCATTTAATAACAGTCATACTTACAATTATCATTATTATCATCATTATTATTCTTCTATTTATTTCAAAATTATTATATTAATACGCTTCATCGTCGCTCTACTATTTTGTGCCATTGTAATTTAATATTGTTTTCAAGTCATTCTGTATCATTTTTGTCCGTATTTTCTTTGGTCTTCCAACTTTCTTGTTATGTTCCCCAAGAACTAATTTTGCAGGTGTATTATCTGCGAGTCGTTTTAGATGACCGTACCAGTTTAGCCTTCTTTTTGGGGGCTTGTGCTGTGAAATTTGTAATTTTCCCAAATACTGAAGTTTTCCACCCAAAAAAGGCATAATCTGTTGCAGCTCTTCAGAAATTAAATGTGACCTTGATGTTTATTAAACTAATTATGGAAGCTGTAGGTAAACATATTGACTTCTGTACTGTTACTGTGGATAACCTGAACTCAGACCTCCCAACTTGAATTGACAAAAAATATGGAGATTTTTTCGGTAAAAAATATATTATTACGACGCATTATGCGACGCGCGTTACACAACAAAGATATACAAAAATAAATTGTCTCTGTTTTTTAAAAGGCTACAATACAATATTTTATTTTCATCTTTCATCTTATGTACATTATTAACATAACACATTTAGTGCCTTTGAGCATTTAGCTCTGTAAGTTGTTTTTTGGTTGCTTTCTTTGCGTTAGTAAGCACATATCTTTTCGCAATCTCAGAGTCCGGGAACATAGCTGGAAAAAGTTCTTTTGCGTGCTGCGTAATGGCGAATGGAAGATTGTGTTCTACAATATACGATGTATAAAGCACCTTAACCTTTTCTGCTATTCTCTGTTTATATTGAACAACAAAGTCTGGCATTGGTTCACAGCTCTTGCAACTTTTCATGCTTCTTTGTCTGTAAAAAATATCAATTTCAATAACTAATTACAGATCTAGGCTAAATATTTTTTTAAATTTTTTTTTTTAGGCTAAATATTATATTTTTAAAAAAATAGATAAATCTGCCTGAACTTGTCATGGTGACAAGTATAGTTTTAATTATTTTATTATATGTCTTGAGGCACGTGGTCAAGGATTACCATAGTGAATTATCTTATTTCTTCAAAGCACCATGATATTCGACATTCTGTTTTGTCCCAAAAAAAGTTTATGTTGCATAAAACAAAATATAAAACAAACTTTTCTCAAAGCTTGCCAAACCATTAAGTGTTTTGAAAACTGTTTTCCTTCCTACAGGCCTAAATTAGATGAAGATCGTGTTAATGCTAAATATTGTCGCAGTTTAGATGAACTATTAAAGCTCTCTCAATTTCTTGTGGTCTCGGTCCCACTCACCCCAGAGACCGAAAATATGATTGGTCATAAAGAACTGGCTCTTATGAAGCCATCCTCCATACTCATCAATGTTTCAAGAGGTATGTATATTATGTTTAAAATAGACTCCAACTACAGCTATTTTTTGCTTTTGCTCCAATGAATAGCTACTGTAACTAAAAATGTTCTCTTTCTCGGTAGGGTGTGTTGTTGACACCAGTGCTTTAGTAGAAGCTTTAAATGATGGAAAAATTTCAGCTGCAGGTTTAGATGTCACTGAACCAGAACCTCTGCCATATGATCACCCTCTTGTGCATATGGATAATGTTATACTGTCTGGTCACTCTGGTGCAGCAACAGTGGAGGTTCGCAAAAAAATATTTAAACAATCATTAGAAAACTTGAAAGCTGGATTCACTTCTGGGCCAATGAACAATGAACTCTGAACTCTTCTTGATAATACTGTTTGTATTTGGAATCTTTATGTTCTTAAAGATTCAAGCCTAATCCTGATTTACATCTCTGTGTGGTGTTTTGGTCATCTTTGTTGAAAAAGAAAGTTCATAGGCAAATCAATAATATAAATAATAAATACCTTTCTTAGACATAATCATCACTTTACTACAAGATGGCTAACTCAGAAACACACGCACACACCTCCAGTAATTGAAAACATTGTACGTAAACGCAACATTAGTGATTCCGAAAACTTATGAAGATTATGAATATAACGTTGTGAAATTAGATCACACGTACTGCTTGAATTTTTCTCAAGAAGAAAAAATAATATTACTAGAACAAACAATAAATTTATTACAATCAAAAATAAAGATAGAAAGGAATAGAGTACGAAGAAAAGAAAGGAATCTTAAATCATTATCTAATCTACTTCAAGAGTTAAAAAAAACGAATAAAATAAATATTGAAGCAACATCCTTGAAAATGAATTTTCTTGTCGTTGGACTTGATTAAAAATGCAAAAAATCAAAACCTGGATAACCATGGAAAACGATACTCAGAGATCGCAAAAGAATTTGCAGTTACACTTCATTATTTGTCACCCAAGGCTTACAATTATGTAAGAAAAATTCTGCATCTTCCACATTCTGCTTCAATCAGGAATTGGTGTTGCTCATTGAATTGTCAACCTTTTTTAACAGAAGTTATCAATGAGCTTAAACTGAAAGTAGAAAATGGGGAAGTTTGCAGAGATGCCACAATAATAATAGATGGCATACACATAAGGAAACAAACCTTATAGGATCCCCAACAACAGCTATAGTTTATGAACTATGGAAATTCAAAAGTAGAGATATGAGAGGAGTTGGCAACAGAAGCTCTTGTATTTATGGTTTTGGGCTGAATGGCCGCATCTGGAAATCTGTGGTGGGATACTTTCTGTGCGATAAAATCAATGGTGTTTTCCTGGCACAGTTAGTAAGAACAGCTCTTGCACTACTATCTGATGAAGGGTTGACAACTTGGGGCGTAGTGTGGGATGGAACATATGTCAATCAAGATGCTGCTAAAATCCTTGGTTGTCAAGTAGGAAAAACGTATGAGTTACGAGCTTTGCGCATCCGACTTGTGGTTATATGGTGCATGTGATATTTGATGTTTGCCATTATGTTAATATTGCTTCGGAACACATTGTAAGTAGTAGATTGTTTGTTTAGCACTGTCACACAGCCGCAATTACGGCTCTTTCGGACATGTAATTGCTGGTAACCAACGGTGAACAACGGTAAACAGCCACAACTGTACACATATAAATGTAAAAAGTAAAATTTAATAATAATCTTTGACAACCAATTCTTTCTTTTATAATTCAAACCCCCAAAAAAAAAACCCACAAAAAAAACCTCAACCAATTCTCAAACAATGATACCGTGTTCCTATTCCCCACAAACTTTATGCAATTCCCCAAATTTCCCAATCCTTCCAAACCAAATATCAACAATCTTCTTATTTTTAAATAAATCCCCGAAACCCCCCTTTCAAATACAATAATATCACAAGATGAATAATTAAACAATAATAAATGTCCACAATATCGTTCCTTCTTGCCTTCTCTCCTACGCTGACACAAAACAAATTAGAAAGATAAAAGTTAAAACGATTCTGCAAATAAACAACTCCCACGCCTCTGCTCCCGTTCTGCTTGTATTATCAATTATAATTCTTCCTATTTTCTGACATATAAATAAATCAAATATAAAGTTAAAATGTTTCTTGATGTCGTTCTGCCCTGCAATCCGCTCCCCGACCAATTATTTCTTTCTCCTTTTCCACGTAAAATAATATCAGTATCAATCCAGTTACTCTTCAATATTTCCAAACAATTCTTTACATGCAACAACTTCTGCTGTTTCCAACAGTTATTTCTTCCGTCAATTTACATTCACAATTTCAATTAATCCTCAGTAATCTCAACAATTAACAGTTCTACATTTAAGTACAGCCTTATAGTATTACTTCCAACTCACAATTTATTAACTTCATGTATATCACTTTATTTCCTTTCTGCTTCAGCTCTATATCACCATAATTATCTCCAACTCACAATTTATTAACTTCATGTATATCTCTTTATTTCCTTTCTGCTTCAGCTCTATATCACCATAATTCAATTACTTCTTCTCCTGCACGTCTTAGTTTCTCATATCAATATTCACCTATCCCTTTCTGGCTTAACATAACATAGCCCTCCTTCTCTGTCTCCTCTCAATTTCCATCTACCTCAAAATTCCCTCAATTATCCACATATCACCACCTTATCCTTCTCCACCAATCAGCAACTCACACACTAACTTAACCCTTATACCTCTCCTCCAATCAGCAAACACCACACAATCCTTCTCTGCAACACAAAAACTCTGCTCCACTGGCTTCACACAATAGCTTCCTAAAACAAAAGAAAGGTTCAAATAGTGAAAACAAAAGGAAAAGTAAGAATGACTTGCAAAATATATACACAACTTTATGTCACTTGTGACATTTACTCCCCTCTAAAAGAATAATGTATCAACATTTTCTCTATACCGTGACGGGTCCTATTTACACTCGACTTAAATAATCAGCTCCTACATTTTCACTGCCTTTAATCGCCTCTATTCGGAACTTGTACGGTTGTAGAGCCAGGGCCCATCTCATAATTCGCCCATTGGACAATTTCGCTCTGTGCATAAACACAAGCGGCTGGTGATCAGTTTCCAACGTGAAGTTTCGTCCATATAAATAAGACTCAAATTTTCGTACACTCCATACAATGGCTAAGCATTCTTTTTCCATCACTGAATATGCTTTTTCTCGAGGAAGCAGTTTCTTGCTAGCGTACGCCACGGGAAACTTCACGTCACCATACTGCTGCATTAGAACCGCTCCCACTCCATATTCGGACGCATCTGTTCTCAAAATAAAATCTTTGTTTAAATTAGGAAGGCATAAAATTGGAGTACTGTTTAATTTTTCCTTAAGTTTAACAAACGCACTTTCCTGGGCCTTCTCCCAACATATTCGGTTAGGTTCCCGATTCTTCGTTTTGTCGGTTAATGGACAAGCAATCACAGAGTAATTAGGAATGAACTTTCTATAGTAGTTGGTCATCCCAAGGAATGACCGGAGTTGTTTCTTTGTTTCTGGTTGTTTGGCTGACAAGATGCTTTGTATCTTCTCCACTCGAGGTTGAACATGTCCTTTCCCTACCACATGGCCAAGAAACTCGATTGTTTCATAACCAATGAAACATTTGCTTGGTCGAGCAGTTAGATTGGCCCTGCGGAGACGTCCAAACAATTCAGACAAACATTTCATATGTTGATCCCAAGAAGCTGTGTGAATTAGAATGTCATCAATATAATTAAGTGTATTATCCATTCCTTTTAGTAATTTTCTCATGATACGACTGAAAGTAGCCGGTGCATTGACTAAGCCGAACGGCATGACATTAAATTGAAACAAACCATCTGGTGTTAGAAAGGCTGTTAAAGGTTTTGACGCTTCATCCATGGGAACTTGCCAATACCCTTTACTTAAATCTATCTTAGTAAAATAATGATCATGGGCCAACTTTGTGAACAGTTCCTCTTGGTCCGGAATCGGTTCGGCGTCAAAAACTGTAACCTGATTAAGTTTTCGAAAGTCCACGCAGAATCGATTTGACCCATCCGGTTTCTTTACCAATACTATTGGAGAGGCAAACGGTGCCCCTGAAGGCTCCACTACACCCAGATTTAACATCATATTTACCTCATCCTTAATGGTACCTCGCAATGCATGTGGAAGTGGATAGGGCTTGGAACGGATTGTATCATCAGTTTCCAGCTTGATTTCATGCTGCCCAAGTGTAGTCTTACCCGGTAAATCCGTCAGTACATCTTTGTAGTTTCCGATAAGTCGGTGCACCTCATGCTTTAGTGTATCATCCAGGCTTTCGTTGATGTGGATGTCGGCTGTTGTTTCTTTTGCTAGTAGAGGGTGGAGCTGTAAAAGATTCTCATTAGATAGATGATAATTTTGGTTATTTGTAAATGTTTCATTAGGTTCGCATTCAATAACAGCGGTGCTAGCTAATTCAAGGATACCAGAAGGCTCGGATACCCCTAAGGCAGCACTCATGTCTGCGGTTCGCTCATAATACTTTTTCAAGAGATTGGCGTGAAATATTTTGAATTTCCCGTTAAGGTCAATTTGGTAGTCTAGATACCCAAATTTCTTTACAACCTTAAAAGGACCTTTCCATTGAAGCAATAGTTTGTTTTTGTCTGTGGGTAATAAAAGTAGTACCTTATCCCCAACCTCAAATTCCCGGGACTTACTCTTTTTGTCATAATATTGTTTGTACCTGACCTTAGATTTTTGTAGATTCTTCTGAGCCATCTGACAGGTTTCGTGTAGTCGTTCCCGTAAATCCATAACGTACTGGTAGGTGGTTTTTGTTTCTGGTGTTTCGATTTCTTCGGTCCACAATTCCCTTAGGATGGACATGGGTCCTCGTACGGTACGGCCATATAACAGTTCAAAAGGAGAAAACCCTAAACTTTCCTGTGAAGATTCCCTAACCGCAAAAAGTAGTGGGTCAATGTAACGATCCCAATCAGTAGGCCTTTCTGCACACATACGTTTCAGCATTTGTTTGAGTGTTCCATTGAACCGTTCGACCAAACCATTACAAGCTGGGTGATATGGAGATGTCATTACCTGACGTATAGACAACAACTTACTAACTTGCCTCATGACTTCAGATGTAAATTGTGATCCCCTATCGGTAAGCATTTCTTTCGGGATACCAAGTCTAGAGAAAACACCAACCAAGGCCTCAGCAACCCGTTCAGCTTCAATATTTGGTAGAGGCACTGCCTCTGGATAACGAGTAGCAAAATCTATTATTGTGAGTATATAACGATTACGACCTTTAGACATGGGGAAAATGGGACCAACTATATCAACGGCAATCCGTTCAAACGGCACCTCGATCAAAGGCATGCTTCCTAGAGGCACTTTCGTAACTCTACCTTTTTGTACAGTTCTCTGACAAATGTCACAGGATCGACAATATCGAGTAATATCTGCAGTTACCCCAGGCCACCAAAATGTTGTCAACACTTTATCTGTCGTCTTTTTTTACCCCTTGGTGTCCTCCTAATAAGGTTTCATGGGCTTGGCGCATTACCTGGCGTCGATAGTCAGCTGGCACTACTAGTTGGGTAAACTTATCCCCGTGTTCAATATTAGGAGAGGAAAATTGCCTATATAATAGGTCTTTATGATAAATAAACCTAGCCTCGGCTTGTTTGTTACTCACAGTTGTAGTTTGTTTCTCTGCAAGATTCTTGAATTTTGCAAGGCTGATATCTTGTTGCTGGGCGGTTTTCATAATTCCCGCTGTGATGATTTGCTTGTGTATTTCTGTAGTTTTAAGTGTTCTGAATGGTTTATCCATAGTGTTAGCTTGAGACCGGGTAACAACAGAACATCCTTGAAGATTTCGCTCTGTCCATGTGGGATCTGGATTTCCTGGTGCTCGTACTCCTGCAATATTACCTAATATCAAGTCATAAATAGGGTTATTCATACATAGTGCATACGTCTTTCCTGAAAAAAATGGAGTATTAACATGTATTAATGCAACCGGTAAGTTGCGGACCGTGCCATCAATCAGCACACAGGTTTTCTCCTTACCAGTAAGTTGTTCGGCTGATACAAGATCTTTCTTCACAACCACCCCACTACAGCCACTGTCACGAAGAACAGAGACGCAGCGTGACCCAACACAACCTGTATAAACGGGCATTTTACTAATTGAATTATTTAGAGCCGCTGTCATAATTGGAAGACAGTGCCCACATTGAAGAGTGACCTTATCACCATCATTATTGATACAACATTGATTTAAAGACTCTGACATTTTCGTAACCATACTGGCACCCACATCGGGAATTTCTTCTTTGGCTTTACATTCGTGTTGTTTTGCACATTTCTGGCAATCAGACTCTGTTTGTGGTGAAGTAGACAACCCAGCGCAACTGTTGGCGTCCTGTCTACAATTTCTGGCAATATGTCCTGTTTTTAAGCATCGGTAACATTTTGGAGGAGAGTTTGGCTTATGCATAGTTGAGGCTCTGCAATTTCTAGCTAGGTGACCTACACGATGACATATAAAACAAGTTGGACTACGGAAACTAGAAGGGCTTTGTGATGAGGATGTACTGGGAACATTATTAGAGGAGAGTTGAGGAGAATTTGGCTCTTTTTGTTTAAACTCTATTGGTTTACCAAATAATCCCCCACGAGCTTCCAAATATTGCTCCGCAATTTCAGCCATCGCTTGTATCGTTTTCGGTTGACGTTCCCTTAGGAACAGAGCTAGGTCCTTCCCACACCCATCGGTAAACTGCTCTCGCAGCAATAAATCTTTTAACCCCTGAAAGGTTTTTACCCCCTCTGCTAGGTCAATCCACCTATCAAGATAATTGCTTATCCTCGCAGCAAATTGCGGGCCGCTTTCTCCGTATTCGGGCTTAGCTGTTCGTAACTTATGTCGAAATCCATCGGCGGTTAACTGAAACCGTTTTAGAAGAGCCAATTTCAACAGTTTGTAATCGTTAGCTTCAGCTGACGACAACCTGGAATAAACCTCGAGAGCCTTCCCAGTTAGTAGGGCACTTAAGTTAACCGGCCACTCAATTTCTTTCCACTCCTGACTAGTCGCATACCGTTCAAACCTTTTCAGATAGGCATCTAGGTCATCTGTTCGATCATGGAAAGGGGGTAATTTAGGTTTACTGGCCTTAACCCGTGACTCAGGATTGGGTAATACTCTACCACCCGGCCGTGCCCGATTCTTTTCTTGTTCTAATTGGATTTCTAACCTTCGCATTTCTATAAGATAGGCCTGATTCTCAGCTTCTTTCGCCCTTTCGTTTTCTCTCTCTTTTTCTTCACTCGCTCTTTTTCTCTCTGCTTCGTCCCTCTCTAGTACCTCTCTCCTCTCTCTCTCTTCCTTCTCTAGTGCCTCTCTTCTCTCTCTCTCTTCCCTGTCTCTGTTTCGCTCCATTTCTTCTCTCTCCCTGTCCCTGTTTCGCTGTTTTTCTTCTCTCTCCCTGTTTCTCTCTTCTCTCTCTAGTGCTCTCTCTTCTCTCTCTCTGGCAGCTTCCTCTCTCTTTTCCACAAACTCTCTTAATTCCACTCCATCTAACCCCAACGCTTTTCCTGCGTCAACAATTTTAGTGAGATCCATTTCTTAAGAAAAAAAAAATATATATATATAAGTATCCAATATAAGTATACAGTATGCCAATAATATGGCAAATAGACAATCCAAGAATCACGTACAATTGTTTCATCTACCAATGTTCACGCTAGGTTACAAAGTCTCCCGGACGAGCCCCCATAAATGTCACACAGCCGCAATTACGGCTCTTTCGGACATGTAATTGCTGGTAACCAACGGTGAACAACGGTAAACAGCCACAACTGTACACATATAAATGTAAAAAGTAAAATTTAATAATAATCTTTGACAACCAATTCTTTCTTTTATAATTCAAACCCCCAAAAAAAAAACCCACAAAAAAAACCTCAACCAATTCTCAAACAATGATACCGTGTTCCTATTCCCCACAAACTTTATGCAATTCCCCAAATTTCCCAATCCTTCCAAACCAAATATCAACAATCTTCTTATTTTTAAATAAATCCCCGAAACCCCCCTTTCAAATACAATAATATCACAAGATGAATAATTAAACAATAATAAATGTCCACAATATCGTTCCTTCTTGCCTTCTCTCCTACGCTGACACAAAACAAATTAGAAAGATAAAAGTTAAAACGATTCTGCAAATAAACAACTCCCACGCCTCTGCTCCCGTTCTGCTTGTATTATCAATTATAATTCTTCCTATTTTCTGACATATAAATAAATCAAATATAAAGTTAAAATGTTTCTTGATGTCGTTCTGCCCTGCAATCCGCTCCCCGACCAATTATTTCTTTCTCCTTTTCCACGTAAAATAATATCAGTATCAATCCAGTTACTCTTCAATATTTCCAAACAATTCTTTACATGCAACAACTTCTGCTGTTTCCAACAGTTATTTCTTCCGTCAATTTACATTCACAATTTCAATTAATCCTCAGTAATCTCAACAATTAACAGTTCTACATTTAAGTACAGCCTTATAGTATTACTTCCAACTCACAATTTATTAACTTCATGTATATCACTTTATTTCCTTTCTGCTTCAGCTCTATATCACCATAATTATCTCCAACTCACAATTTATTAACTTCATGTATATCTCTTTATTTCCTTTCTGCTTCAGCTCTATATCACCATAATTCAATTACTTCTTCTCCTGCACGTCTTAGTTTCTCATATCAATATTCACCTATCCCTTTCTGGCTTAACATAACATAGCCCTCCTTCTCTGTCTCCTCTCAATTTCCATCTACCTCAAAATTCCCTCAATTATCCACATATCACCACCTTATCCTTCTCCACCAATCAGCAACTCACACACTAACTTAACCCTTATACCTCTCCTCCAATCAGCAAACACCACACAATCCTTCTCTGCAACACAAAAACTCTGCTCCACTGGCTTCACACAATAGCTTCCTAAAACAAAAGAAAGGTTCAAATAGTGAAAACAAAAGGAAAAGTAAGAATGACTTGCAAAATATATACACAACTTTATGTCACTTGTGACAAGCACATTAAACTTATAATAGAAAAAAAAGAAATATCAAGTATTAAAACAAACATAATGGGGTGGCAAATGTCATTTCATTCACTTATGAGAATTTACATTCACTCTCTGTGCATTCCATTTTATGTATTTTAATAATAATCATACTTTTTCCATCAACAAACACAGTTTGCAGTAAAACATACAATTAAAACACATTCTCTAATGATTTTCATGCTGCTGCTTTAGCCAGCTACATCCCAAGAGGACAACTCATTCAGAAGCTATAAGCAAGCAGCAGTTACAGTTCTAGAGGCCGACGTTTTTGATAATTTGTAAACTAGGACGGGTCATGCTAAAATTACAAACCCCAAAGCATGTCTGGGACTCGAGAGTCTATGAAAAAATTGGCTGATAATACAGTATTATATAGATGCATGTAGACAGTAATCTGTAAAATCTTGTTCAATAAATAATGACTTTGTTCTTGCTGTCAACCTAGGCAAGTATTATAATAATTCACTGTCAAATAATCAAAACATTATTTATGGTATTTACAATGAGTCCCATTATCAAAACAGTCCATATAATAGTAAAGTTTTTGTTTATAATAGGATACAATTTGATGAAGTGACCCCCAGACTTGACCTTAGCAATAAAATAAACTAAAGTGATAGAAATTGAGTCTGTTTAGTATAATAAAGTAATATTATTTAGACATCATTTTTATTTAAATTATTTAATAAGCACATCATATTTTACAGATTCAGTATTTTTTATTTTTCAATTTCAATTGCACAATTATGACATATCAAAGTATGAATTCTTGTTATATTTGACTTCAAATACAAAAGTTATTCACTTCTGTAACAAAAAAATAATATTTATTCACGTATAAAAAGAGAAAAGAAACGTTTAATTATAACCCAAACCATTGTCTGACAGACAATTGAAATATTTTTTGCTTTAAATTACATTTTTTCTGGTAAATAATTGTTTGGTTAACGTGAATAACTATTATGTGACATTAAAATGACGCATTCAAAAACAAATTTGAAATAAAAAATATTTTTCAGGCTGACAATATATCTTTAAAACTGTTACGTCAACAAGCGATCAGCGTTTTGTGTAAGAAATATTTTTTGTTTAAATCTGTATCTTATTAAATTTCAGGGCAGATTGGAAGCAATTCACAATTCCTTATGGAGAAAATGGAAACCAGGCAGTTAAATGAAATTATTTCCAACAGCTTAATACATTACAAGATAAAGAAGGCCTTTATTTAGCAAAATAACATCCAATCACATACACAATGGCAGATGCACAAGATGAATGTGAAATTGGCAGCCCAAACACTCAGTGCGTCAAAATAATTTTAATATAATAAATATAATATTATTGATTGTTTCCTACTACTCATCACAATGATGACAGGTAATAAAATATTTTTACTAATTTATTATTATGTTGTTTACTACTGAATGCAAGGTGCAACAGATAAGTAAAAGTATATTTATAACTAATCATAAAATCCATCACATTGATGGCAGGTAATTAAATATTTTTACAACTTATTTATTATTATTATATTGTGTACTGCTGAATGCAACGAATAAGTAAAAAATAAATAAAAGTATTTATAATTAATCATAATCTATCACATTGATGGCAGGCAATTAAATGTTTTACTAGTTTTTTATTATTTTGTGTACTGCTGAGTGCAGCGTATAAATAAAGAGTTTATTTATTTCATAAAAAAAAACCTTTTTTGCGAGGTGTTTTCAAAAAAGGTCATTTTTTAAGCTAAATCTAAAACATTGATGAGTACACTATTTAAAAAAATAAAAAAAAGCCTGTACTGACCATAAACAATGCATGGTTTGTTTAACATGTAGCCTACGTACGTGATATTAATTTTATTTGTGTTAATATTACGTACGTAATAATCAACACGTACGTACGTAATATTAACACGTACGTACGTATTAGATAACACGTACGTACGTATATATTATTACGTACGTACGTAATATTTATTTAATAATACGTACGTACGCATTATTATTATTACGTACGTAATATTACCACGTACGTACGTATTATTATTATTACGTACGTACGTGATATTTAATTTTACCTATTTCATTTTGTCTAAACCCTAAATAAAAGTAGGCCTAGAGACGTACAAGATGATCTCTATCCATTTTAGAATTATCGGCTAAGCATGCGGCTAGCGGCCTATCTCTATCTTTACTATTACGTACGTAGGTAAATTAAATATCACGTACGTAGTTAATAATACGTACGTACGTGTTATTTAATACGTACCAGGGGCGGACGCATTCATGCTGAATGTTTTTTTCTGTCACTAAATTAAAAGTTAGATCCCATTTTATCATATATAATAACCATTAACGTCATAGAAGTCCAGTTTTGGAAGAGCCTATATGTAAATTGACAGATTGCAGCCCAAAGTTAACCAGCATTACAATACCGCCTGTCAGCGTATTTTTTGTGTAGATATATTGCTGAACATGCTCAGAAAAAATTTCTGACTGTTTGAATTGCTTGTGTGCGTCATGAGAAGGTACGAAAGGCACATTGTGTTCGTGGAAACCCCCGTCATAATGGGTCGTTTATTTGTCCATAATTATTGCATTTGCCGGAGATTGCCCTATGTATATATCTTCATCTTGTGTGGAATATTGGGTCAAATTTCCGTAGTAATTACTAATTACGGACGTTCCAAACTTTGAAATAACAGTGTTTAATTGCTTATTTTTGCAAATTTCGATAATATTTTATTTTCTGAAGTGTATAGCAACACTGTTGTACAGTTTATAGTGGATAAATGACTCAGACTCATGACTGATCAAAGTAATACAATTTAACGTTTTGCTCAATATTTTTATAGCAGCAGCTTTATATTTTTTGTCTTTTTTTTTTTAAATTATTAATTGATAATAATAATTAATTTGTATTTTTTAAAATGTATTTTTATTGATTATAATTACCAGAATTTATTAGCTTACCGGAAGTACCTGTGACGTTAAAAAAGTCGAGTGTGTTTTACCGGGGGAAAAAACAAATTTGCTCATTCTCGTTTAAAAGAACAATGTTTCTCATTATCGATCTCCGTATTATCGAACGGGTAATTATTGCTGGTTCTCGTTCCTGATCAAAATAGCGAAAGCTCTCTAATAATAATCAAGTTCCTTCCTCTTAAGCTAATTGCAATAGTGTATGTCTTTTTTTAATCAGATAATAGAATAAATCAAAAACAATATTTCATTTTAAATTGCTTGTTTTTATATGTCTTATACTGTACTAACTACATGTTTTAACGAATAATGAGCTATGTAACGCGTATATCTGCAGAACACATATAATTTGTGGTAACGTTACCCAAATCGTTGTATATAACTAAGTCAAATATGGACGTTATAAATTCGTCAGTGGTAAAAAGTTTATGATGTAACATTATCAAACTAGGATTTGAAAATGTATCTGGTACGTTATAATGAACGTTACTAATTCGTATGTGCGAAAGTCATAATTACGCCTTACATACGTTATTTAAAAACATAATTGAGAACGTTAAAAACACGTAGCAAATACGTCATTTACAAACGTTGCTGTTAACGTAGAAGGCACGTTCCTAACACGTTATTTGTGAACATTTTTTAGGACGTTATAAAAACGCGTTGCATACGTTATATATGAATGTTATTTTATCAACGTTATTGCAGAAGTTGTAAATACGTTTTGAATACGTTATTTATGAACATTATTGAGGACGTTCAAAAGACGTTATAAACACGTTATTTTGAATGTTACTGTATTTTGGACGTTATAAAGTCGTATAAAAAGGTCGACATTTTCTCGTTCGTGCAACGTTATTGTAGAAGTTATAAATACGTATTTAACACGTTATTTCTGAACATTATTGAGGACGTTCAAAAAACGTTATAAACACGTTATTTTGAACGTTAAAAAGTCGTATAAAAAGGTCGACATTTTTGCGTTCGTGCAACGTTATTAGAAACGTTTTTATAACCAAAAAATAACGTAATTATAACGTTACCAAAACGTAAAATTGTTTTCCTGGGTTAACACCAACATTATTTGACTCTAACAACTTCTTAAATTCATTAATAAAAATGGAAAAGAGTACAGGAGATAGAGTACATCCCTGTTTAACTCCCTGATCGATTATAAATTAATCAGTAGAAATGTTTCCAAATTTTACATATCCTTCAACATTTTTATATAATTTGTCAATAAGTTTCCATATATTACCCTAATACCACAGTTCCGTATAGCTTTTAGTAGCCCTTCTCGCCGGTTCTAGGACGCCTACCCCCTAGACAGTTACCCCCCGGATGTTTACCACCCGGACATCTATCCCCTTAGGACAACTACCCCCCGGACAACTACTCCCCGGACAACTACCCCCTTAGGACAACTACCCCCTTAGGATAACAACTCCCCGGACAACTAACCCCCGGACAACTACCCCCTTAGGACAACTACCCCCTTAGGATAACTACCCCCCGGGTAACTTCCCCCCGGGTAACTACCCCCCGGTCAACTACCTATTATACACTGTTGCAGAGTCAGGTTGTTGAATGGTCTGGGTGGTAGTTGTCCGTCCGGGGGTAGTTGTTCTAAAGGGATAGTTGTCTGGGTGGTAGTTGTCCAGGGGTTAGTTGTCCTACGGAGGTAGTTGTCCTAAAAGATTATTTGCCCTCGGAGTATTATCCAGGTCCAGGAGGTAGTTGTCCTACGGGGAGTATTGTGTCAGAGGTAGTTGTCCGCGGGGTAATTACCCGGGGGGGGGGGGTAATTGTCAGGGGGTAATTGTTCCTAGGGGGTAATTGTCCGAAGGGTAGTTGTCCAGGGGGTAGTTGTCCTAAGAGGGTTGTTGTCCTAAGGGGGTAGTTTCCCGGGGGGTATTTGTCCGGGGGGTAGTTGTCCTAAAGGGGCAGTTGTCCTAAGGGGGTAGTTGTCCAGGTGGTGGTTGTCCGGGGGGTAGTTTTCCGGGGGTAAATGTCCAGGGGGTGAATATCCGGATACGCTTCTCGCCATACACTGTCGAATGCCTTTCGAAAGTCCAGGAAGGCCATATAGGTGTTTTTCCCTTCTGCAAATCTGCAGGCAGCAATACTTTTTAATGTAAAAAATGTGATCCTCACACCTATGCTGTGCGCGAACCTGTACTTCCGAAGGGACATCCCCTTCTTCAAGAAAATCAGTTATTGAGAAAGCAATAATCCTATTGAAAATCTTAGATATAGGCCTACAGGAAGTCAAAGAAATGCCTCTATAATTATTTAAGACTAACCCATTTCCCTTTTTAACAAGCACGAATGTGCGATACTCGGGGTACAGCAAAAGAAGCTGTAATGACGTCATAAGACCGGATGTAACGTCACATACACATCAATAACTTCGCTACCAAATACGGCTATACGGTACCATCTTCGAGACGTGCACATGGCTGCATCCGGTTTGAAATTAAAAAATCCGGCTCTAGCTTTGAGCAGTGGCGTATCCAGTGGGGGGGCCGGGGGGGCCCGGGCCCCCCCCTGATTTGGCGTCCGTCGGCACATCATCGCGTCCGTCGGCAAACAAAGGTGCCGGGGAAAAAATAAAGTTAAGCAAATAAGAATAAACTATTATTCTGACAATAATTGTACTGTAAACATAATTCTTTTGAGTGTTTGTTTATTTACATATCATATTATTACCTTCAGATCAACTATTTTTTATTTTCATTACATCTAACCAAACACGTAAAAAATTAGGTTAAAATATCTTCTCATCTTGCACGTCGTACGGCCGTACGCGCTAGATTGTTTACTCTCAAAAAGTCTGAACTTATCCTATTCAACCTTGTTTTTGCAGTTGACCTGGGATTTGTATGTTTTCCTACGCTAAGATTATATAGTTCCACTTGCCATGTGCTTTTTTCTCTAAGATATATTTATTATAAGTGCCAAAAACCTGGTTTTTTCTCGATTATTATTATTATTCAAATTTTTTAAAGAAAAAGCACACATACCATAAAAAATATCCATGTATTTAATTTTTGGAACATAATATTCCGTGAGGCTCAATTAGAAAACCACCATTGTGTGATATGATGTCATCGTTAGCCAATCAAAGCTGAGCTTTCCCGTGATTATCGGCATTGGTCACGGTTGAATGATTTTGGATTCTGGCTGATTTGATTTGATTGGTGGATGCGAATCACCCGCAGCGAAATGTTTTCTCTCGCGCGTGTACAGTACCATGAACTCACATGATCTCTCGTTATACACAAAGTTAGAGCAATGAATTTGTCCGAATTCCGTTAAGTAAACAACTTTTTATATTTTATAAGCATTTAATAACATGTTTTATTGATATTTCCAATGGGTGATATATAAAATAAATTACTAAAAAACGTAATCATATGTAATTATTTAAACCAAAAATGGCGTAGTTAATAGAATTGTCGACTGAGGCCGGCCTCAAGTGGTTTTACTTCTTTCGTGGCTAAAAACGATCTTTTTCGGCGATGTTTTAGACCCTATATTTCGAAAACTACAAGTCAGATTTTCGTAATTCTTTTTTTATTGTAATATTAATACAACATACTAACAGATAATGTTTAATTTGGTTTTAATTTTGCATCGTTATCCCTATAAGACAACATATGACTATGCAATCCTGAACATATATTGATCAGGTGTATATCGGGGTGTAGGCCCTATGTACAGGTAATGACACTAATTTTGTCGGCAAATTGGCAATTCCGGGCCCCCCCAACTTCAAAATCCTGGATACGCCACTGGCTTTGAGGACATGTCCCTGTAGTATATTCATACCAAATCCAAGCTCAATACTACAACGAATAAGGGAGGAGTAGTACTTTATAAATCGCACTTTTTGCTCAATAGTGTCCGGATGGAAGAAGAAGAGGAAAAGATGAGAGAGTCCTAGACTCAGGTACCCAGAGTAATAAAACGAGATATACTCTATATCATATTACGTATACAGTATATTTCACCATTAAGTTTAAGAAAAATAGGTTTCGCCAGGTGGGCTCGAACCGGGGACCTTCTGCGTGTTATGCAGACTTGATAACCACTACACTACGAAACCTCTTACACCAAAAATGTGGGTTACACAAAGTTTTTTAATCCATTTAAATTACAAATAAATATGGTAATAAGCACAAAGCAAAATAAACAGGTGAGTGATAATTACCGATTACACAAAATAAGTATTTCAAGAAATAATAAAAATAAGATATATTGTATATCATATTGCGTATACAGTATTTTTCACCATAAAGTGAAAAAAAAAGTTTTGCCCGGGCTTGAACCGGGGACCTTCTGCGTGTTAAGTAGACGTGATAACCACTACGCCAAGAAGCCGCATATAACTACATAACGCTGTGGTGTGTGTCGCACATTGTGGCTTCTTAATTAAACAAATTAATTAACAAAAAAGCACGAATGTGCGATACTCGGGGTACAGCAAATGAAGCTGTAATGACGTCATAAGACGGGATGTGGCGTCACATACACATCAATAACCTACCAAATACGGCTATATGGTACCATCTTCGAGACGTCATATGGCTGCACCCGGTTTGAAATTTAAAAATCCGGCTCTATAGATTTGAGGACATGTCCCTATAGTATATTCATGACAAATCCCAGCTCAATACTACAACTAATAAGGGAGGAGTAGTACTTTAAAAATCGCACTTTTTACTCAATAGTGTCCAGATGGAGGAGAAAATGAGTAAGTCCTAGACTCGGGTACCCCGAGTAAAAATAGGGATAATAGTAGATTTGTTCCATTCATTTGGAATTTCTCCTAGTTCGATAATTCTTTGGAACATAAACAAAAGAGAGTATTCAATATAAACACCCCCATTTTTAAGGAGTTCGTTTGTAATTCCGTCTGGCCCTGGCGCCTTATTATTTTTGGCATGTGCAAGAGCAATAGAAACAGTATTAATATTTAATTTGATATTATGTAGGAATGATTCCGAGTGTTCATTACTATTTGCATTATTATCATTAATATTAGTATTATTAGGATTGTCTGAACTTAGATCGGAACGTACCTTCTGGATAAACATCGACGTGTTAAGTGAGATGCAATCAGACATTCATGTGCATTTTTCCTAGAGTTTCCCAGTATTGTTTTACTGTTTGGTTCATTCTAACCTTTTCCGTAATAATTTCGTCCGAAAAAGGTGATAATACAACTGACCACTTACTGTTTATGTTTAGGGCCTCTTAGGGCTTTCCAGAAATCTTTACATCTTGGTCCACCTTTATTAGCAATTTTAATTGAATTATCGACTCTTTTCTTGTTAATCTTTTCTTTAATTAAAATGTTAGTATCGGCACGTTTTTCCAGGTAATTATTCCATAAAAATTCTGAAGTAGCATTATCTTTATCTTCTCTTTTAATGTACTTTCTATGCGTTCGTGCAGCATTTTTCCTACGTTTTATTGCAATATCAGCTTCTTTATCAAACCATGGTTTATGTTTATTATTAATTACCCTCTTTCCAATTCCATTTACCGCAGTTGAAATAACAATTGACTTCCATGCTTCCCAAATGTCATTAACATTATTGAAGTTGTTAACAATAACATCCCAGTTATCAAAGCCTAAGTTCAGTTCTTGGTGGTAAGCAGAATAATCTTGACCTTTATGTGTATCCCAAATAACTGACTTATTTTTTCTTTCACCTAAACTATACTGATTATTTTCATTAAGCCTATTAATTAAATTTAGGATCAACATGTTATGATCACTACCAATACTATAATGCCTAAGTTCGTCTCAATTAGCTTACTAATCGTATTAAGAATACATTTAGAAGAGAGCATATAGTCAATTGTACTGGTCTGATTACCTTTTACTCATGTTATTTTCCCTTCACAGAAGATAGTACGATTCAGTATTGATAAACTAGAATTATCACTGAACTCTAGTAACTTAATTCCGTTTGAGTTTAAAGTTCTATCACTATTTACAATTGCAATGCCTATATCCGACCATTAAAATCGCCTATTATCAGGATAGAGGGGTCATCCTCTTCGTTAATATTTTCTATCTTTAAAATTTCTAATAAGAGTTGATTATATAACTCTTTGTTAACTCCCTCGACGGGAAAATATACAACGGCAATATAAAAAGGTTTGTTATTAATATTCATTTTTAGCCACATCCTTTCATATTCATCTAAATTGCTTTCAAATAAGTTTTCATCGAGTACAACAATATAATTAGACACAAATAGGCCAATACCTCCTCCATTCTTAAGCTTCCTATTTTTACCGAACCATTTATACCCATTAACAGAGACTGTCAGCGACACCAAAGATATCTATATTATTGTTATATAAAAAGGATGAAACTTCATACATTTTAGGTCTGAGATGATTAACATTATTAAAGGCAATTTTAAGAGTTAACTCTTTAAAAGGTTTTTTAAACTGTTTACCTTTTTTACCTCCTCTTCTATGTCCTCCTAACCCTAACCCACTGAAAATGTAAAAAATACACAAACGGCGTTTCATAGTTATTGTTGGCTGGAAAAAATAAAAGTGTATTCTTATTGGTTGGTCGGCTGCTTATTGTTGTTTTGGCTAGCTTGACACAAGCGTTTTTTTTTTACATTTGAAATGGCGGAAGTGGGGGAAAAAACCCACGATGACTGTGTTTACGAGGTAAAAATTAACGAAAAATATAGCTTTGTAATTTAATGCCAAGAATAAAATGTACAATCCCATACTACTAGTAATGAATAATAGGCTTATATTAGCTAGGATTTGTGGCCATAGAGGTAGGCTAAACCTTTCTGTACGTTCTGACATATCATCCACCGCCAGTAGCCAGCAGAGGCCTAATAACGGGTGCAGGTGGGGAACAGACGATCGGGACCACGGACGATCGGGCCCACATTTTGCGGTCCCCGGACGATCGGGCCCACATTTTGCGGTCCCGATCGTCTTATGTGTTGGGCCCGATCGTCTTACCAGTTGGTCCCGATCATCCAGTATTTTCAGAACCACGTTGGGCCCGATCATCTTATTTACCACCAGTTGTTCCCGATCGTCTTAGGCTTAGCGTTGTATCCGATAGTGTTTTGTGTTATATAAAATAATGTGCCACATTTCATTCCTAGTGCTTAGTAAGTGTCAACGTGCTTTTCTTGCGTAAATTAAGATTTTAATTAAAAAGGTTAATTAGATTTTTCTGATTTTATCATAATTTTCCCCTAATTAACACTACTGGTTTAGGAATTTCTTACCCAATACTCTCGATTTATGAATAAATGTGATTGATTTTGATTGTTATTATTGTGTTGTATGTATTACCGTATTTAATTTTTGCTCTATACAGTGTGATATAACTTTAATTCTCTCCTCTCGGCCCGATCGTCTCTGGTCCCGATCGTCTACTCTTTCACCCCTGATGGGCCCGATTGTCGATAGTCCGTGGTCCTGATCGTCTGATAACCATGCAGGTCAACTCGGCCCTAAACTGTCTCGGCTAAAGTCAAGTCGGCCCAAAGTAAACTCGGCCCCAAGTCAAGTCAGCCTCAAATCAGCTCGGCCAAATACTAATCGGTCAACTTGGCCCCATTAAAGTATGGAACGCAAAAAGTGCTAATAGGCCTTGTTAATATTTTAATGGCAGGATTACAGTAGTAAGGTTAGGCCTAGACAAATAAAACGGAAAATTCAATATAAATTAAAAAATTATAAAAATAAAAACACTTTTCGTTTAATTGATAGGTAGTATTTATTTTAGTTTATTATTTTATTTATTATTTAGTATTATATTAATATTATTAGTTGTGATGTAGTCTCAGTATGTGTTGTTAGGTAGGCCTAGGCCTATATATTTAGATGTTCCCAGAATGAATCGAAATATTCTTGAATCTTGGATATATCTAGATATTATTAAATTACAGTAAAATAAAAATATTTATAACAAAATAATATATTTAAAATTATTTTATTCTTTTATCAATTCGCTTTTTGCGTTCTATACTTTACTGGGGCCGAGTTGACCGTTTAGTTTTTGGCCGAGTTGAAGTGGGAATGAGTTGGCGTGGAACCGACTTGACTTGGGGCCGAATTGACGTGGGGCCGACTTGACTTTGGCTGAGACAGTTTAGGGCCGAGTTGGATCGAATTCCTAATAATAATAAGTACAGAGTATACTGTGTAGCAGGCCGGTCCTAGACTTAGATTTAGTTAGGTATCTAGCCTCAGAGAGGCCTTTCTAGACTATAGGTTAACTGCTACTACTAGGCTAGCTGAATGATATTATGACTATTAAAAATGTTATGCTGATCTTGAATGAGAAGTGGAAAGATTGGTCACAACACAGTTGCATATGTTATACGCAATTTGAAATTGCTCAAGGAACTAAGTTTCTCTTACAGTTTCTTTGGCAAACGGCAAGAAGTCTGATGTACCACCTTGCGAAAAAAAAAGAGAAAAAAAAAAAAAAAAAGAGCCTTAACTTGGTGAGACTATAAAAAGAACCCAAACGGATCCCAAACAGTACCAAAGATATTCTTATAGTGATGCAGCATCCTATTGGTCAGATTTTTGTAATTGAATTTAAAAGGTTACTGATACCGACCCCACACAACACCACCGATATTCTCAAGCTCTAGGAGGAGGAGTAAAAACAAATGAGAGAGAGGCAGCATGGCTTTCATCATCTTCTCGTAAGCTGTTTTTCTTGGCATGTATCCAACAAATAGGCACTGTTACGTACAGTATAGGGATTTCTGTCAAAATCTTTACTACGATCAACACAGCGTTGCTACTATAATTAGAAGATTATCTAGTTCACCGGTGCCTCTTTCATCATTGAAAAATTCTATTATATTTGCCGTCATGAAAAATTTCTATTCATGTACTTTTTTTCGATGTTTGGCAGAAGGCGGATTTGTGGTTAATGCACAACATTAGCAACGTCCATGTGTGCCAGTATAACATTGGAGACCACATGCCTCCTTATCTGTTTATTTACGATACCACAGTCATGGTGGCAGGCCTGTTGCTTTTGCTGAAACGATGAGTGCTAAGATTGCCGA
Organism: Antedon bifida; assembly: GCF_963402885.1. Lineage (NCBI taxonomy): Eukaryota > Metazoa > Echinodermata > Crinoidea > Comatulida > Antedonidae > Antedon > Antedon bifida. The sequence continues at coordinate 7,612,335 of NC_136233.1, read as the reverse complement.
GATTTATCATCATCTTCAAAATAAATCTCCTGAAGGGGTATCTATTATCCTTGGTGACTTTAACAAGTGTTAAGTTAAATCATGTCCTACCTATTAACCTCTATCAATATGTAAATATTCCAACTAGGAAGGCGAAAACCATAGATCTCTGTTACAGTAAGATTAAGGACACGTACAAAGCTGAGAAGAAACCTGGGTATTGTGGTGCATCTTTTACCGAAGTACGTACAGAAGTGTAAGCATGAAAAACCTGTTATTAAATCTGTTAAGAATTGGAGCAAAGAAACTGAGAAAGAATTGAAGGACTGCTTTGATGATAGTGTACTAATTGGGATATTTTTCTAGATAATGCGGCTTCAATAGATAGCGCAACAGAATGCGTAACAGAAAATATTAAGTTCTGCGAGAACAACATTATACCAGATGTGTAATTTAAAGTTTATGCTAACAACAAACCGTGGATAACAAAAGAACAACGTGAGACAGTAGTAAACAGGAATTAGTAAACAGGAAGCCTTTAAATAACAATGACTTGGAGTGGCTTATTGAAATTAAAGGACTTGAAAGAAAAGTATGGCAAGAAAATAGAAGAAAGTTTTAACATGGAAAGGATTAAAATCTATAACAATTGGAAAGAAAGTAACTAAAGTTGAATTCAAATTTGGATTTAAACACTTTTTATACTCGGTTTGACTCAAATTGTTTTATTGATGACAAAGATAATGTGAAACAAGATATAAGAAATAACTTAATGATATTAATAATGTTTGATTTAGAATTAGACGTTAATACAATTAGGAATTGTTTTAAAAATGTAAAATCTGGTAAAGTTACAGGACCTGATGGTATCTCTGCGAAACTTCTCAAAAGGTTATGTCTTTCATAAATTATTCGCATACTATACCTGTGTTACACACAAGGTAAAAGGTGGCCGAAAACGACACCTGATATGCCACTCCCTCTGTGAATAGCTTCAAGAAAAGACTAGATCAAAGTATGCTCATTCCTAACCTTTTTCCACTACTATCAAGTATCAAGTCAATCAAATAATAATCAAACAATACCTTCACAATCACAATTTTGTTTGCGTTTCTTTTCATAGGTAGAAAAAGTTATCAATAGAAGAAAAACAAGACATGGAAAAATTCAGTACCTCATCAGGTGGAAAGGTTTCCCTAGCGATGATGACACCTGGGAACCACTTAAAAACCTTGCCAACTGCCGCAGTCACATAGATGAATTCAACGAAAAATGTGATTCTAAAGAAACATTGGAGGATACAAATAAAATCAAAGGAAATGGAAATATGACTGCAATAAAAATGTCAATGGTGCAAAACAATTTAAATAAAATTGATGATATAATAAATATTAGAACTACAAAAAGAAAGCATTCCATGGACTCGGATGCATATTTGATAAATGGTCCTGAACAAACTTGCAGCAACTCCACTGCATCTTTGTTCAATGAATCTGAAAGATTGGAAGATTTTCCCCTCAGTGGTAATCCTTTGAGCTATGTTAATGACTTTACAATTGAAAAAGCAGTGTTCAACCGTTCTTTTTCATTATCAGTCAATACTGAATATTCAAACCCCAAAGCTGATTTTGAAACGCCTGTAAAGCGCCACAGATGTTTAAGTCTACGCAGTTCAGATGGTATGTTCATTGTTCCTTTTGATACATGATTTTAGTCATTCTTTCAACAATTCATTGATCATTAATATACATTCAATCTATAATTCAATCATCCACTCAATTGCATACATGTTAAGTACGATGCATCACGCTTTTTGACCCAACCTCAAGCTTTACGCCACACACCTAAATTCTTGCTCTTTTTTACCACTCTCAATTTTTTTTTTTCAGATAACTAAATTCTGTTGTTTTTCATGCCTAGAATCACCAATCAACAACATAAAAACAAATTTTTGGGGGGAGGTTCCATATGCTGCTACGAACGCTTTGACCCAGTCCGCTGGGAAGTTTTGTCCTAATTTAGGCCGAAAATCATAGTTTCCAAAGGGTGGGGCCAAGGCCTAAACAATTTGAAAAGGCAGCGCTCCAATTTTTTTATTGTGATCAGCCTAGCCTTGTGTTTGTGCGCGTGGTTGCTCACTATGAAACAAGAATGATACACGCATTAACAAATTTCAATAGGCATAACGAAATTGCATGCTTGATAATATATATATCTCTCTACGCGGGTATGTTAATATTAGTAAGTTATATGCATTATTGTGCATATAACCTTATTGATTCTGTCAGAATCTTTATTAATTTATTTATTCTTTCCTTAGCACTACTATTTTGTCTGTCAATTATCTTGAGATCAATTTCATCTAGCTTTCAGAGTATGGACCACTTATGGTTAGGAATCGATGTGATTATCTTTCACTGTGCGAAATCAAAAATTACGCGGTCTATGCGCCTTTTAACAAAATCATGTTTATAATCATATCTTCACAAGCATCAATCATAATTAAACCATATTTGGTACTCAAACATTTAAGGTCATATTTCATCATATTGTATTGTAATACAAATATGTGCGTAGCGCATGTACTGTAACGTACAGTATGCGTATGCGTGCTTAAAGTTGTCAAAATTTATTTTCGATGAATAAGCATTTAAAAATTGCCATGAGGACTTAGATTTTTGCACACGCACTGCACTTTAAATGTTAATACGCACTCTTTTTGCCTGATTTCTGTTTTTTAACCTTTCTTTAGCAATTTCATCATATTTTTTTCACTTTTCAACTTGAAATCACGTTATAGGAGTGACAGGCTACGCACATGTAAGTTAACAAAACGATGGAAATATGCTAAATTTTAAAATTAATATAGATCGTCAGAATGCTCGGGAACCCCTATTTTGTATTTCATTTCTTAAAGTGTACCTGTATGTATCATATGCATGATTTATTATGAAATTAATAGAAAAAAAAGTTGATTACGTCATCATTAATTGCATATTATTAAATTTTAAAAAAAATTAATTTCGACAATCAAACAAACTGACATTTTCTTGGACTGAAATAACAAACTTAACATTAACCTTCTTCTTTAAAATGTTCATATATTATTTAGTTAAAAGTATATACTTAACAGTGCATAATTTTTTTAAATGTTTAAAGATATCATCGTAGTAAAAAATTATGATTCATTGCGGTATGTAATATGTATCGGCACCAAAGTGGTTACTGCATAGTTAAAATACACACAGATGAATTTTTCTTCAACATTTAGTCAGTTGTGTATTGCTCGGTGGTCTGTGCTCGCGTCTATAGCATTCAAGGTACCGAGATCGAAAACTAATTGTTGTTTATATCCGTATTGTTAGTTCAATTTCATTTCTTAATGTATAGATTATATTATACACATGATTTATAATGAAATCTAGCGAAAATGTAAATTATGTCTTTATTATTATGTAACAATGGTGGTTTATGACATTATACGCAGAGGGATCTTTGATCGGATTGTATTTGTGTTAACAAGATCCTATCTTTCATCTATTATAAATAATTATAGATTCTGACAAAATCAATCAATATCTTTTAAAAATCAATTCTCTTTATCTATAAATCAATGCATATAATTATAACCTACTGTATAATTCGTCATAGTGACGAATTAAATTTAGTTATTATTTTAAAATTAGTTTAAAACTCGTAAAACAATCAGGAGATCATCATTGTGATGGTTGTCAATATTAAGAGCACAACTTAACTATTCTCTAAACTTGTTTTAGAAAAGATATACCGAGATAATAACCATTTGTTAGCTGGTACTACAACATCACCAGACCTATTTCCAAAAACACCAATTGTGAAACTTCATGACCTGAATAGCTCATCTGCAGCAGGACAAGGAGTGGATTCCTGGCCTAATTTAAGGAAATTATTGACTCTCACTCATAAACAAAAAGACAAGGACAATACAAATAAGGATGAGCAAGTAATGGAGAACGCATCTATACAAAGAGCATTGCGTTCCAGTTCTAAGCAAAAATGCAAGGACAACAGCGAAAAAGATAGGCAAGTAATAAATCATTAAAAAAATTAAATAAAAACAACTTTGATTTTTAGAAGCATTCTATAGAAAGTCTGTATTAACTTGATGAGAACATTGTGTATTATTCAATTATACTGAATATATAAGAAGCTAGCATTGCAAACTATAATCAATACAATTCCACTCTGCGCCCTACAGTAGCTCAGTAGTAAAGAACTTGCCAATTATTGTATGGAACTTTTTTGTAGCCAAAATTAAACTTGTAGTTATTGCATGGACCTTATCCTCCAAAACATAATATAGTGTAAATTTGATCCAATTGGCTCTAATGGAGGCAACAAGAATCATCATATACTAATTAATGCAATCTTCAAAGCATAGACATCAGGATTTTTCTGATATGGCTCATCACTTTCCGATAATTTTTATAGAAACAATGTTAAAGCTATTAAGGTATTTATTAATGAGAACTTTGTTTTGCGGTCAAAATTTCGACCGCAAATCATTTTTAAAGGCCAACTCGCATAAAAAAACTTATACATCAAATCTAATTATTATGGCTTAAAACTACAAATCGCAAAATATAATTCTTGCCTCTTGTACAACATGAAGTTTTCTCGAGAAAATACAATTTTAGTTTACTTGTTACTTTAAGACTGCTCACTGGCTTTTGAAATTTCTGTCCTATCTTTTAATACTAGCAAGTCTGAAAATAATTTTAAAAAGTGGTCCAGAATTGGGACTGTGGTCCGGATTGCCTCCAAAATTTAATGGACTGATAGTATAGTAGTAAAAAACTATGAAAAATAAACTGTGTGGTAAAAAAATGTTATCAGATGACTAAATTATAGGTAATATAACTTGAATTTTATGTTTCTAGTATTTCTATTCAACTTCAGAGTTTTATTTTCATGATATAGCAAAAATTATCCACCGTATATCCACCATCTTTTTCGCGCCGCAGCTTTAGCCACCAATGTCCCAAGAGGACTTTAAGCTTTATCGTCGCGGTAGCTATAGTTCTACAGGTAAGGCTGACAGTTTTGGGAATTTGTAAACTCTACTATAATTTATAGGTCCCAGCTGCTGGACCCAAAAAAACATCTGGGAAAAGAGTCTATTAGGGCTCATAGTTGAACGATTTTGGATTCTCGCCCTTTGATTGGTTGATGCGAATCAACAGACTGTGGAAGAATTTTCTCACTTGTACCACCGTGAAGTCACGTTGTCTCTAGAGGGTATTCAGTTGCATGCCTACAGGTTGAGGTCACACACACACACACAGCACATTAAAGTTCAAAATTGACCATTTTCAAATGCCATTTTTTAATTAGTACAGTAGATTAATATTTGTTGGCAAATAATATATTTTTGGAAAGGTACACATGTCTTCTTTCAAATGCTGTTGAAAATTAGCAGAAATATCAATTATTCAATGAAATACAACCAGATTACTTACACCCACCAAAATGGGCATGATGTGATTTATAATTAAATAGACATGTTAGATTTTTTAGATTAACCAACATATTTTTATTTTGTTACACATTTCCATGGTAACAAAAACATATTTTCTATAAATTATTAATAAACAATGATTAATTTTAAAATTCCGAGCGGCGTTTTTTGTAAGAAATATTTCTTGTTCACCTTATAGGGAGTCACCAGACATGTTATTAAACTACCTAACTACTGAAAAAAAGTCTTCCTGGTTTTTGTTGCAGAATTTTGCCAAATTTGGTATTTGACTATTTTACAAATACAAATATTTGATTTATGTACGGTACAATGAACCAGATATTATATTTAAAATTCATGCCTAGGTACCTGATTGGTTTGAGAAATTGAAATAAAACCAGATATTATTTAAAATTCATGCCTGTACCGATTGGTTTGAGAAATTGAAATAAAAATAAAATGTTTTAGCTTCATAAAAGCACGTTTATTTTTGCAATTTTCACAGCTTACAACAAACAAAATGCTGTTTGATCTTTCCTAAATTGTTTGTTTTTTTCTCTTTTGTGGTGTAATCTACCACATTTATTCATTCATCATAATTATTACAAATATTAACATACTCTCTTTTTTTTCATTATTTTCTTGAATTTAGGATACTCAAGGTTATAGTAAATAAAAGTAAACAATGCATATTATAATAATGTTTACAATACAGTGTAGTATTATATCTAAAATGGCTATATAAAATATCTCATCAGGAGGTGGGAACACCAGAATGATTAATAAAAAGTATCATATATTGTAAATACATGAATGTGCATAAAAAACTAGCACCATTTGCATTGCAGATTTTTTTTTCACTTTTGTTGTGTAACTAACATAAACTGAATGTATTCAAAATGAATTCATGTAATATAATTATGCTACATTTAAATCAAACCTACGGCAGTCATATCAACTACATTAGATTTAAAGACCACCCATGGATTTTGACAAAATGTTTTTTTAATTCATTATATATATTTATTTTATAATTAGAATAGGTAGCAATGGTATATAATCGTTTTTTTGTACAATTTCCACAGCCAAGAATGAGCTCTTTAAAAGAGCTTTTTACTACCATCAATATTTTTAAAAATGTTATCTATATTTCCCCATAATTTCTTGTTACCTGGACATTCAAAGAAGTTTTCCATCGTCTAAGGCATCACAGTTATTGCATTTACTGGTTACTCATATTCCACATATATTTTTAAACGACTATTGGTAGGAAAAGTTACTGTAGATTCAACAATTTATAATTAAATTGTGCATATAGTTTTTTTTTTCCATTTTAATACTTTTTGTTTCCAAACTTCTGACCATTTTATTGTATTTTTAAAAACATTCTCCCATTTACGTATACATTAAGGAGGAATAAAAATGCTGTTGACAAAGTATAAATATGTGGTCGTTTCTAAAATTGTATCGATTACGTCACATTTTGTAACCATATTATTTACCTGTTTATTGTTTTTCTTAATTACATTTATCCACATTTTGGAATTGCCTCAACGTGTATTCACTAATCCAATTTCTTTTTATACCCAAATTATTCTTTATTTCACTTCACGATTAAAGGAAACAATGTGTTTCACTTTTGTAAACCCTGATGAAACCCAATTTTTATAAAATAAAGCCTTGTTTATTTATTTTTAATATTCTTATTTCCCCTTTGAAATAATTTCATAATAAGTTGAACAAATTGTATATTCAAAATAGGCATGCTTTTTCATAAGTTTGCATTCAATATTAGCCATTTTTAAGCGCACAGTTTTTAAAGTTTAACATTGCGTCATTATTTTGCAATTTAAGTTCAAAATGTCCTGAAATGTATAGAAAGTTGAAATTAATCTTGCGCATTTTAAAATTTTAAATGCTTGTGTACGCGTAACTTTTTGTATAACAAAACAATTTTTACTCCACAGAAAGTTGACACTTGATATGAATTAAATTTTCACTTTCACTAAAATGACTTTTTTTAGTTTTTAATCTACAGTATGATCAATCATTGAAATTCATAAATTCGCGCGTAAGTCAAGTTGTGCAACTCTGATATGTTGACAAAGTTACACAATTTTATGTTTACACGCACACAAAAAAGGGCAGAAAGTAAAAGATGAGGATGATTCTATACAATCACAATGAGTTATCTAATCATTTTATCTTTTTAGAATCTACTGTTTTTGTGAATCTAAGATTTGAATTACTGTATAATTATTAATATCAATATTTTCAGGAGATTGAGTTTGCGACCTATAGAATGCTTATTCAAGTTTAAAGAGATAGTGGTACGCAAATATAATGGTTATACGCAAGTCTGGTTTTTTACAGGTTCAACTGTTAGAAATTCATTAAATCCAAAGGTATGTATTAGTATACAAATAATGAATGTTTAAGAGTTGGATGGTGAAAATAGAGTAAGAAGTCTTTCAACTCATGAAATATTCTCACCATCACCAACCTTTTATTATTTGTTTTATAACACACCTACTGTTCAACAAGGCCATATACATGGCTGCAGTCACATGCTCAAGTTAGTGTTTACTGACCAACTGACCGACATAGTGAGCTGTAGAGTCGCGTTGCACGTGACTAAAAGTAAACTGTTATAAAGTTCTCCATCTTTAATTATTGTCCAAGGCTAGGCTGGGAAACTAGGCAATTCACAAAGGCAGCGTCATCATTCATTAGTGCAAAATAAATGCACATGATTCACAATCAAAAAATATAAAATGCTAAGCAGAACAAAAAACTATTCGAATATGAGCTCTTGCCCAGAATGACTGCTTACACAATATGAATTGAAAGATACACTTTATCATCTATTAATCGTTGTTAAACACTTTGTATAATGTTTTGCGATGTCATTGGCCATTTTTCAATCATTGTTTTGTGAATGTCTCTTTTTATTGTTTAATGTCATTGTCAGGTATTTCACGAGTTGACAGCAATTTTAACAAATTCAGTGAAGGATAGTAATTCTGTCTTCCTACTTCATGGTGCTGGAAATATTTTCTGCTCAGGTGTGGATTTAAGATTTTTGGCACATCGATGTAATGAAAGTCGCAAAAAAGCTGCAAGGCAAATGTCAGAAGCAATAAGGTAGACAGTTTCACAGTTTATTAATATTAGGTTATATGCAACCTGTTGATTCTGTTAGAATCTTTTTTATTTAGTTCTTTGCTTTCAACAATTTTTTTAGATCTGTTTCAATAATCTACTTTTCACACTATAGACTCACTCTAGCCATTCGCTGAGTCACCAACGGTGATTATGAAATTAACATTGGGACATAATGTTATATTCATACAGCAAATCTTGCTTTTTTAAACAAGTATGTCTTAAAAGAAGCCTCTTAAAAAGAGCCACTGACTGTGCATATTTAATGCAGTTTGGAAGGGAATTCCAAAGCATAGGAGCTGCATAAGATAATGCACGGTGACCATGAGATGGTCTTCACTTTAGCAGGAACAAGACGATTCTAAAAATTGGAATGAAGACTGCGACAAGAGGATTGTGGAGTGAGAACATTGTCGATGTACCTCGGTGCAAGGCCTTGAAGAGATTTATGTGTGAGCAACAATATCTTGAAGTTGACGCGCTCATTCACAGGAAGCCAGTGCAGTTCATGCAAGATAGGTGTTATGTGGTCTCTACACTTAATTCGACACACTAGACGGGCAGCACTATTTCGTAACATCTGCAACTTCCTAAGCAGTGCGACATGAATACTGTTACAGTAGTCCAGACGTGATGATATAAAGGCATGCACAAGTTGTGTAGTTGTTTCCCTATCTAGAAACCTACGAATTAGACCAATCTTCCTAATCCCAACCATAGCAGAGTGACAGATGGCATTGATGTTTGCATCCATCCGCAAGTGGGAATCCATGTAAACACCAAGATTTCAAACTTCTGGGGATCTAATACAGAAGATAGTTGCAATGGCAATTTTCGGAATCATGAGGTAATATGGATAAACTCTGTCTTCTGTATGTTGAGTTTCAGATGATTGGATAATGACCATGTGTGTATGTCTTTCAAACATGCAGAGATTTGACATTGTATTATGAAGATTACTGGGCGCAAAATCTAAGAAATACAGCTGTGTATTGTCAGCATAAAACATGCAGTTTAGACCATGTGCATTAATGATTTACTGTAACTTAAGTGGAGTGGTGTATAGATAAAAAGAAGGGGTCCAATAATGGATCCTTGAGGAACGCCGCATGACAAACTGCGTGATGATGATGAAATGGAACGCACTTTAATGACATAAGTGCGAGAAACTAAATATGACTCAATCCAAGTGATGGCCAGAGAGACCATATATTGATTTCAGACGATGAAGTAGAAGAGAATGGTTGACAGTATCAAAAGCAGCAGAATAGTCCAATAGAACTTTGTGACCAGTATCAATGGCCCTTATCAAATCGCTGTGTGCACGGACTAGTGCTGTTTCAGTACTGTGGTTGGCCCTGTATGCAGACTGAAAGTTTCCCAGATGTTTATATTCTTCAAGGTAATTCTGAAGCTGTATGCATGCAATTCTTTCAAGCACCTTGGAAAGAAAGGAAATGTTTGAGATAGGTCGGTAGTTAGCAAGTACATTATGATCCAGCTTAGGTTTTTTAATTATAGCAGTGATGATAGCGTGCTTTAAATGTGATGGAAATTTACCTGTTGAAAATGAGGTGTTGATAATGGTTGTTATACATATTATGACTCATTTATGTGGGTTTTCAGCAAAGATGTAGGATCAAGGTCATATGATCGTGTGCGCGATGCTATGATTATTTCCAATATGTTCTCTGACATCAAAACATACCAGTTTTCCAGACTTGAAGTAGGTGGTGGTTTTACTGCAGGTTCTGGAGGTAAATCGGCACTTGAACTTAAGATATGGTCGTTGACCTTCTGAATTTATCTCTGAAAAAGTCAGCAAACTCTTAAGTGAGGGCCTCTGGTTCAGCATATGAAGGCAAAACCTGACCATGACCTAGATCTGTAAGTTTGTTTACTAAATGAAAAAGGTTACGCTGATCGCATTCCTGAAAACGAATGGTGTGTACTGTTTCTTTGCTTCTCTAAGGTGTTATGAGTAGTCACGACAGGAATGATGATAAGATTGTTTATCAGTACTGCTGTTCAACTTCTTCCACTTTCTCTCTGCAATACGCTTTAGACGTTTCTCACTCCGAGGTTGATCGTTGTACCACGGAGTGTGGGGGCGTAAAGTGATTTTACGGTCGCAAGCTTGTCAAGAAGATTTCCAAGAAGAGAATTGTATTGTTGGACTAGGGTGTTTAGGCAGTCTGAAGGATTGAGTAACAGTGATGATGAATGAATATCATCACATAACTCAACATGATTGATTTCCTTAAGCTTGCGCTGCTGTCTGTGCACAACAATAGAAGGTGGACGACTCAGGTTGACCAAAGCAGTTAAAGCCATATGATCAGATGGCAAGTTGTCATAGCAGTCGAGAGCCGATACAAAATTACTGGAGGTACGTGTACAGTAATTATGAGGTCTAGTGTGTTACCATCAACATGAGTAGGCATTTCTATGTGGTTCTTCAGGCAAGCTGATTGTAAAATATCAAGAAAAGTATTAGCATGAGTATCACCATCATTTATTCACATGGAATTTAAAATCACCGGCAATTAGTTATTCCACATTATCATTGCAGGGGGAGACCTGCTCAAGTAAAGATGAGAAATCATCAAAGAACATTTCAGGATAAGTTTGTTCTTTGCTGAAGGAGGAGGGTGATAAACTATAAAGACTCTTAAAGCTGTGCTAGATACTGGTGTTGAGACACTAAGATCGATGTATTCAAGTGCTTTGAAGGAAGTAGTATCATGGAGATGAACATTAAAAGAACTCTGCCTCCTCTAGAAGAATGTGGTAAACATCATCACGTGTAAACCAAGTCTCTGTTACTTACAGTCATTATATCGACCTTGTGTTCAATGAAGTCACACAAATGATTTGCGTTTTAGAGAGCGAGCATTCCATAGTGCAAAGCAGGAGTCAGGAGCCCGAGATGAGGTGATGTTTCGAGGAAAAAATGCCATGTTACTGCTCTTAACACCACAAGAAAACGTAGTAATAATGTGCTTAGCTCTATTCTTGATTTTAGGAATTTGCTTATGCACGACAACCCCTAGAAACAGGCAGAAAAATATTTAAATCTTTTAACGTATTATTTCAACTTTAATGTAAGCTTTGAAGGTTTTCCTTTTCTGATTTAAATCTCTTCTGGTCTTACTCTTAGTTAAATCCTTCATAATATAGTAATTTTAAGCAAACTCAGTTTTTCTAAGGTTCCCATAAAATTGCATGCGTATCTGAATTTGACCAACCACCAAGATCATCTGAAGTTTAGTGTTTAAGACGTTAGCTTTGAAATGTGCCATTTTTACAGTAATTGTCCAATCCATTATCTATCAGTCAAGCAAAAAAATATAATGATAGATATTTTCCTCTTTTTCATTACAGAAAATTCATAGATATACTAATTAACTTTCCAAAGATAATTGTGGCTGCAGTGAATGGCTCCGCTACAGGCTTAGGATCGGCCATCTTGCCTTTATGCGACATTGTATATGCTTCTGACAAGGCTGTCTTCTCAACACCGTATGGCAGCTTAGCTCAGGTCCCTGAGGGTTGTTCATCGGTTACTTTTCCTGCTTGTATGGGAAATGCAATGGTGAGTTGAAATCATTTTCAATTTTTATTTCTATCATTTTAGTGTACAATTTTTAAAAATAATTCATAGTATTTTAAAATGAAAAGTAATTTTCAGCTTGGATATTTTACCTAGATTCGAAATCAAGCATTTCTAAATATTAAAATTAAAAGACATTTTCCAAAAACAAACATTTCACAATTAACACCTGGCTAGCAGTTACCCATGCTTTGCACTGTATTTTTCTACCTTAATAAGGACTTTACAAAACACGAAGGGAAGTTATAGGACGGTGCTCATGAATTATGCATGAGCTTTAATAAAGTAGGCGGAGCTTAGCGTGAAATTCCGTCGTCTTAACTTTTTGAGAACTTTTTATTCTAAGCAATGACAATGATTTATTTGATAATATATTATTAAATTTCTAATTGACAAATTCTGTAAGTCATTGGCTAAACAGTTCTAGTTGGCCGGAAATGGCGGGCAGCAATCAACAACACATAGCCTACTTTACATGCGATAAGATAACATTTGTTCAATTAATACGAACGTCAAGGGTCCCAGATTAAATAAAACTAGTCCTACTTCTCAGCATACACACATTGAGAGAAGTATGTGTGAACTATAATAGTAATACGACTCCTCTACGAGAATCCAAGTCTTTTTCACGACATGGAAGAAATTTTCTATTGATGAGAAACAATGCTGTGCAGGGAAGCGTAACCAACAGAAATAGCATAGTGCAGGGAGCATATTTTTGGAGGACAAGTTACTTAAAAATGTGTAATTCAACAGTCCTTATTTCTTATGGGCAAAATTGTTACTGTAAAAAATTAGCCTACATCATGGTATGATGATGAAAATGTTTTGATCGCGAAAAATTCAATGGAAAAATATGAAAAGCAAAACATATAAGTGTATTTAAAGCATGCACTGCTATCACCACAATAAAATGGTGGTGGCAATCTATTCTTCTATTTAGGCCAGGCTGCCCAGAACGTGTGCCCATTTTACCCCCGCTGGATCTGCCACTGCAAAAGGATCGATGGCATACAGTATCAACTTTCTACAATCATACGTACACACATGTCACATTTGCGCTAATAACCTAAGATTGCTGTTACCAATTATCTCTGCTTTTGTCTTCAATCACAAAATCATCTATAATTTGTCAAAATCTAGTTTTATATGGATTTGTTTGATTTTAGGCCAATGAGATGCTAATTGGTGGGCGTAAGCTAACAGCATTGGAGGCCTATGCATGTGGACTTGTCTCCCATGTATTCTGGCCTAGCAGTTTTATGCAAGAAGTCATACCCAGAGTTCAAAATATTGTTGAAAACTCTAGCAAGGTAATATGTTTTTAATTATTATTAGTTGCAATAATAAAATTGATATTATGTAGAAATAGAAAAATAGATATTCCAAATTACATAAAGATGTACATGCAAACATATAGCAATTGATAATAAAAAGTTTGTATAAGGGGTCTTCCTAGAACTGTCAAAAGCATTTGACTCTATGAGTCATGAAATATTGCTTGATAAACTAAAGGCATTATGGTATAAGAGGCATGCTGTATAATGGTGTGTAAACTATTGAAGTCAGTTTTAAAAAATCGAAGGATGTAAATCGGATTACACAGAGATAAAACAAAGGGTGCCTCAGGGCTCGATATTAGGACCGTTATTGTTCCTATTATGTTAATGATATGCCTGGTATATGTACACAAACAAACAATAATTTTCGCAGATGAAAAATGTTTTCTTAGAACATGATAATATTGATACTGTATTTAATATAATGAATAATGAAATACATCACATCAAGTATGTGGTTCAAAGCAAACATGCTTACTGTAAATGTATCAAAAACAAAATAAATATTGTTTAGAGGCAAAACTAAAGCAATTGATATTGGCCTAAATATACTTAAAATAAACAATGTGTATTAGAACATGTAGAGAGCATTTCTTGGTATTGAACATTCTATAGACATCAAAATTTAAAGTCTTACTAAGTATATACAACTCATTGATCTTACCAAATACATCATATTGTGTAACAGTTCGGTGCACAACTGATGGCAAAAACATGAAACGTATCCATGTACTCCAAAAAAGGCTTAAGAACTACTACCATCCATCTTTACCACTATTTATTAAAACTAAATCTCTTACCGTTTATGACCTATATAAAAAATGTATTTCACTTTTTATGTTTAAATACAAAAAAAATCAATTGCCATCAAATTTTAATTCCATTTTCCAAACATATGACTCTATACATTATACATGATACGAGAAACAAAAATAATTTGTATATCACTAGGGACTATCTTATGAAGGGCCAAGAATATGGAATAATATCAGTAACGAAATTAGATTAAGTTAAAATTTGTATAATTTAAAAAAAATATTAACAGTTTTTATATTATTGATCTGAAAATTGTATAATTTTTATATAATTCAATTATCAATTGTTTTTATTAATAATTTATTTAATAATATTTTAAAATGTTGATGTTCTAGTTGTTTCTCCCCCCAGTGGTGCCCAATTTAAAGATTGCTTGCTGTGGTGTCCTTTGTCCACTTATATATTAATTATGCTCTTTATCGGTTGTATATTTATTATGTTACTCTGTATGTTGCTCCATTAGTGATTTAATCATAATAGTCTTATGAATAATCTTTAGCCTATAATTTATTTCAGGCAATGCAAATGTCTAAGGCTCTTATCCGTAGCAACAATCGTGCTAAGATGGAAAACGCAAATGAATGCGAGTGCTCAATGCTGGAAAAATGCTGGACTTCACTTGAGGGATACAAGGCTATTGCAAAATATATTGAAAAAAACAAAGATATCTACATTTGATTGGAAGATTTAATTGTGAATGATGCAGTGTGCTACAGTTACTAATTCCAATTGTTACTAATTGAAATAGCCCTTTATTGTGAAGATTTTATGATGTTCCAAATCAGAATACAATACAAGGAGACTGAAAAGTTATTGTGACCTTTGATTCTCTATACTGTATTCATTTTTGCTGAGCTTAAGTGGCTGTGTGCAGTAAATAGCAAGATCTTTTTAAAATTAATTAAATAATTTAAATTTCAAATTTCCATTGTAGATTGTTGAAAATAAGAGTCTTAACTGAACTCACGAATCTTGACAAGAAAATGTTAACTGAAAGTAGGTTGATATATGGTGTGAAAATAAATATTTATGATAGTTTTAAAGGTGCTTTTTTATAAAACCTTCCTTATACAGTAATTAAAGTGTACAATGTACTCTATTTATAGTTTGTATTTAGTGTTTAATTAGCTGTCAGAGTGTGTTTACTCATTGTACCTCCATCGTTTCCTCAATTGACTAAAACAACTAAATTGGGTTCTTCATGTGTGCGTATAGCAAGTGAAACAATAGAATGGTCAGATTGTATAGGAGGCTGGATATTAATATTGAGTCTACAAAGGTATGTGATAATAGAAAAAAAATCCAATCGACGGTGGATATCTGCAGAGTATCAGCTTACAATATGAAAAAAAGTGTGATGAACATTTGAACGAAACAAAAACCGATACAGCATAGGAGACAGACCATCGTTTTCACCCATCCATCCCATCTTGGTTGGGATAATAAATGTTCCTGGAAAGTCAGCGTTAAATAGCGAGCAGTAACGTTAACGAAAAGTTAAAAGCAATCTGCAAACAGTGATTAAAAGGTGTACTCAAACTAGTCGAACTTGTGAGGCTTCCCGTCTTTTCCTCTACTAACAGAGGCCCCCGGAAAAGCGAAGTCGAATTCCCTTTTGGTAGAGCTCCTGCTGGACTTTTGACCCCCATTTCTTTTTTTCTCTGAGGTCCTCCAGTGTAAGGTCATCAATGATATAATAATAAAGTTTGAATCTCGAATCTTTGAATCTTGAATCTTAATAAGTTTTGGCTTCTACAGAATACAGAAATGTATTGGTCCAAAAGGAAATTCGTTTTGGTGACAAGCTCTCTAGTCACTTTGAGGACCGCCACGTTGTCTTGGTAAAAGGATAGTTTAACCAGCATGTTTCTAGTACCGTAACTTTGCCGTGTAGTGGGCCACTTTCCCGTCCCGATCGAGTCTTTCAATAATACCTTGTATTCCTATTTTTTCAAAGATTTTACTAGCTAGCTCCCTCTATGCAATTTTCATTTTCCACTTGGTTTGGACCAACTATTCTGATGTTATTTCTTCTAGAA